>NC_073228.2:59623181-59923295 GCF_029281585.2 Gorilla gorilla gorilla | reverse complement strand
AGCCTCCGAGGCTCTCTGCTTCTTGTATCCCCAGGAGCCCTAACTGAGGCAGAAACAGAGAGAGTTATGTAGAGAGAAAATTGCAAGGAAAGATACCAAAATCATAACCGTTACTTTCAATAGATGGAGGTGCTATGGGTTATGTTTTTCTATTTTTGTTTTCTCCCTGGCATTTTCTACAGTAGCCATATAGTAAAATCTTCAAGGAAAAACAAAATAAAAGCATGGTCCACAGGCCACTGGGGCTGCTGTTGCCCACCTTCCGTTCTGTGTTGGCCCTGCCCCTTGTCATGCCCTCTCCATGCTTTTTTTGGAGGTGCTGTGTGCCTTTGCTGGTTGCAGGTCTGCGTGGTCCTCCTCCCCTTTCCCCAGGCCTGGTAATTTCCACTTCGATTTGCTGAGCTGACCTTCCTTCCCGAGCACCTGGGGTTCCTCACGGCATCTGCCCAGGAGGAGGCCTTTGGGTTCCATGTCTAGATTCCTCTATCTCTGAGTTCCTCAGAGCTTGCCTTGTTCTCCTGGGCAGAATAAAAGCAGAACACCTGAGGGCAACTGCAGGCAGTATTGCTAAATGGTTAGAGCCAGGCGTTGGTGCAAGCTGATTCCAATTCTAGGCTGTACCACTTTCTAGCTCTGTGTCCTTTAGCAGGTTTCTTAACCTCTCAGTGCTCCAGTTGTATTTTCTGTAAGATGGTCTCCAGTCATTGCTACCTAATTAGATTTGGGAGGTACACCTGAGATACTGGGTATGCTGCATTTAGAAAGGTTCTGGACTTTAGAACCAGATAAGATAAGACTTTCAAGGAATTGTACCAGTTATGATGGTGAGCGTGGTGGCTCCACTCAATGAACTGTGATGGCATGCGAAGATGGATGTTACAGAGGCCTCCTCATGACAGGTCTGATACCAGTTATGATTCCTTGAAAGTCTTCCGCAGAGTGAGGTCACCTCCACTGCCATGTCCCCTCTGAGAGATCGTAATATGGTTTGGCTGTGTCCCCACCCAAATTTCATCTTGAATTGTAACTCCCACAATTCCGACGTGTTGTGGGAGGGACTAGGTGGGAGGTAATTGAATCATGGGAGCGGTTTCCTCCATACTGTTCTCATGGTAGTGAATAAGGCTCATGAGATCTGATGGTTTTATAAGGGGTTTCCCCTTTTGCTTGGCTCTCATTCTCTCTTGCCTGCCGCCCCGTAAGACGTGCCTTTTACCTTCTGTCATGATTGTGAGGCCTCCCTAGACACATGGAAATGTGAGTCCATTAAACCTTTTTCTTTATAAAGTACCCAGTCTTGGGTATGTCTTTATCAGCAGTGAAAAAGGGACTAATACAGGTGGGAAGCCCTGCTTGTCCTCTTCCTCACTGAGGTTCTGAATATAGCTAAGCCCAGATTCCTCTCCCCACTCTGCCATCAGTAAGCACCAGAAATGTGTTCAGGAAAGGGGTGAGACAGTCTTCATTATCACCCTTTCAGGTCACAGAAGCAGCTGCCTCAGTGATGAGGCTGTTTTGATGCTTGACATCAGGGCAGCCTGACACCCCAGGTAAAATCCCCTCCCCTGCTGGTCTGCTCCTTCTGCTGGTTCCCACCAGGCCTTTTGGGGGAAACTTGGGGGCTCACTTCAATTCCACAAACACCAGCTGAACCCCTACTATGTCCTGAGCACTGGGACAGGTGCTGGGCATGGATAGGAGTAAGTCTCATTCCCAGTGTCAGACACAGAACAAGCAAAAGGCATGGAAGTGAAGGACCCATTGTCTTTACAGTGGAGAAGGGAGAAGTGACTTCCTAAAACTGAGAGCAGGACATCCCAGTGGTACAGCCCAGAAACTGAGGGCATTGAGTAGGGAAGAGGAGAATGTGATTTTAGGAGCTAAGTAACAGTTAAAAACGGCTGTCAATCTAATGCAACTAATCAATCCAATTCAAATTAATTGAATCTCATCTAATCCACTGAGCTAATTAAATCCATCCTACATGGATGGAAGAATAGCATGGTGACTGGCACTGCTAGAACCTATGCCCTGCCCTCTTCAATGATTTGGAGGAACTGTGGTCTCTAATCCCAGGTAATTTTTTAAAAATAATTCTAACTTCAAAAACAGACAAAAATCTTTCAAATGTTGCTTTTCCAAAAACGGAAACTTCTGAGCCATAGGCCTCTTGCTATGTCCTTGCAAGTGCTAGGAGCAGAAGTAGGGTCTGATGGAGGCTGTCCACTAAGGAAGGTATTACAGAGGCAGTCCGGGTAGGAGGCTGTGCCTGGCTACACGGAGCAGGCTGGACCCCTCCTCCTTTATGTGAGCCTGTCTGTCTATTAGGAGTCGGGTCCGAACCATAAAACATATTTGTAAATAGCTGCATTCTGCACATCCTTAAAAACTGCACAATTAATATATGAATACATAAATTCACACTTATAAATATGCCAGGGATCCAGTAAAAATGAAGAATCTTCCTGCACACGCAATTGTGTTCTCTTCCTCTGAGCAGCTCTCAGTATGGTAGGCACCACTGTAGACTTTTTCTGTGTGCTGATATGCATACATGCGCATTTATAATTATATAGTTTAGGGTTTGGGTATTTTTAATACAAACGGGACCACCTTGTATGTATTGTTCCGCAATTTGATTTTTCACCTACCAATATGTCTTAGAAATTTTCCCCAAGGGATCTCCAAATCTTCCTTACCCAGTTTAACTGTTGCAGGGGGTGGGGGAAATGCATAGGCATCTTCCCTCCTCAGTGTAATCATCCTTCTATTGATGAACATTTAAGTTGTGTCTAAATTTCTGCTCATACAAACAGTGCTGCAGGAGAGATCTTTATCTATGTTGTTTGGTGTACATGAGTATGTGTTTCTTTAGGGCAGATTCTAAGAAGTAAAACTGCCAGGTTGAAGGGAATGCATGCTTTTTTATTTTATGGATGTGTTGTGCCACATCCCCACCCATCTCCCCAGCCCAGAGGCTCTACCAGTTTATATTCCCCTCAACAGCTGTCCCAGCTGCCATCTCTAAGAGATGGGTGGCTTCTTTGCTGAGATGAAGCTCCCCTTCCGCTTGTCCCTTCTGTGGTCCCCTTGGCTCTCCTGCAGACCTTGGCCCAAGGCCATCTTCCTGTCCTTTGTCACCCAAATGCATCAAAGGCCCTATTTTAAGGACTCCGAGTACTATTTCAAAACACACAGCACATAAATCGGGGAGTGATGACTCTCATTTCAGAATGATTTCTTCTTCCACAAGAGGATATGCTTCAGGGTTTGGAGCAATCGATGAACCAATATTGATTATGCCTGCCATTTATTCATTCATTGATTTACAGTGTTAGGCTTGTGCTAGCTGCTGCAGAACCCTTGCCTTCAAAGGGTATTCTCTCATTGGATGGAGCAAGACATGCAAATAACTTATGTTATTAGGTAAAGTTATATTAATAGACTATTGACTGCTATTAAAACATTTTAATTACTCAAAGAGGGAGAGAGAGAGGGAGAGAGACAGAGAGTGAAAGATCTCAGTAGGTGAGGGACCAGAGGTATTTTGGGGATGGAGCAGTCTAACAGATAAGCAGTATGATTTACTAGCCCACAGAGAATGATTACTGGGGCTGTCCAGCCCGTTTGTCACAACATAAACAAATGCAGGGATTTCTCCAGTTGTGATGGCTGGGCAATAGTTGTTTTCAAGCCTGAAGGAGGAGGGGAGAACAGGAAAGAGATGTCTTTTTCAGACCCCTCCTTCCCTTACCCTTGTCAAGGGAGTGTGACAGTCAGCAAGACTGTTCATATTCAGTCATTCATTATAGTTGATATTTCTAAAAGACGTGTTGGTGATTCTTTAAACTTCTCAGTTGCCAAGAAAAAGATACAACAGCTTTTGGCCTATGCATGGAAGTGTCCTCTATAGGCCCTTTTTCCCCCTTTAAAAAAAAGTCAGAAACCAAGGCCACACCATTTGGAGTTCAGACAGTGAACTGCCCATGAATCAAAAGATAACGTGACACTGGGCAGCAGGACCAACCAAAGCATGGTCTGATTTATTAACTTGGCCCCTGAGTAAGATAAAGTAGGTGAGTCCATAGACATTAGGGCTCCTTTCCTCTGCCTGGGTCCAAGGAGGAAATAAGCCACCGAGAGATAAGCAGCCAGCTTTTGATGTCAGATCCAGTGCCGAGTGGGTGCAGGAGCAGCCAGTTCTCACTGGCGATGCTAGTGAGGGTGGGCACCACCAAGGGTCTGCACCATGGACCCAGGCTGGGGCTGCCATGTCAGCACCATTTCTAGCTTATCCTTTCTTCCAGGTCTCAATAAAAAGACTTATTTTTTAGTTCCTACTGTTCAAAGAGTATTTAAGTTACACCATATCTGAAGGCTAAGAACTTAAATGGACTGTAGATTATTTAAGTTAGCCCTCAGAGATCATTGCACGATATTCGATCCATCCTTCAATCCATCTAAGAACTGTAAGACCTAATCTTTTCCCTTAAGAGTTTACAGTATACTGGGGGCATGCTACCAGACAAATAATAGCTCTTTTATTTGATTGATTGATTGTAGAAATGGTGTCTTGCTATGTTGCCCAGGCTGGTCTCCAACTCCTGATCCTCCCTCTTCAGCTTCCCAAAGTGCTAGGATTATAAGTATGAGCCACTACACCCAGCCAGCTATAGCCCTTACTCCATGATTGACTGGTTGATTGATTGGCTACCTCTCCTGCTGGCCTGTAAGCTCTAAGAAGAACCAGGCTAGTCTTGTCCACTGGTAACCTAACACCTAACACAGTGCCTGGCACATAGTAGGTGATCAATAAATGTCAATATGAGATGATGAGAGAATAGGACAGGAAGAAGGCTCAAGGCCTAAGTGGGGCAGTGTGTAGGTGAGAGGGGGCTGTGTGCTGGAGGGCAGTGAGATATAACCACTGGGGAAAGTGATGGCGGGAGCCCGGAGGTAGAATTTGGGCTTTATTTTATGGGTTGGGAAAGACATTAATGGGTCTCAAGCAGGCTGTGACATGATAAAGTCCTCTCTCTCACATTTATTTATTCATTCATTTCATCTAATGCAATTTATTGAACATCTTGTATATGTAAGGCACCACGTAAAATATGAAGAATAGAAGTATGATAGAATCATATCCCCAAAGAATTCCCAGTTTGGCAGGGGAGATAGATAAGTAAACAGACGGTTACAATGTGTACATTTTATGCTGGAGATTTCCACATAATACTCTGGTATGGCCATGTTTGCACTGAATCTTGGAGGAAGGACACATACAAGTGAGGTGATGAAAGGGTGGGAAGGGTGTTGCTGGCAGAGGGAGAAAGGAGAGAGTGTGCGATGCTGGGAGGAGGGCTCTGTTTAATATGGCTGGGGTGTTGTGTGGGAGGCTGGGGGAGTAGAGTGAGAGGCCACTGAAAGAGAGGCAGGAGCCAGACTGGAGAGGTCTGTGAAGAGATTCTTGGACTTCATCCTGTGGTTCATGAGGGAGGGAGATGAGCAGGGCTGTATTTTAGAACGGTCATGTTGTTGCAGAGAATGGGTTGGGGAGGGACAGAGTGAGCACTGGGGAGGCCAGTGAGGCAGTTGTTGTTCTTATCTGGGTGAAAAAAACATAAGGAACTGAATTAAAGTAGTGTCTGGGGTGGGGGATAATAACAGCTAGCATCAATTGGGCACTTACGGTATGCCAACTGTTCTATGGGTATTACATGTATGAACCCACTTAGTTTTCCAGTCCCCCTGTGAGGTAGGAACCAGCATTATCCCCATTTTGCAGATGAAGAGAATGAGGAACAAGGTTCCACAACTAGCAAATGGGGATTTGCACTCCAGCCATTTACAGAGTTTTGAATCTAGGGGAGCATCAATTATGGGGTGCAGGTGTGGGGACAGGGAGAAGATGAATTTAGTTTTGCCTGTTGATTTGGGATGTCCATGGGACTCTAAGCGAGGAGTTCAGCAGCCCCTGGAATGTTGGGTCTGGAGCTCAGGAAAGAGGTCCAGGCTGGGGTGGCAGTCTGGGAATTATGGGAAAGGATGCTGTAACCTGGGAGAGGACAATACAGCAACCTGGAGTACCACTAGGTAAGGGGTGGCAGGGGAAGAATTGCTTATGAAGGGGGCCAAGGCAGAGTGGGCAGGGAGGTGAAAGGAAGCCAGGCAGGAGTGAAGAGGAGTGTCTCAGGGAAGGTGTGGTCCACAGTCCACACGCTGGTCAGAAACCAGGTGGCATAAAGACTGAGGAGTGTCCCTGTCAACAAAGGCTGGGTTTAGCCAAAGAGATCTCATGAGCAACCTTGACAAAGAAAAGTTTCAGTGGCATGCTGGAAGTGGACTGGCAAGAAAAAGGGAAATGAAGAATCAGGGATAAGCGAGTACTGCAGGCCCCCCTTATCCACGGGGATACGTTCCAAGACCACCAGTGGATGCCTGAAACTGCAGATACTACCCACCCTATATGTATCATGTTTTTTTTCCCTATACATACATACATACATACCTCTGATAAAGTTTAATTTATAAATTAGGCACAGTAAGAGATAAACAAAAATAACTAATAACAAAACAGAACAATTATAACAATATGCAGCATCATGACTCTTGCTCCTTGGGGCCATGATTAAGTAAAATAAGGGTGACTTGAACACAAGCACTGCCATACCTTGATGGTAAATCTGATCACAGAGACGGCTGCTAAGTGACCAGCAGGCGGGCAGTGTATGTATGCAGCGTGGATATGCTGGACAAAGGGCTGATTCACGTCCTGGGTGGGATGAGGTGGGATGGTGCGAGATTTCATCACGCTATTCAGAATGGTGCACAACTGAAAACTGATTATTTCTGGAATTTTCCATTTAATGTTTTCAGGCTGCAGTTGACTGTGTGTAACTGACATCAGGGGCCGAGAACTTTTTGGTGACTCTTTGTCAGGAAGGCAAGGAGAGGAAGAGGCTGCAAGGTAGTGGGGAGGTAAAATAAAGAATAATTTTATCTCCTCCTAAGACTGGAGTATATTTTTATGGGATTCAGTTTTCGATTCCCCAACAGTGCTAAGCACAATACCTAGCTCATCCTAGCCAATCAGCAATTCTTTGAAGAATCCTTCTAATTCCTCCCCCATCCTCTGCTGTCAAGTCCACCTTGAGAAAATCAAGCTTATATTGTGCAGGAAAAAATGGTGAAAACTTGACTCTTGGCAAAATCGTCTGGGGATCTGAAGATATTTCTACTTTAGATGCTGAGTGGCAACAAGTGATTAAGTAGCTAAACTAGCATATGCTTAATTGATTCTTATTCTTGGGCTATTCATGGGAAACAGTGTACCCTGTTGATGGTGAAGGCAATGTCTACACAGCGGGCCATCTCACCTCGTGGCACCTCTCCAGTGCTTTGATGGGGTGGAAATAGATGCTTCCATATTTATGCGGCTCCATCTTTGGCCATTTGGAAGTCACTGAAGTAATGTGTAATAAATTCTCTCTTCTGCCTTGAAAAAAACCAACTGGGCAAGCTTCCATTTCTAATGGGGTCCATTAAACATGGATATTAAGGACCATGGATCTGGCTGTCAGATTGACAAATGAGTCTTCCCTTTTGAAAGGCACTTAGGAAGTTATAATTGGAAGCTTGAGAGGAGTTGTCAAAAGCAGGCAGTGGGCATCCCACCAAGCTGCTGGGCCTTTTTATTTAGGGGTGGGGTGAGGGATACAGTTTCTTCTTGTGAGCCATGGTGGGATTCCCTTCAAATGGTGGAAATGTGGCCAGCTTATACCAGAGGCAGAGGCTTAGGCTTCTGTAGGAGCCAACTGGTCCTGCCAAAGACCTAACTAGGGCTGGCAAGACCTAAGTATTCTTATTTGCCTTTATTATAGTCTAAACAGGCTAGAGAGGCAGTGGTTAGATGCAAGGTGCTGTGTGATGGTAGGCATTCTCAGGGCACTTTAGATACAGCTCAAGTGATATAAAGTCTAGGTTGTGGAATGGAAACCCTTCTCATTCCTGATGGTTTCCAGCTGGTAGTGAAAGAGGTTCTTGGTGACAGTGGGAAGTCTCTGGGAAGGGACATTCAACCCTGGCTCCCCAAGGTGTTTCCGAGGCTGTCAAATATAAACCCAGGGCCATGATTTCCAGAAAATTTCCCGAACAATAACATTGGTGGGCCAACTAATTGCCCAGAGTCTCTAGATTCATTCCCAGGACCACCAAGAAGTACAAGCAAGGTGGTTGAATAAATATTTGATGAATACATGGATCAACACTTAGAAAACAAGAATCACCACCAGGCTCTTTGAAGAGAGGGTGGGAGATGATGAAAGGCTTCTGATATCAAATCATGACTTGGAAGTCCAGGCATGGTGGCTCACACCTATAATCCTAGCACTTTGGAAGGCAGAAGTGTGTGGATCACTTGAGGCCAGGAGTTCGAGACCAGTCTGGTCAAAGTGGTGAAACCACGTCTCTACTAAAAATACAAAAATTAGCCAGGCATGGTGACACAAGCCTGTAATTCCAGCTACTCCAGAGGCTGAGGCACGAGATTTGCTTGAACTCAGGAGGTGGAGGTTGCAGTGAGCAGAGATCACACCACTGCACTCCACCCTGGGTGACAGAGTGAGACTCTGTCTCCAAAAATAAATAAATAAATAAATAAATAAATAAATAAATAAATAATCATGATTTGAGCAAAGAGTCTGATTGGTGATGTCAACGTTGAAGACAGCTTGGTGCTGTCCCCATACAGCATGAATATCCCAGCTTTGCAGTTTCACATATATTTACTCACTCATTTAATTTTCCCCGAATTCCAGAATTCTGTGCTGGCTCTCTTATCTGTTCATCCACTCTTATCTACACAGATGGCTTCCAGATCTATATCCCTAGCCCTGACCCCTTTCATGAGCTTTTGCTTTGATTAGCTTGTCTAAGCCAGAAACGATATGAATATATCATCCATCACAGCCCGGCTTCATAACCTCAGGGAGACGGGCTTTCAGGGCAGATTTTTAATGGGACAGTTGGCAGAGGTGAGTTGAGGAGGCAGCAGGGAGCATTAGAGTATAACATAGGATTGATTATCCAGTTGTACTTCCAACAACTCACATTTATGGATCTTATCTATAAGCAAGGCACTGGGGCCACAGAATCCAAAAGACACAATCCTTGCTCTCAGAGGGCTCCGAGACTATAAGAGACAAGGGCTGAGAGAGGCAAAAGAAGGCAGTTCTGGAGAGGTAGGTGTCAGGAGCAGTGATCCACATGAAGTAAGCCTACATGGGACTGTTGTATCCTTGGGAGTGTGACAAAAAATGCCAAATCCCCCACTTCATTCTGTGAGTGCTCCAAGACAGGGGCCAGGTCCTGCTTATCTTAACTTTTCCAGCACATTCAGTGCTCAGGGAATATTTGCTGAGGGAATAAATGAATGTACAAAATATTGTATGGAGCAGCTAACTATTCCTAGGAAGGTGGCAGGATAAGACAGCAAAGTCTTCTTAAAGGCCATGACCTTTGGGTGGTATCTGGAGGTGTGAATAGGCCTTTGCCAGGTAGATGAAACAAGGAAGGGCAGATGGAACAGAGGGAGCAGATGCACAGAGGCTGCCATCAAAGAGCACGGGGTGTTTGGTGGATGGTTCTGCATCATTGGGATGTAGGGTCCATCCTAGTCAACCACAGGCAGATGAGGAGGTTGGAGAGGTGAGCCGTGGCCAGGCTAGGCAGGGACTCCAGAGCCATTCTAAGGGGTTTAGATTTTTGTAAGTTACAGAAAGCCCTGGAATGTAAGGGTGTTATGTTGGGTAGTGCTGTGACCACTGTGGATGTGGGTTGAGGAAGGGGTTCTACCAAGGAGGGTGGCCAGAGCCTCTCTCCTAGAGTTTTAGGCTACTCCACCCCAGCTCCTGCTTCTCACTAGCAGGAGCCCAGATTCTGCCTCCCAGAGCTGGGGAGAGAGTTTATCTCACATCCTTGTCATAATTTACCCTATAAGCATCCCATGCCAGCTGGCAGAGCAGGGAGTGGGTGCAGAACTGCTGTCAGCCAAACTTCCTGGTGATCCTTGTGTCCTTGAGTGAGCAGGGGCAGGGACTCCCAGGTGGTGAATGCTAGAGGTCATTTGAAGTCATCTCATGGAATCTTCTCATTTTACAGATGGAAAAACTGAGGCCCAGAGAGGGCAGTGACCTATCCAAAGTCCCATGACACAGCAGGACTAGAATCCAGACCTCTGGACTCCTAGGCTGATTTGTTCTCCACAGTACTGAGTAGCCTTATTTCTTTGGGCTTATGGTAGGAAAAGACCAGCCTGCCAGCCAGTCCCTCCCTGGATTAGCTCCCTGTGTGCTCTCTCCAGAGAGTCTTCCTGAGTTACAACTGTGCAGTGTGGCAGAGCAGAAAGAGCATGGGTGCGGGGACCTGGTAGATTCGGGCTTGAAGCCCAACCCCGCTGCTCCCCTAGCTACACAACCTTGAACAAGTTACTCAACCACGCAGTTTTGTCATCTGCAAAGTGGAGATATCAGTACCCCCCTTGCAGGGTTGTTGTGGGAGATTAAATGAGATAATGTGCCTCAAGTGTCCCTACAGCATAATGCCTGGCAGGTAGCATGTGCTCCATTGATAGGAACTGTTGTTATTCTTCTACCCCTCCCAGGGTTCTATTTCTGCTTCCAGCATATTATCCCGCTGCCTGTCTCTGGTGGTCCTGGGATTGTGCAGAGGCTTTTACAGCAACTGAGTTAACCAGGGCACTTCTTAAGGTTGTCTAGGAAGGCAGCCAAGGCATACCTTGACTTAATTGTTTTTAGGGCAAATGCAGGTTAAGAAAGCAATCTTTGGACTGGGTTGTAGCCCAAGAGTGTATTCTTTAGGACAATAAAATAAAATTTAAAACATTTGGAAAGGCATGGTGTGTGTGTAATTATGCATGGGTGAGATAATTTTCACCATGCAAAAAGACTTTCCCATTTATACAAAGATTCATGGTAGGACTTCTTTAAGTCACTAGTTCCTCTTAGGGCTCTTACTCTGGAGTCAATTTTCCTAGCATGATTCACACCAACCTTCCAGGAAAGGGCTTTCTACTTCCTACGACTTGTCCCCATGGCCTTCCTGCAAAGTTTCCTTAAACTTTGAGCCAAAGCAGCAGAATCTTGGCTTGATAGCAATGTAGCTGCCACATTTTATGGATATACCATATACTATAAGATGCACCATGATTTTATGTATCACCAAGAAAGAATAACAAACACTGCTTATTGTAATTTTAAGACTTAATTGATTGTAAAACGAATCCTTATTTCAGAAATATTAAAATGTGAACACAAATATGCCTCTTAACAATCAATGAAATGAAGTGTTTGAGGACCAGGATCAACTGGATAGATTTGCATACTCACAGAATGAGAGCATACAGCTGGGGCTAAATCCTCAAAATATACTTGGCTTAACATTACTTTTGCCTTTGTTAAAGAAACCACTAATCTACAGGCTCTGTGAGGGCAAAGACTGCGTCTCTTTTGTTTACCACTGTATCTCTACCACTTCACTCATAGTAGGTATTCAGCAAATATTTGCTGTATGAATAAATAGAACAAAGCCACAACATGAAAGAGGTGGAAAGCCCACAGAAGAAAATAAATCATTCATAATTCCCCCAGTGTGGGTATTTTGGCTGATTTCCTTCAAGTCTTATTTCCTATGAATATGCTCTTTTATATACATGTAAATATAATGTATTATTAGATTTAGCTCTGGGATGTGTTTTTGTATTTCTCTATTAATATAAATGAAATGATGAAATGAGATGATGCGGAAATGCTTTGAAGACTGTGAAATGTTTAACAAATATCTTATTAGTTATAATAATCATGAAAATACAGACATGAATGGGGCTGATTTTCTGAGAATACACTTCAAAGCTAACAGCAAATTTGCCCTCCGAAGCTGGGAATATGTTCTATTTCCTCATCCTACTCACCATAGGGAGTCCTTCTGTTTCATATTGGGAAGGGAAAGAGAAACTTAAGGCTTCCTAGAAGTCATAGCTCCGACTTCCCACCCAGCCCAGAAATTTCTTCCATCTTACTAATGGAAGATCAGCCAGGGCTAGGGGAGGAAAAAGCACATCTCTCAGGCTGATGAAAAATAGCAGCCTACAGAGAACTTCCTCCTCTCCACCCTTTACTAGCGGTGGGGAGAAGTTACACACTGGATTCCAAGGAATGTTGTTCACTTATTCTGCTGCTAATAACAATGTAGATAGCAAAGAGATGTTAACACAAGTAAGTAATTCATCATAGTAGGGGTAGGTACATTCAACAAGCCACAAAGTCAGATTTGCCAAGGACAACTAATTAACAATTTACTTTTAGAAAGTCACAGAATTTATACACATATTGATGAGTCTAACCTGTTCCTGGTTCTTTGAAGGGATGTGGGTTTACTCATACAACAGAAGGGAGTGCTGACCGATTTTCTCTCCTTGACCAAACTCTAGCCAGGCTCTTCTGAGCCCTCTTCTCTTCTAAGCCTCACCCTTAGTTGGCCTATGAAGACTTGAACAAACACTGTCATAGTTTCTAACAGCTCAAGGTCATATCCCTAGAATACCTCTATCCCCTCTTAAAGTGCCTGCCTGAGAAAATTCGAGGCTGCCAAGAGAATTTACTGTTTGCTCCAGCCAACACCTGAATATAGGGCCCCTGTCTCCCCCGTCTCTGTGGGAGGGTAGGAGCCTAACTAACTTCAATAAGCACCAGTTTGCAAACCCAGACGCTTTTCACAGGGACCAGCACCCAAGCCCCTTCCTGTTTTTTATGATTTTTTTACTTCTCTGACTCTGCTGCTCAAGCCCTTGCTGTTGCCTCTGCCCACTCCCTCATTCTCTCTTTGAAACACCCAGGCCCTCTCTATGAATTGGGGTTGAGTTCAGTTCATGCTGCACCCTCTTCCCTACTGCAAAAGTAAATAATTGATTAAAATCTGCCCTCACCATGTCCAGCTTTGTTTACTTTTGACAGTACTGAGGAGCTCACCTAGGCTAGTAGCTCAGTCTCTCAGCTCACCCAGGCTGCCTGTCCATCTGCATGTCTTTACTGGATAATCCTTGTTCTCACTCTTCTTGACTCTCAAATCCTTAGCCTTGAACTTTGCCCCTCCCATCGTCATGCCCTCCTTTGTCCTCAAGGATATATTTTCCTGGTTGCACCATTTGGTTTCTACCTTGCATACCCTTGGATACTCCCTTTTCTTTTCTTTTTTTTTTTTTATTATACTTTAAGTTTTACGGTACATGTGCACATTGTGCAGGTTAGTTACATATGTATACATGTGCCATGCTGGTGCGCTGCACCCACTAACTCGTCATCTAGCATTAGGTATATCTCCCAATGCTATCCCTCCCCCCTCCCCCCAACCCACCACAGTCCCCAGAGTGTGATATTCCCCTTCCTGTGTCCATGTGATCTCATTGTTCAATTCCCACCTATGAGTGAGAATATGCGGTGTTTGGTTTTTTGTTCTTGCGATAGTTTACTGAGAATGATGATTTCCAATTTCATCCATGTCCCTACAAAGGACATGAACTCATCATTTTTTGTGGCTGCATAGTATTCCATGGTGTATATGTGCCACATTTTCTTAATGCAGTCTATCATTGTTGGACATTTGGGTTGGTTCCAAGTCTTTGCTATTGTGAATAATGCCGCAATAAACATACGTGTGCATGTGTAAAGGATACCCCCTTTTCTGCTTGCATCAGTTGTCTCAGTCTCTGGGATCTCATAGAGGCCAGGCTAACCTTCCAGCACCTCCTGCTCCTGCGTCAAAGCTGCAATCCCATTCCCTATGTGCTTCAGTGAAGGTTGACCTTGGCCTTCATTAACTGCCCAGGCATTGTGTATAGGGCACAGTTTGTGAGGCCTATGCCATCAACACTTTCCCAGAGAGTAAAAAACAATGTAGCTCACGTATAGATTTACAACCAGTGTTTTTTTTTTGTTTTTTTGTTTTTTATTTTTTTTTTTGAGACAGGGTCTAGCTCTATCTCCTAGGCTTGAGAGCAGTGGTGCAATCTCAGTTCAGTCAGCTCAAGTGATCCTCCCACCTCCAACCGCCCAAGTAGCTGGGATCACAGGCATGCACTACCATGCCTAATTTTTTTTTTTTTTTTTGGTAGAGATAAGGTCTCATAATGTTGCCCAGGCTGGTCTTGAATTTCTGGGCTCAGGGAATTCTCCTGCCTTGGCCTCCCAAAGTGCTGGGATTACAGGCATGAACCACCGTGCCCGGCCCTACAACCAGTTTTTAATGCAGAATATCATTTTATAAAATGGCTAAACAGCTGTGATCAGTACCAGATGAAAGATGACATTTGAGCCAAATTTTAAAAGCAAGCTGAGCTCATCTATTACATGCATGTGTCTTTCCTTGCTCCTCCGTCGTGGTTCTCCCTGAGTCTCCCTTTCCCACACCCCAGAGTGGGTGCCTTCACTACTCACTGACTTAGCTATGCCTAAGGTCTTCCCCAGAAACTTGTCTTAGATGATCTGGTTTAGGATTCCCTCCCAGTCACTGTCTCTCCAGCTTTTATTCTAGGAAAACCAGGCAACAAGTATTCAGGAGATAAGAGAAAGAAACGGAGTCCGTGTCTCTCCGCAGTCCTGCTTTGAGACTGCCTCCCTACTGAGAGTTTGCGAAGGTCTCCCTTTTGAGATGTAAGACTTGCTTCAGACGTGAGGCTGTGCCTGTCCTCCCTCCACCCACAGACAGAATTGATGCAGCAGTCCCAGCTGGCCAGCTGAGGTCCCCTCCCCAGTGCTATATCAAAGAGAGCAGGCAGGAGCCCATGTAACAAGGGCTCGCTCCACTTAAACTCTGTGATGGGAGAGGGACGCCTCCACCCCTTTTCTTTTTGTAGGCTGCTTTGAATTGTATTAACGCAAGTGACGAAACATATCAAGCCCTGGTTAGCAGTTTTCCTTAGCATCCCCTGGCCAAAAAAAAAAAAAAATTTTTTTTTTTTTAAATTAACTTGTACAAAAAGTCAACTGTAACAGAATGGTCTGGAAAAGAAAAAACCCAACCAGTTTGGTGAAAAGAAAAATGAGCTGGGTTTCCTTCATGCCCAATTTTAGGGACCAACAGGTGGTACAGGAGAACTGGTGATGAAGGTTAGCCAACATCTTTCTCTAGTTTCACAGTAAAGCCCTTGACCGAGTGGGAATTCCATTTCTCCTCCTTGTGCCTCTGCAGGGGGTCGGGGGAGGCTGAGGACCATCAATCCTGGGAGCCCAGGGAACTTACCCTCTGCTCCTGTGTGGCCACAAAGGTCTGGAACCCTGGAGCCACCCCAAAGCCCAGCTCTTGGATGAAAGGTGGCTCAGACTGACTGTGGATCTGAACTTTCACTCCTGCTTCAAATGTCGTTTCCTCTGAAAGAACAAAGATGGACAGAGCCACGGGTCAGTAACAACAGATGCTCATGGAGTCCTGGGATTGAAAAGCTCAAAGGGATGCTGAAAAGACCCTGTGATAAGCAGAAAAATGGCCCCCAAAGGTGTCCACGTCCCCACCTCCAGAAACTGTGACTAGGTTGCCTTACATGGCAAAAGGGACATTGCAGGTGTGATTGAGTTAAAGTTCTTGAGACGGAGAGACTATCCTAAATTATGCAAGTAGGACCCAATGTAGTCACAGAGGTTCCTACGAAAGGGAGGCAGGAGGATCAAGGTCAGAGAGAGAATGGAAAAATGCTATGCTTCTAGCTTTGAAGACAGAGGAAGGAGCCATGAGCCTAGGGATGCAGGTAGCTTCTAGAAGCAGGAAAAGGCAGGGGAATGAATTTTCCCCTAGAGCTGCCAAAAGGAACACAGCCCTGCCAACAACCTTGATTTTATTGAGCCTAGGGAAATCCATTTTGGACTTCTGACCTCCAGAATTTTAAGGTAACGAATTTGTGTTGTTTTCAGCCACTAAATTTGTGGTAATCTCTTGCAGCAGCAAGGGGAAACAAATTCAGGTCAGTTTGCCAGGTCAACTCCTTGCCTCAGTTGCCAAATCTATAGAATGAGATTATAACATAAGTCAAACTCCTTTATTTTATTGACTAACTTTTCTTCTGGGTCACGAACTGAAGGTGAGGATATCAGGAGGAGGAAAACATGATGCAGCAGTGGAAATAAAAATGCGGGGCTTTCTTGTATGCCAAGGTGTTTGCCCCTTGGGGCTGCAATGGCCAAGTAGAAGAGAAACTTCCCTCCTTTTTTCCTTTGGCAGAATAAATGGCCCTTGGCAGTGGGAGGTTGGGGGTGGTACAGAGCCATCATCCTAAATGTTTAGTGCTCACAATCAGTGGAAAATGAACTTATGGGACTGTATAAGCCTTTACCAGATCCCCTCTCTGTCTTATCTTCTCCAAACAGTCTACAGAATGAGCTCTCCAAATGTAAACTGTATAACTCCCTCCCATGTTTCCAAGGACCCCAGGCTCCTTACCCACCCCTTCCCTAGCCTTGTTCTGAGTAGCCTCTGCCTCGAGGCACCATGCGGGGCTGCCTGGATTGGGCATCACTGGTACCCACTCTGCACAAATGCATCTCCTTCTGCCCAGAATGTCTTTCTACCTTGTCCACCTGACCATCTTCCCACTTGTCACTGAAGATTCAGCTCTCCATCCCCACCCAAAGCAACTCTTTCTCTTGCTCTGTTGTATCTTCCACATCTGCCTGCTGGAGCCCCTGCCATAGCACATCGTGATGAGGCTTTAACTGTTTCCTCCAGCAGGCTGGAGTATCCTGAGGCCAAGTTCTGGGCTGTCTCTCTGGACCTCAAAGGTCCTGCACATGGCTAGGCATACACCAGGCACTCAGGAGATGCCTAACGAATGAATAAATGGGAGATTTATGGGTCAAGCCTCAATCATTTATGAATGGACAAGGCCAACCTGGAGTCCAAATCAAGGAATGTTCTCAAAGAAAAAAATGGAGAGAGAATGGATAAATGCAGGAAGGAGAGAAGATAATGATGGGGTTGGGGGTCAGGGATGGAGAGGGGGAGGACATGTTAGCACTCAGGCTGTGGCTTGGGGAGGGTTTGGGGACAAACTAAAGCTGGCACAGAAGAGAGTGGCTGGGAAGGAAGGGCTGGGTCCAGCCATGGGAAAGGCATGACCCATGGAAAGTGTGGGGGCTATTGACTGAGGTAGGTGCAGGGGTCTGGAGCAGGGCAAGAATTCCAAGGCCAGGGGCTACGTGGAAAGAAAGGGCTAGCAGGCAGACAGGACCCCAGGGAAGGGTAGGCAGGGCTTTCATCATTTAGACAAGGAGACCCTCAGCCAGGAATCCTTTTGGATATGGTTCATGGAGTGGGAGAGAATCCAGGCAATCTACAAACACATCCCACTTCCCTCCAGTACAGTCATTGTTCTGTGGTTTCTGTACAGCATCACCCTGTCCAAACTCCTATCCATATGCTCCTGGAAGCCTGTGGCTTTGTGTCAATCTCTCCTATTGATGGTGAATTCCTCAAGAGAGGAGACCATATCTTATTCAGTCCAGGGCTCCATCACCTGACCCAGGGCCTGGCCCTCAGGTGGAGCCTCAAGGAAGATTTTTAGATCTGGGAGGAGGACTTCAGGAAAGGGAGGACTGGATGGAATGAGGGGGTTGAATAGTCATCTTTCAGTGGCTGTGTTTTCAAAAGTCTGTCCAAGACGGGGGTTGAGGAGAGAGTGTGGAGCCTGAGAAACAGACTCAGATGGGGAAGAAGGGTGAGTGTGGAGGGCTGTTGGGATGACAGGGATGCCCCTGCTGGGAGGAACTGAAGGCTCCTTCAGTGAGCCGTGGGAGGGAACAGGAGAGATGCCAGAACTTGTTTTCGAGAGCTAGCTGAAGCCGTGTGTGCCTGGTATACAACCAAGCTTAGGAAATCTTACAGCCAGTAAGACAGGCTCAAAGGAGAGGACCTGTGGTTTACAGGAGAAATGAGAAATGAAGGCTTCCTGTCAGAAATGCCATGAGTAATGGGCAAAACAGACAGGCCTGGTGTGCCTCTCTTAGTGAGAACCGCCCAAGGCTAATTGAACTGGGTTCGGATTTGGAAGAGGTGCTAGCTTATTCTGAAAGCAGCAGTAGCTGCAGCCGAGAGTAAAATCCTAAAGTAGCCTCAGTTTTTAAAAACATCCAGTGGCTGGATGGACATGAGTGGGAGCAGGTGATAGGTAAGGTTTCTGCTCTCTTTAGAGCACTGTGGACCAGTGGAACTTTCTGCAAAGATGGGAACGTGCTATTCCCGGTGCTGCCCAACATGGTAGGCGCCAGTTATGAAAGGTGGCTTGTGTGACTGAGGAACTGAATTTTTCATTTTATTTAATGTTAATTAATTAAAACTTGAGTTTAAATAGCCCCATGTGGTTAGTGGAAACATTGCTGGATAGCACAGTTCTAGAATATCCAGCTATGAGCAGACTACAGCCCTCCCAGAGCTGGGGGGGGTGACAAGAACTCCGCCATCTTGCCTTCCTAAGCAGGTGCTCTGGAGAGGCCCTTGTCTGGAGTCCTGGGTAGTTGGGGCAGGGTTCCAAGCAGCAGATCAGTGTGTCTTCATGGTCAAACCACGACCATAGTTCCAGATCCTCTACCCTGCTTTCCCCAAAGCCCTATTTGTACATCTACAGATGCATTTCTTTCTATTTCTTATCAGAATTGCCCTTGGCTTCCTTTTAAAGATTGCTTTACAGGTTGGTAGTGAAGAGCAGCTCCCTGCAGTCCCTGCCCTCACTCTCTTCCCTTTCCTGGGCATGGCACAGTGTTGAGTTGAAGACCCAACTTGAGAGCTGAAGTTACCAAATGTAGACTGTTAGAGCCAAGGCAACTTCACACCATCCACTTTGGAGGTTCCCAAGCTAGAATGCAAGTTAAAATCTCCTAGATGGCTTGGGTGATGCTTCCTGGGATCCACTCCCAGAAATTCTGATTCAATCACTCTGGAGTGGAGAGCAGGAATCTGCATTTCCAGAAATTCTGATATAGGTCTGAGGTCATCTACATTTGGGCAGTGATCTAGTCCAGGGAAGGGAAGTGACTTGCCCAAGGTCAGACAGCAAGTCAAGAGCAGAGCAGGGGCTAGAAGCCAGGTCTCCTGAGTTCTAATGTGGCACTCTTTCTACTCCACCAGGAGTGTGGTTTATTTAGTGTCAGCAGATGCCATAATTCATAGCTCTGGAGTTCTGAATGGGGGCTGAGGGCATGGGATATCTTTTTCTTTGTAATCACCCCTAATGTCCCTAGCACAGTAGCTGGCACAAAGCAGGGCTCAATAAATGTTTGTTGAATGGAACAAATGAGTGAGGAAGTATCCCTTGCTTATGTCTGCTGTTCCCTGCTGTATCTGGTCAGCTGTGATTCTGCCTAGGTTCTGGAGGACACTGGTAAACACCAGCACCGCATAATTCAGGAGGGCTCAGCTGCTGGCATGCAGGTGGGGCTGCACACACAACAACAACACAGCAACAATAACAGTAACAATAACTGGGACTGCACTCATAGTTTGTGGGTCCCAGTGCCAAATGAAAATGCAGGACCCCTTGTTAAAAAATGTTGTTAAAAATTTATAAAAGTAAGCATTGTTATTAAAAAATAAAAGAATTTCAAGACAGCAATCTCAAGAGCATTCAACCAAGTGAGTGGCCCTTCTGATTGTGGGCCCCACGTGACCGCCCTGATAGTAGCATCTCAAACTGGTGCTGGACAGAATTGTTCACATCCTCATATTTGTCTTATTGGCAAGTGATTCAGCGTTAAGCTCCTTCAAAGAGTGTAGGTCTCTAGACAGTGAATGATTTGTTTACACATCATGAACACCAGGATTCAAGGACAGAAAGAGAGAGAGAGAGAGAGTGCAGAGAGAAAGGGAAAGCTACTACATACATAGTATGTAGACAGTATGTACATGGGAGTTCTTGTTAATTGGTACCAAGCTGAAACCCAGACAGTGTAACATGAAAGATAATGCTGAACCAAGAGGAGTGTGGTAAGATGGAGTTCAGCCTGCAGAAGCCACAGTCTCCCAGCATTTTCCAAGAGCTTGGCCATAGGTGGCACAAGGTGAGATCTACCTGGCCAGGGAGGGAAGTGCATTTTCTGAATATGCAGAAAGGATATGGGAACCCTGTAGGAGGAGGCAGGAGCAATAGGCAGAATGCATAACGGGGCAGGGAAAGTGCATCACGATAAAAGAAGCTAAAATCTTTCATCTTGGCAAATTACGGAAAACATGCCAAGGAAATAAACACTGGAGAGAAGTAGGAAGAAAAGTTTATCTGAATAGCTAGGGGGAGTTTTCAGAGCTCAGAGAGTGAACATGCTGATACAAAGCAATCTTGCTTTGCACAAAAATGACTTTATAACAGTGGCTGAGTGGGGGAACCCTAGCTCCCCAGATAGCTTCAGAGGAGAGGGTGGGACAATGGCCAGCCATATAAGGGGCATCTCACAGTGCAGCAAGGGCCTTGTGTGGGTATGGGATAGCTTCTGTTTGCACCTCCTTCCCAGTGCTTCTCCACCCTGCTCTCTGTGCTACGGGTTTGACTTGCAGAGACTGTCTTGATGGGCTCTGTTGCCCTCTGGCTTGGGATCAGTTAATGGTGGGCCAGGTAGGAAACTGGAGGGAGAGAGGAGAGTCAAGCTGGGGTGTCCAGTCTCTCAACTCCACTTGCTGGGTCACTGTGGGTTAGCTGCACGTCACTTTGGAAGGCCACAGCTCCGGGTTGGGGGCTGGAGGGAGAGCTCTTCATAGTGTCTCTCTCTGGGTTTTGACACCAGCTTCTTTCCTTCTTTCCGAGGGGTGGTAACGGCTCTCCCTGCTACAAGTACCAGGATGCTGCACCCTCCTGTATTGCTTTCCCAAGCCTTGCCCATGCCTTTGTTAACAGTCTTTGATTAATTTCTCCTTTTAGTATTCAATTTGAGGGTGCTGTTGATTTCCCTGCTTGGGTCCTGACTGGTGGATCTCCCATGGGCTCTCACTTAACTTCTGATAGACAGCAGGAGTCCCCTCTGTGGTACCACAAAGGGAAGGACGGCCATTTGGTTTGAGCAAGTGCATAGGGATGGAGACCTCACTCCCTGCAGGGGCAGCCCATGGTTTTGAAAGTTCACCCTTATTTTGGTTGAAAACTGCCTGCTTATAGATTTTGTCCCCTAGTCCTAGCTCCGCCCCTTCTACTCCACACCTCTTTAAGGATCTCCCCAGAGATAGAGTGCCTGTTTCCCAGACAAGTGAGTCGGACTTTCTGAGAGGGGCAGAAATGCAGACCTCTTGTACCTGGAGCATCAGAACCAGAGAGAGCCTAGACAAATTGATTAAATACTTGGGGCTGCGGGATCAGGCAAGTTGAAGTCTAGTTCAGTTCTGTGAACTATAGCAAGTTATTTAATCTCTTGGAGCCTAATTTTTCTCATTTTTAAAATGGGTATGAACATAAAAATGGATTGTTCTTCATAGAGCTGTTGTGAGGCTTAAATGAGCCATTGTATGGAAAGTTCTTAGCACAGAGTTTAGTTTAATAACTCAACAATTTTGCAGTGTCATCATCACCATCATCATCATGAATTCAGTATTTCTGGCTTTTTACAAGATCCAAGCGGATCAGTTGCTGTTTTATGTTCCTCTTTGCTCATGCTAGTCCCTCCATGTAGACTGGCCCCTCCTCTCATCTTCCATTTGGTTACCCTCTACCCACCTTTGCACTCACCACCTCCTCGACATTTTCCCTCCATTCGGTGCCCCAATGTCTAGTATTTACCATGTTCACACTTGATCCCAACTCCCTCTCTGTTAAGACTGAGAGATCTCTTGGGGACAGGGTCAATGTTCCTTTATGTTTATAATCACAGTGCCTGGCATGCAGTAGGAACTCAAAAATGCTTGGCGAAGTGAACAAATGTGCACAACTCACCTCTGAGACACAGGATCCCACCCTCCTTGTTTTACAGATGTGCCACCGAAGTGCTGAAAGGCAGGTGGATCTGTGTGGATCTCACAGGGTGTTTGTGGCCAAGCTGGGTTCACATGAAACCTGCTGAGCCAGCTCAGAACCCCTGCTGCAGCCCAGTGAGTGGGCAGCTGTATAGGGACTTCAGGCCAGAGGCTGACAAGTGCATGGGGGCTGGGCAGGGGCAGCAAAGTCTGCCTGGACCATCCCCTGAAGGGCCGTGGTTGGCATTCTTGTCTTGGGTGGCTGATATCTTTCTGGTCTCTGCTGCTCATTTAATCATGTGGCTTAATCCCTGGGGACCTGTTCATTAAGGCCCATCCTTTGGGCCTCACTGCTACCTATGATCAGACAAATGGGCCTGGAGTGTCCCTGTGTCACCCAGGCATGGGGAGGGGCTTGGCCCATCAGCAGCTGGGCCACTTATACCCAGCAGTGGCATCTCTGGCTACCACTGTCAAGCACCTGCTGTGGCACTGCTCTGCATTCCCTAGGAGACTATAAAGTGTGTGTGCATGCAGATGTGTACTAGTGTATGGGTGTGCCAGAGAGAGAAAGCAAGAAAGAGAGAAACTCTCTCTGAAATATAGGAACATTTTTCTTATTTCTTCTTATTTCCCTAAAGAATTTCCTGAGATGCTGCTTTGGAGTTCATAGAAGCAGAAAGGAAGAACTGACCCTCTTAAGGACAAGACCCAGAGCTGGAGCCTCACAGCAGTCCACATTTGTTCCCTCACTCCCTGGACAGTTATGCATTGAATGCCTACCGTGAGCATGTGCCACCGGCCTTGGACCCTTGCCTGGCTGGCTTGGAGTTTTAACTAAATCATGTCTATTTTCTGCATCACACTTAGCATGTGCATGAAGCACATCTTCCCAGAATGAAAAAAGTCAGGCTGCTTCTGGCTGCTAAATGGATACCTGCTTCCAAGCGTGTTTCTGATTTATGGCATCATTTCTCCGGAGTCCTCGGACACCTGTGGAGACCCCTATCCAGCACAGTGAAGCCAACAGCATGGTGAAGTCTCTGTCCTCCTGGAGCTCATGTTCTGATGGGGGAGGTGGACGATAACAAACAGGTACACGTGTAACATCAGGCCGGGGATGGAAAGTGCTAGGAAAAGTGATGCAGAGGAAGGGCAGGGCAGGTGTGTCTTGCTTGGTTGGGAGTCAGGAAAGGCCTGTTCAAGGTGAGGGTGTTTGTGTAGTAACCAGAATGAAGTGAGCAATGAGCCATGGGATGATCCGGGAGAAAGTGTTCCAGGTGGAGGGAACAGCAAGTGCCAAGGCTCTGGGACAGGTGTACACTGGGGTGCTTCAAGAACAGCAAGGAGGCCAGAGTGGCAGGGACAAGGTCAGAGGCCAGCTGACCATTTCGTTAACACCTCACAGTTACCCTTAGAGGTAGGTGCCCCCATTTTACAGACAGGGAAACAGGCTCGGAGAGGTCAGCTGTCCCTAGCCACACAAAGCAGATCCAGAATCCAACCCTTGTCTGCTGGGCTCTGAGGCCTGTGCTTTTTGCCGCCTGCCATGTGGCCTTGCTCAAATACTTTGTGCCTTTCTAGCATCACTGACCACATTCTTCATTGGTTTGGGTCCTTTGGGGCTTTGCAGGCTGGGACCCTGAGCTGCTGAGCTTTGCATCCCCTCTGGGTCATGGCGAACGACAATCTTGGCACATGTACGGTAAGCTTCGGGGTTTTCACAGACTTGATCCTGCTGGCTCCTCCCAGCTGTCCTGAGGCAGGTGTCAATATCTCCATTTCATTACATTTCATTTTATTTTTTTACATCATGCTCATTTTTCAGATGAAGAAACCAAAGTTCACAGAAAGTAAAGAACAGACCTGGGGCCAATGACTTACGGCTGTGTAGAATTTTGGAGCCAGGAGACCCCTTGACGATTTAGCTAACTTTTCACCTTTCAGATGAAAAAATGGAAGCTCACAGAGAAGACAGTGGCCAAGGGCCACATGGCAAGTGGCAGGTGGGCAGTGGCTGGGATCCAGGTCTCTAGATTCCTCACCCTCCCCTGCCTTTTGTTAGTGGGCTAGAAGCCGCATTGGTGCCAGATGACAAGCTGATAAAGTTCCAAGCTGGACAGGGAAGGATGGGGAAGAAGAGTTTAATTTGCAGTAGGCTCAGCAGCCTTTGTTCTTTCATCTTAGAAGCTCAGTGAGTGTGGGACAGCGACAGTAACAGGGACCAGAGTTGCAGCCCCAGCCTTGAGATCCTGGTGGAAAGGGCATGCTGATGCTGTTTGAAGTCAACCAGAGGTGTCATTTTAGACCCTGCTCCCCTGCTCACACCAGAGAAATCCAGGGAAAGCCCAAGGCCAGGGAAGAGAGGCAGAGAAGTGCATCAAGAAAAACACGGGCTCTGAAATCACAGAGACCTGTGTTTGACTCTCAGTCCCACTACTTAATTGCCGGGTGACCTCAGGCACGTTAAATTGCCCCTCTGAGCTTTAGTTGCCTCTGTTCAAATGAAGCAGGGGCTGATCTCTCAGGTTACTTTTAGCTCTAAAATTCTATGAGCTGAGGGCCATGTGCAAATGTCTTTACCTCACTGCATCTCATTTTAATCTCCTGCGAAATAGATTAAAAAAAATAGATGTGGCTGTTCAGAGCTCACATCAAGTCAGAAGAGGCTGATTTTTCTAAAGACAGCACAAAGAATCCACAAATTGCTGCCTATCTAAAATTGGGCAATGTGTATCTTGTCCTTCCTCTCCAACCCTTCCCTGACAGATAGGCACTGTAGGGCAGCATCTCTAGCTAAGAAGATCCAAAATCAGCACAAAGACGGGCAAGCTCACGCTTGATTGCTCACAGGTGATATTTTGAAGCTAGGCAAGCTTCTGGAGGAAGAAAAAAATCAACATTGTGTCCCCATGCGGGATGGGCTGCAATTATGTCTGTTCTGGGTGGCAGCGTGATGCAGCAGTGTTCTTACCAATGGCTGGTGATCCAGGAGATGTTATCAAGTGTCCACAAGAGTTTGGCGAAGGCTGCAAACTTCAGCCCCTCCTGCAAAGCCATGGAGCATACTAGTATTTTAAAGACGCTATGACGTCCTGCAGCAAAAACATGTTATACTTTGTTGATCCGAGTGTTACCCAAAGCAATCTTTTTTCTTTTTCATTTTTCATTTTTAAGGAACACTAGCTCTGCGTGGAAAAAACCAAGGAGGACCAAATCAGAAGATGTGGATTCAAATCCTATTCTACTACTTCTTAGCCATGAGGTTGTAGGAAAGTCACTCAATGTCTCTGCTTACAGTATATATATATATGTATATACACACACACACAAAATATATATATACACAAAATATATATAAACAAAAATATATAAACAAAAAAATATATAAAAACAAAATACATATATATTTAGATGCAGTCTCGCTCTGTTGCCCAGGCTGGAGTGCAATGGCGTGATCTTGGCTCACTGCAACCTCTGCCTCTCAGGTTCAAGCGACTCTCCTGCATCAACTGCCCGAGTAGCTGGGATTACAGCCATGCACCACCATGCCCGGCTAGGTTTTTTGTTGTTGTTGTTGTTATTTTTGTTATTTTTAGTGGAGACGGGGTTTCTCCATGTTGGCCAGGCTGGTCTCGAACTCCTGACCTCAGGCGATCCACCTGCCTCAGCCTCCCAAAGTGCTGGATTATAGTCATGAGCCACCGCACCCAGCCGCTTACTGCATTTTAAAATGAGTTAATCTGTTAAATGACTAGAACTGCCCTGTCTACATCATAGGAGTGTATAAGGATCAGTGGCTGGAATGTGGGAAAGCACCTTATACACTGTGGGGTGATGCGTCCATGTTGGGGAAGGAGATAGTTAATGTTAGGTCTTGGTTATGCAACTGAGAAATGTGGCTACACTTTCATTCATGCTAAACAGAATATTTGCAAAACATATATTTGTGAAAGCACCGCGTGTGGAGTTGGCGCTAGTCTCATTACCAAAAGATTTATCTCAAGCATTCTTTAAATAATGAGTTTTCCTAGTGCATTCAGTCTCAGAGATTATAAATTACTTGATAAGAAGGCTGATGATTCTGGGTGGGTAACTGGTGTTCAGGAGATTATCACCCTTGAAATGCCATCAGAAAGTGTCTAAAATTATAGGGAAAGTTGGTGGATGATTAAGATTCCATTTGTAAAAATTCTGTTTACACACACTGATGGTGGAAGTTAGGTACAACCAGATTGCTGAGTGGCTCATGTATGTAGATTGTGATGTGATTATAGAATTCAAAATCATCCAAAGCATTACTGGATTCATAGCAATTTTTTGTTATACAATATTCTCTCAATGAATTAAAAAAGCACAAGAGCTTTCATGTGGGATACTGGCTGAGAAATATTTTGATGTTAAGAAGACATCCTCATTCTTCCAAATGGTGGGGAACAGTGGTCTGGATCAGAGCTTCTTACAGCTGGATGTGCACACGAATCTCCTGGAGGATCCTTCTGCAACACAGACTTGGGGGTGGGGGGAGGCAGAGATTCTATGCGTCTAACCAGCTCCCAGGTGATGCTGATACTGCTGGTCAGAGGATTACACTTTAGCAGGACTCCCAAGAGAATATCTACATTTTTGCAGAACACATAGGCCCCTGGTGATCTGGCCTCTACCTATCTTTCCAACCCCAGGTCTCATCCTTAGATACAGATGCCCTTGCACACTCTGGGCTGTTCTTGGCCTCGGGTCCTCATTCCCTTCCCTCTGCTCAGGACCTCAGCTCTCCAGGTCCTCAGATTTTCCTCTAACTCCCACACGCTGCCCAGCAACCTGGCAAACAGGCCTGAGACTAAAACCAAAGGTCAACTTCTCTCTAAAGCCTTCCTTTAGATACGCTTGTCCCCTCCCTTCTGGAACTGACTATCTCCTTCTAGATTCTCAATCTATCTTCTATCACAGCACTTGGTGACACTTAATAGTTGACACATTCCCCAAACAGACTGCAAATGCTTGGCACTCCTTGGACACTTTATATGAAAGTTGTTGGGTGAATAAATTTCCATCTACCATCTAAAAAAAGGCGAGTCCTTCAGATATTCCCTAGATTATAAACTTCGGAAACCTGGACTGGGCCCTTCATCTGTATCACTGAGGTGCCTGGCACACAGTAGGTATGCAGTTGAGATTTACTAAATTGGGGACATGAGGTCTGAGGTTGGGGCTGTCTCATCTGCTTCCTAGCTGTTTTCCTCAGACCCTTGCACCAGCTGGGAGTTTTAACTAGAACACATGTATTTTCTGCATCACACTTAGCATGTGCATTACGCACATCTTTCCAGAATGAAAAAAGTCAGGCTGCTTCTCATGCTAAATGGATACCTGCCTCCAGTGGTGTTTCTGATTTATGGCATCATTTCTTTAGAGTCCTCGGACACCTGTGGAGTCCCTGTGTCCAGCACAGAGGCCCACTCTGAGAGTGAGCCTAACATCTCAGCTGGCTGCTATAGGTCCCTGTGCCCTGGACACTCAGAACTCAGGCCAGAGCCTGCTCCTCTCATTCTGGGGAGGTCCTTAGGACCTGGCACCATGACAAGAGGTTTTCCTGGGAGCAGAGATGTCGGAAAAAGCATAGCAACCATCACCACCCACGCTTGTTCTGCCCCATTTGTAAAGGGGGATAAGAAACGTGCTACCCGTGATAGCTGCTCAGGCCTTCCAGCTATGCTAAAAATTTATGATGATTTTAAATTTAATTATTATTTTTATCAAAGCAATATATGTACATAATTTAAAAATCAAGTGGTATTGCAAGGCTTCTAATGAAAACCAGCAGTTTCCTGCTCCACCTCTTCCTACCCCCGAGTCCTACTTCTCAGAAGCAACAACTCTCAACTGTTTCAGCTGTTTCTTCTGGTATTTACTTTCATATTTCCATGAATGTCAACTGCTTGAGAGTTATTTCTTGGTTTTAAAAAATTTTAGATCCTGTCTACCCAATTTCTACCATGTAGGAATCATCTACAATCATATTATATTATCTGCACGATTCCTACCTAATCACAGAAGATGAGGATGTAAGCTTCTTAGATGATGTGTTCCACGATGCTGCCTTTCCTTTCACCCTCCAAATATAGTGATATGATATTTTGGTTAAATCAGTATCCAGCTTTTACATAACCATGACTCTGTAAATATTGTGCACAGCCCAGCCTTGCAGTATATAATGTTTTTGATCTCTTTCTTGCAAAATAAATATTTTGTTTTTCCTGTTTTTTTTTTCCATTTTGTTTTGTTTTACCTTGCTTTTTCCTTGTTGGTTTGTATGGCTTGCTAGTACCCATCACTAGAAATCCCAGACTCTATGGCAGAGCTGTAAAATGCCTCTCAGGACAGCCAGCCAGACCCACAAGGGCCATCCCTTGTGGATCCAACATCTTCCTGCTCCAGTTTGGATGGAATGCTCTCTAGGCCTCCTGTGCAACTGTCGTCCTGGTTCTTCTCTTCATCCTCATCAGGAAATTCTCTTAGGCCAGATCCTTGTCTCTGGAATCTTATGCAATCCTTGATTTATCTTCTCATTCTCCAATAACTTTCTGAAAAAGCCTACATTTTTTGGGAAACCAAATTCTACTCTCACACTTCATTTGTAGTTTGCTGGATATAGAATTCTATTTAGAAAAGAAAGCGTCCCCCTCCAGAAACTGGAAAACATTTTGCCATTGTCACTTTGCTTTGGCTGCTTCTGTTGAGAAGTCCTAGGTCGTTCTCATTCCGGACCCCAGGTATGTGACTATTTTTCTCTCCAGAAATTTTAAAGATTTTTTTCTTTATTTCTGTTAGCCTGAATTTCACCAGGATGTGTCTTGGTCTGGTTTTTTGTTTTTAACGCTATTGCAGACAGGAGTTGGTGAGCTTTTTCCATCTGGACAATCATGTAGTTCAGTTGAGCATTTTTGTTATATTAGTCCTTTGACAATGTCCTCTTCCCCATTCTCTTGGTTTTATTACTCTAAAACTGCTAGTAATAGGATGTTCTAGAATAGCTTCCTGGATGGACCCTCTGATTTTCTTATTTTTCTCTCACTTTCTACCTGTTTGTCTTTTTGTTTAACCTTTTCGGGAGATGTCCTCAGTTCCAATCCTTCAATGGATTAAAAAAAGTTTGCAATCATATTTTAAATTTATTTGTTTGTTTATTTATTTATTTATTTGAGATGGAGTCTCGCTCTGTTGCCCAGGCTGGAGTGCAATGGCATGATCTCCGCTCACTGCAAGCTCCGCCTTCCAGGTTCACGCCATTCTCCTGCCTCAGCCTCCCGAGTAGCTGGGGCTACAGGCGCCCACCACCACGCCCGGCTAATTTTTTGTATTTTCAGTAGAGACAGGATTTCACCATGTTCGCCAGGATGGTCTTGATCTCCTGACCTCGTGATCCGCCCGCCTTGGCCTCCCAAAGTGCTGGTATTACAGGCCTGAGCCACAGCGCCCGGCCACATATTTTAAATTTAATTTATTCTTCTCTGAAATTTCCTTTTTAATAGCATCCTATGCTTGTGGTTATGGATGCAGTATCATCTCTTATCTCTCTTGAGAATTTTAATTCACGTGTTTTGATGTTTTCTCCTGCTTCCCTCATTTATTTTTTATTTATCAAAAGGCTTATATGGTGTCTAATATTATCCAGGCACTTTTCTAAGCACTTCATAAATATTAACGCACTTCAATCCTCCCAACAGCCCTATAAATGTAGATAATATTATTATTTTCATTTTAGAGGTAACACAGGTCACACAGATGGTGTTACAGCTGGGATTTGAACCCAAGCAGCCTGGCTCTATATCTTGTGCTGTTAGCCAATGTGTCTATTTCCTCAATGTTTCTTTTTGGTTTGATTTGTGTTCATTGCCTTTTAGTGGGTCCCCTCAAATGCTTGGCTCTTTGGTGGCTCATTCAGGGGTAAAAGGTCCTTAAAGGCTTCCTTGTGTTGAGGGGGCACTCCTCAAGGGACTTCACTCTAGGATGACCTAACTAGGCCTTTTAAGGCTTCCTGACTGTCATTATCTGTGGATCTTTTATCTTGAGCTTGTCAGTCTCCAGGAAGGGATCCCCTCAAACTTCTGCTCAGGTGTGGGTGGGGTAAATTAGTCTGGCTGAGGGTCCCACTACTCAGGAAGTAGAATTTCCCTCACCTCCCTGTTTTTCTGCATAGCACCTCACCCATGCCCTCAGCTGTGCCTGATCTCCCTAAGTCCTGAGTCTGTAAGAGGGATATTTGTATGGCTGCTTCTGGCCATGGGAGGATGTGTGGGGGGCCTAATAGTTCCTTTTGTAGACTTTTAACTCTTCCTCCTAGTTTTACCTCCACCTCTCAAACCTGTCTTCAGCAGTATCTTATGCCTCTAATTCCCGATCCTGTCTGGGGGTTCTCAGATGATGTCTATTGGCCTTTGCTGGCTTCCTCAGTGCAGGCCCTCAGTTCTCAGCCTCGTGTACTCTGCCAAGTCGATTGCCACTCGTCCATCTACTTTACATCTTCCAAAAATTGGCTGGCATCTATTTACGGTTGTCTTTTCTCCCATCCTCTTTGTCCTATGGGTTTATACTTACATATATTAAAAAAAACCCTTCGATTGCCATTTAGGTGGGGTCTAGGAAGGGGGCCTCCCATAAACACACATGTTCAACCTACCATGTTTAATCAGAAGCCTAGAATGTCAGCTTCCCTGCAGTTCTGGTGTGCTGCAGAAAGGTCACGAGCTTCTTTCACCACCCCAGGAAAAGGGACAGGGATGCTTCGAGTTGGTCTCTGGGATGGACACAGCCATGGAACCAACCAGCACTTTTAATCCCAATGACATCTGCCTCCCATCCAGTGGTTTTCAAACAGGGCATCCTCAGTGGTGCCTCAGGGTTGGTCACAGGGACCAAGGGAGAAAGCAAACGGGGGTTTCCATCTCCAGTGGGATCACAGCCATGTTGCTTTTGTCTGTTTTCTACGTGGGACTGCGCTAAAGCTTTCATTCAGTATAATGACTCTGCTCCTGAAGAAGAAAAGAGGAAAAAATAGACAAGGAGGATGGCAGCAGACCTATCATTATATGCCATTCTCTCTTCAGAGATGCTGCCTAAACCTCTTTCCCTGTGCTATTTTCATGGCAGGGCTTTTATGACCACATTGTGAACATTAAAGGAATTTAGTGGAAGGAGCATCCCTTTTGGGTGTGGATGTGGGTTTTAAGCTTGGTTCAACTGCTTAACTAGGTATGTGCCCTTGGGAAGCTTACAACCTCTCTGGGCTCTGTGTCCTCATCCTACAATGAGGATTATAATACCTTGTTAGCAAGTGATTGGGAAGGTTCATGGCACAGAGTAGCTACTCACTAATGCGGGCTTCTCCCTCACCCTGGCCCTGGCAGTGTACACAATTTCAGCATTGTGTTTCCTCTCAACAAATATGTAGTGTCCTGATATACATCTGTGAGCCAGACAGTCCAAGGTCTCTGACTTCCTGGGACTTGTGTTTAGTGGAAGGGGCAGACAATAAAAAACAAATAAGGAAATGAAGGTGATATAGTTTGGCTTTGTCCCCACCCAAATCTCATATTGAACTGTAGCTCCCATAATCCCCACGTGTCAAGAAAGGGACCCAGTGGGAGGCAAGTGAATCATGGGGGTAGGTTTTACTGTGCTGTTGTTGTGATAGTGAATAAGTCTCATGAGATCTGATGGTTTCATGAAGGGGAGTTCCCCTGCACACACTCTCTTGCCTGCTGCCATGTAAGATGTGCCTTTGCTCCTCCTTCACCTTCTGCCATGAATGTGAGGCCTCTCCAGCTATGGGGAACTGTGAGTCTGTTAACCTTCTTTTTATTTATAAATTACCCATTCTTGGTTATTTCTTCATAGCAGTATGAAAATGGACTAATACAGTAAATAGGTACCAGTAAAGTGGGATATTGCTATGAAGATACTTGAAAATGTGGAAAACACTTTGGAACTGGGTAACAGGCAGCAGTTGGACAAGTTTGGAGGGCTCAGAAGAAGACACGAAAATGTGGGAAAGTATGGAACTTTCTAGAGACTTGAAGGGCTCAGAAGACAGGAAGATGGGGGAAGTTTGGAAATTCCTAGAGACTTGTCGAATGGCTTTGACCAAAATGCTGACAGTGACATGGACAATGAAGTCCAGGCTGAGGTGGTCTCAGATGGAGATGAGGAACTTGTTGAAAGCTGGAGCAAAGGTCACTCTTGCTAGGCTTTAGCGAAGAGACTGGTGGTATTTTGTCCCCACCCTAGAGATCTGTGGAACTTTGAACTTGAGAGAGACGATTTAGAGTATCTGGTGGAAGAAATTTCTAAGCAGCAAAGCATTCAAAGATGAGGGATGAAGAGTAGGGGTGAGGGTGGCAATTTTAAACAGGGTAGTCAGGGGAGACCTCATTGAGAAGGTAATATCTGAGCAAAGAGTTGATGCAGGGAGGCAGTGAGTCATGTGGATATGTGAGCAAGGAGAATTCTCATAGCGGTTAATAGCAAATGCAGATGCCCCAAAGTGAGGGTGTTCCTGGAATATTCAAGAAGCAGCAGGGAAGCCTGTGTGACTACAGCCAGGTTAACAAGGTGAGGGGAGGGCAGTAGGAGCTGAGGAAGCTGGAGGGATAATGGGGTCCAAATCTTTACCCCTAGAACAGCATAGCTTTAAAAAATCATTCCTTTGCTCAAAAGCATACTTGACATATTATCATGTTAACACTAATTAACACTAGGATTTGGGGAAATCAGGGCAGATTGTATTTGATAAAAAAGTGTTTTCCATTGGAGTGCATGAAGGATAGAAGGAGATGAGAAAGGGAGGTGCCTATTTGTGGTCTTTCTGACACTCGAACCCTTTTAGAATTTGTTAGAAAACTCCCTGTACACGGATTCCGGTTTCCTCAGACATAACCCACCCTCAATTCTCACCCTCACCCCCACTCACTCAGTGTGGCCATCCACAGGGCTGTCTGTCTAGCAGTTCTCTTGGGAGCGCCTTCTGCAACCACCATCGGCCCAACTTCTTTAGGACTATTACAGGGTCTCAGGTGAACTAATTCCCCTGCCCACTGCTGATTGGTCCAGGGGCGGGCACCTGACTGGAGCTGAGCCAATGATTCCCTTCCCTGTATTTTTTCTTTTTCCCCTAAACAGGATGTCTGTGAGAGTCAAAACAGTCTTTTGCTGGGGGCAGGATCTGTAAAATATAAAACTCAGGCTCTTTTAGCAGCCATGTGTGAAAAAAAATGTGTGTGGGAAAAATAAGCCTGTTTCTAGTGACAGAATGAAAAGAATTCAGAGGGAGGAGGAGTGAGAGATCTGAGGATTTAGGAGCCTTGGGTTCCACTCATTCCTGACGCTGTATCCCTGCCCCTCCTGCTGGCTGGTTGTCGAAGCTTGCCTTGGATTCTGAGAACAATATAATTTCTTTTATGCCTAAGCTTGTTTGATTCAGGTTTCTCATGTGCAACCTAGATAACCCACCGCCTATTCCTTTTATCTTTGAAGTTACTTAGAGGTTATCTACACAGAATTTCATTTTTAACAACCTCCCCTTCTGCCTTCAATTTAATTTCCGTTGGAAAACCCTGGCCATGAAATCTGCACTTCTACAGTCTAGGACAGCTTTTTGAAAACTATATTCTGTGAGATTTTCCATGAAAACGAAGGTTTCTGTGGTCAAAGGCATTTGGGAAATAAATGCTGCCTTGGCTATTCCTATCTTGGAGATTCATGATGTATTATATTAAAGAATTCCTGCAATGAATAAATGTGTTTAATATTTTTTAACCAGAATTCCCTAAATTCTTTTTGGGCCCTGCATCCTTTTTGTTCATAAAACATGTTATATCCCAAACTCTTGATGTTCCATAGGGCTCATTTTGGGGCATACTCTCTAGGACCACATGCAACTGAAGCTCTTCCTTTAAAATGGCATATTACCACGGTGCCCCACATGAAGATGCGTGACCAAGGGGAGCACCTTGGTGTGGAGCATTGTCAGCCTGGAGGAAGGGACATTTTTGATAATTTTCATAGAGTCACTGTCTACTCACTAACCATGAGCCCATAGGGCTGGGTCTACTCAAAGAGGGTGTCTTTTGTTAACTTACTCCTTGGTGTCCTCTGTGTTGATGGTGGTCAACACCATCACCACCTCCCCAAAAGGTCCTTCCTGTTAGTTAGAATTATCCCCAGAAGAGTGGTTCCCTCCCTGCCTCCTGACATTCCTGAGAAGTGGAGCCATCCACAAGGCAAGGCAAAAGTGTTCCAGAGGCTCTGCTTTGAGCAGAATGGGAGTTCCAGATGTTGAGGTGCTGCAGAGCTCTGTCTCAGGTGTGGGATATTTGGAATAATCTCTGCTTCTGGAGTTTTTTTTTTTGACCATCTTCCCACCTGCTGGTTGGCATGATCACCCTCTCATTGCTTACAGTTTGCAGAGAACTCTCGTTTGAGCCCTTCAACCCTCCTGTAAAGCCAGTGGGTTTTATTTGTCTCTATTTTACAAACGAGGAAACAGAGGCTCATTCACTTGGCCTGAGTCACACAGTTAGGAAAGGAAGAGCTGGGATGGAGTCTTGGGTCTGCTTGACCTGGTCATGCCATTTTCTCTGTCTTCCTACACTGCCTCCATCATTAAACTGCCTGGGCACACATCAAACTGCCACGGGCACATTTCAATTCCTTTCCTCTCCATCACCACCCAAATATCTCCTGGACTCCTGGGCCTGGCCTCCTTCCTCTGGGGATTGAGAGGTGGGAATGTTAAGCAAGGGAGATGGCATCTGTGGGGCCGCATGGTTCGGCAGGGCAGGAAGGCTGCCTCCTGATGACTGTGGCAGGGATAGGCCTGGCTGTGTCCATCATCCTTGGGATCAATGACCAAGCAGCCACGTGTGTCTGCGCCTCCTCAGGTGGCTTTACAGACAAGCATCTCTCACCTGCCAGAGCCCACCTCCCATCCTTCAACAGATGTGCTGGCTTCTCTCTCACCCGCGTGGGACTCACCTCCCACTGGCCTAGGAAATAAGCAGCTTTGAGGTGACCAGCATCTGCAAGAGGCAGCACATTGCTCAGGGCCTTCTCAGCCTGAAGAAAGGTACGATGGAGGGGGCCCTAATGCAGGAATTCAAGGGTCTGGCTGGGGGGTCTGGGGGAAGTGACAAAACCTCAGCCTCCTTTTCTGGAAAATGGGGACAAGGAGTTCTGCCTGACACTCAAGGTCATGGTGAGGGGATTGCCAGGAATATGGAATAGTATGACCCGAGGAATATGGGAGGTGGCTGCAAAAGCCAAAATCCATGAAGTCAACCAGAGTTGTCAGAAGCTGGTTTCAAATATACTAACTGCTCTCCAATATGGTAGCCACTAGCCCCCTGCAGCTAGCTAATTTAAATGAATACAAATGAAACTGTATTAAAAATTCAATTCCTCTGCAAAGACATAAGGATGATACAATGGACTTTGGGGATTTGGGGAAAAGGGTGGGTGTGGGGTGAGGCATAAAAGACTACACATTGGGTACAGTGTACACTGCTTGGGTGATGGGTGCAATAAAATCTCAGAAATCACCACTAAAGAACTTATTCATGTAAGCAAACACCACCTGTTCCCCAAAAATCTATTGAAATTATAAAAAAGTTCAATTCCTCATTCTCCTAGCCACCTTGCAAACACTTGATTGCCACAAGGGGTTAGTGACTAATGTATTGGACAGAGCAGACAGACAACATTTTCATCAGCCCAGAAGGGTCTATAGGACAGCACTGATCAGATTTTTCTCTAACCTGTTTCTGCCCCATCCATCCCCTGCCCCTGCTTTAAACCCGTTCTTCATACAGCCTGCTTCCCCAACTCCCCAGTCTCAAAGGAAATCGTCTAAGTGAGTGTACTGGTCCATCTCCCAGGGATGACTCAAACTCTCAGCAGCAACGAGACTGGAGTTCTCTTGCAGAAACTGTGTGCACATCTGGCACCCCGAGTGAGATAATAAGATCCTGAAAGATGGGGTCTTTTCTCATGCCTCCTGCACCCCTGATGATGACCTGCACAGTGTTAGCATGTGACAAGTCCTTAATCAAGATTATGAATTTTCTCCTAATTGGTATAGCTCATCATCCAGTCAGGTTGACTGAGGGTCCAAAAACTTGGGTCAGAACAGTCTTGGTTCAGCTATGAACTCACTGCATGACTTCAAAGACATCATTACTTCAAGCCAGGCCTCAGGGGAAAGAGAAGCTTGGCCTAGAAGAGATTTCCTGCTCTGACAATCTGTGGCTTTGAGGCAGAACACAGACTTTTTGGGTAGCCTTGTAGACTGCAGCCAGTGCTCAGACCAAGGCCATATCCCACGGGGAACTGTGCTGTGTGAGGATGTCTGTGATGGGGGTCTGGTACTGAGAGTGCATGTGTGTGTCTGTGTGTGTGTGTGTGTACATGTGCTTTTGCTCCTGAATCAAGATAACAGGCTAGGAAACCTACCATTGTCATGGAGGGACATAACTAACTTCTGTTTAGGCTTTGAGTGTGGGGTCTCCATGACTCATTTTATTTCCTTGTTTCTCTCTTCTACCACAAAGATTAGATTAATCATATATGTTCTGGTGTCTGCAAGAGGGGCCTCTCTTTGGGGACCAAGACTCCACCCCCTGGACTCCGGGTTGTCCACAGGCCCCCACGGTCCCAGGGCCTGGTTGGCCTCAGGATGCCCTGTCCACCAGCCCTCAGGGATGCCAGAGATCAGAACGGACACAAACCTTCGTCCCTCTGCATCTGGAAGGGCACTGAGTTGAGAAAAGTACACAGGATCAACAAAGTGTCTCCTCAGAGAGTGGCTGATGGGGCTTGGGGTGCCCTGGCGCCTGAGGTGAACTTCCAGATGGCACTGGCGCAGTGACATGTGTGTGGCCATTTTATCTTTCAGTTGGAGGAGCAGAGGACTGGCTGTGATGGGAGGTAAATGGCCACACTCCCGTCCCTGCAACGAGGTGTTCGTGAGAGAGGGGTGGTGGGAGAGATCCTGGAGTTTGCAGTCAGTCCTCCTGGGGTGGAAGCCCTCGCTGTCTCAGCAGCCTGATAAGCCTGGGTATGGTGAGTGCCAGACTCTAGAGTCCAAAGTCCATGGACTCAAGGCACAGGGGTGGCAACAGGTAGGGGCTGGGCTACTGGGGCTCCACCCTTTCCTCAGCCCCAACCTGAGGGCCCAGGGCCTCCCTCCTGCTGGAATCTTCCCTCCCCTCCCACTCCCCTTCAGGCTGCTCCCCATGCTCCTCTCTTGACCCACCTCTGCAGTCCTTCCTGTTATGCCCTGAACACAGCATTAATCTTACTTTGGGTCCCCCTTAAATCCGTGGTTCCCAGTCTTGGGCACCTCTTTACCTTCTCTTCCTGGTGAAATTCTAGAGGCTACCATCACTCCTTGGCTTGTGGCTGTATCACTCCAGTCTTTGCCTCCATCATCACACTGCCTTCTCTTCTGTCTGACCTTCCTGAGCCCCTCTTATTAAGACTTCTGTGATTACATCAGGCCCATCTGGATGATCCAAGACCATCTCAAGACCCTGCTCAAATACTCTTGGTGCTTTCCCTGACCCTGTCCCCTGTGATTGTGTCTCTTCCTCTGGGCCGTGATCAAGGACTTGATCTTTTTCACCATAATGTCCTTACTTGGGTGCAAAGCCTGAGATAGTATACATGGTTCAAGAATAGTTTGCTGAAGAAATAAATGAATAAATGAATGCATGAAATAAGCTTTAGGGTCTATACACATGGGTCTCCCAAGGGCTTACACAGGCACAGGCACGGTGCCAGGTCCCTGAACCCACATCCTTTGGTATTCCAACACTTCCCAGCCCCTCCAGCTTCCCCCAGTGGGCGGCAGCCTGCTTTCCTTTCAGATCTTCTAATTGGGTCGGGATATTCAGGATGACTGAGAGAGAAAGAGGCTGGTCCATCCTTTCCGCCTCTCCTGAAATCAAGCCACTCACCTGACGAACCACACCTGTTACTTCAAACCTTCCCCCATGCCTTCCTTCCCCCTACCTACCTTACCTCTCCAGTATTCCCATCCTCTGTCCCTCTCTCACATAGTAAAATGTGAGGAAACCCAGGGCATCCCAGCCCAAGCCAGGGACATCTTTATGATTTAGCAGCATGTCACAAACCCCTTGCTGGAGAGCAGTCCCTCACAGGGTGGGCCAAGACAGCTCACCAGCCTTTCAGAGTCAGGCCTGCAACCCTCCACCATCACCCAATGCCCGGTCCCTGTGCCCAGCTCACCTGTCTCTCCCCAGATGGGCAGGTACTCATCCTGCTGAATGTCCAGCATGATCTCCAGCCCGTTGCCTGTCCCCCCCTTGACCGTGGTGAGCAGAGGTTTGCCATCCTCGCCTGAGTTAAACATGTAACACTTCCCATATTTTGTAAACACCTGAAGGAGAGAAGAGAGAGAGAGAGAGCACATGGGTAACTTCAGACGGGGGTCCAGAGATTGGCGAGACCCCAGAAATCTGACAGCAGGTCAGAGTCCCCACAGCCCGTCACCATCACCCCTCTCGGGAACCAGTGGTTTTTCATCCTGGCTGTGGGCCTGACTTGTACCAAGTGAAATTTTGGCATCAAAGACCAAATCTGGATGCCCTTTGGGGTTTGTTGCAGTAGGATCTGGTCTCTCCTTCCTCTGAGCACTACCTCTGGAAGGTCCTGTTCACTTCCAGGCATTAAATGTCATCTGTAAACTCCTGACCCTTCAGTCCACACCTCCAGCCCTGGGCTCTCTTCTGGCCTCCAGACACACTAGTTTCACTCATTGTCTTATAAGCATACCTTTGAGGTGTGCTTCAAGCAGACCCTGGGCACTCAGCTTGTCCAGAGGGAACTGATCTTCCTTAGCTTCCCCACCCCATTGGACAATTCTCTTGCACTTCTGTCCCAGGGAACAGCATCGCCATCTGCCAAGGGGTTCAAGTCAGGCCCTCAGAGTTGCTGCCCACTCCTTACCCCGAGGACCAATCAGGCAGCAGAGCCTATCAATAACCTCTCTACATCTGTCCTGAATTTAGCCTTTTGTCTTCCTTACTGCTGAAATTTAGGACCCAAGCGCTTTTTGACTGCATCACTCTGGTTTCCTAGCTGGACTTCAGGATTCCAGATGACCTTCTCCAGCCCATCCTCTAAGGTAACTGTGAGTCATTCTGGAATGCAAACCCTATCACATTAATCCTGTGCTGAAAACCCATCAGAGACCCCTACGCTCTTTAGGCTAGAATTCAGACCTGCCACACCCAGCCTTTTGCAATGCCCTCTACCTATTCCTCCTGCCTTTCACTGTGCTGCTTCCCGCCTGAGTCCAGCAGCATCCACTGGAAGGTAGACTCCAGGAGCTCAGTGACTACGTCTGCTTACTCGTGCTTAGTACATTGCTGGCACACAATAGGGCTCAGTCAACTTTTGCTTGATGAAAGTATGATTACAAAGAGGCCCCGTGGTGGTGTAGAAAAAGCCCAGGGAAAGGAATGCAGAGATCTTTGTCCAAGTTTTGACATTGCCACTTCTTAGTAGTGTGACTTTAAGTGAACCAAATAAAAACTCGCAGCTTCAATGTCTCTATCTATAAAATGGGGGTTCTGGTCTTTGGCTTTGCTACCTCTCAAGGTTATTGAGAGGATCAAATGAGGTAATGCATGCAAAAGTGCTTTAAAACTGCAAAAGCTTTCTACAAATGCTACGGGTTATGATGATTATATAACTGCTTTCAAACCTCGAGCTGAAGCCAAATTACATCTGGCAAAATTGGCTGGAAGAGAGCCAGGCTGACTGTATTGGATTCCTGCAGCCACAGAGATTTGGGTCTGGGCCACTTTCCTGAGCATGCTCCACTGCACTGTCCCATCCTACAGCATGGAGGCCACAGGGAGGCTCTTTGGCTTCCCAGCTTTCAGTGCACAGGCAAGTAAATAACAGAGGTGACTGTTGCAGGCTGCCTTTCTTATGTAAATCTTTACGGCTAGTTAGAAGAAAGGAAGAGGGGCTTCTACCCTGTGCCAGGAACTGTGCTAGATGCTTATCTGTTATTTAACTCTTACAACTGTGACTGTTGGCAGTTATTGCTTTACCTATTGTGCGGAGGAGGAAACCAAGGCCCAGAGAGGTTAAGTGACTTGCCTAAGGTCACACAGCTAGTAGCAGAAAAACTGAGATTCAAATCTACATCTGTCTGATTCTAACACATGTGCCCTTTCTGCTGTGCTGCCCTGGGAGGGACATGAGGGTTTTCGTCATTGCGACACTTCCTAGCCACATACGGCTCCTTTCTGCCTTGCTTTTCTCATCAGTCCATCAATATTCATATGCATATATTCCTACTATGTGCAAGGATTATGGGGACTGCAAAAAAGTACAAGCTCTACTGCTCGCCTTGAAGACCTGTAGGAAGGGGTAGTGAAACATCTATGTTTTTCCTCACTATACGAAACAGCTCTGAGTCCCTGGCCAGCTGCACTATTTCAGGACAGCCAATTCCTACTCTTTCAGCTTCATGGCAGAGGAGAACAGCTGGAATTAATGCAAAGTCCAAAGCAAATATGCTTTTTCAAAGAACCAAGTTTTTTCATAACTATTGCATATAGCAATTGAACTTGGCAAATGAACTTATCCCATGGAGACGTGTTCTTGGGGATCACTGTAATGAACAGATAAGAGCATTTCATAAGCACATCCATTGCAAGGCATTGAACACACCTGGAGTGAATTCTGGGGTGCTCCAATAGAGCTTTTCTTTGTAGACACTCTAAATATCCTCTCTGTCTCTTCAAAATTGCTTATAATATTAATTTGCCTATCTGTATGAAGGGATTTGCAAGCAAAAGTAAATTTCAGCTTAGCATCAGATTATTGCAAATTCCAACTCCTTCACCTTTTAGTCCTTGAACTTCAGAATACTGGGCTGGGGTTAGACAGTAGTGTGGATTCCTGAAATCAGCTGTGATCTTGGCCCTGCCAAAGCATGCCCAGTGCCATTGGTGAAGGAGTTGACCCTCCCTAAGCAACTGAAGATGATGACAAGGTGTAAGAATTGAAAAGGGTCTTAGAGATCATCTTGTTAATCCACCTTACTTTACATATTAGGAAACAGAGACCCAGGAGAGAGGAAATGACTTGCTAAAGGTTATACAGCAAGAAAGTGTCCAACTGGGACCCTTTCCTTCCTTTATACCAGCCTCTCTCAGTTTTTCCACTTACAAAAAGAGGTGGAGGGTCTAGCGGGGTGCTAAGATCCCCCCATCTCTGAACTTCAATTGATCATTGACTGAGTGTCTGCTTTGAGCAGATACAGTGGGAATGGAAGCCTCATGAATTGAAGGCTTTCCCTGTCAAAGAGGGAGCAGAGAGGTCTTTATAGTGGGAGTGAGTAGAGACTTGTTCCCCATCCTTGACTGCCTCCTTGCTAGGGCTGGTACCCATCCTAGCCCAGGTAGCAGCTCCTGCAGCTGCCCTTGGTGTCAATGTAATCTTTCCTGCTCCTTCTTCTGGGGGCAGTGTGCTGGGGCAAGTTCACAAACGTGCCAGGTGTGAGCTGACATAGCTTAGAGCTTGGTCAAGGGTGGCGGTCACCAGAGTAGCAGGGGTGGGGAGCCAGAGGGAGACTGCAGCCAAATCAGAGAGGTGGCCAAGTGACAATCTATGACAGCTAAATTCTTTATCAAGTCAAGAACACCAGCAGAGGCCTAAAATCCTTGTGTGACTTCCTGTTGCATTTAGGATGAAGCCCCCAGTCCCAACTGGGGCCATGTATGGTTGAGCCCCTGACACACTTTCTCCCTGCTCTCACAGGCTTCAAACATACTTGCCTCTTCAGTCCCAGGATGTGCAGCAAGCTCTTCCCTGCCAGGCATTTCCGCATGCCTAGAGTGTTCTCTGCCTAGAATGTTCTGGCGCGCTTTGCCTGGCCAACTCCTCCTGATCAGGCCTCAGCTTGAAAGCCACTTTCTCAGAGAGGTGCTTGGCTTCTCCAGGCTCTCAGCCTTCATTCATATCGGGACTTCTTGTTTTACAACCTCACACCCCTTATATTTTTCCATTATAGTGTCTATCAAAGTGTGTAACTGGATGGTTATTTACATGATTATTTGTTGGATGTGTTTTCTACCAGACTGTCACCTTCGAGAGGGCAGGCACTGTGTCTGTTTTATTGAATGAATGAGTGAATGAATGAATGAATGAGAGTCAAGGTGCTGCTGCCACACATTTCCTTGTGCACCTCCAGGAAATGCCCTTCTGTGTTGGCTGGCCTCACTTCATTCTGGCTGGAGCTCATGCTGACATCTTGCCCAGCTCCCCTTCCCTCCCATTCTCTGCTGGAGCCTTCTCACTTCCCACCTAATTGGACCTAAGCGTTTTTGCTTGCATCTCCATGAAGGCATTAGAGGAAATAATCCTTTTAGGAACTAAGATGACTGGGGACAGTTTACCTTCCTAGGTGCTGGCGGAGAGGCTCACGGAAAGCGAAGCACCCGCTCCCTGGCTGCATGCCTTTGCTGGTCTCTCCGCCTGGGCTGCTGAGCCTCCCGCTCCTGCCTGGCTTTTTTCAGAGGATTATTTTCCTCTCTGCTCAACATCAAAAGCCAGAGAGCTATTTACACACAGCGCAATTTTGCTACAAACTTGGAACAAGATGCAGCTCTTTCTGCATTTTGGGGCACCATGACGTGTAAGAACACACGCTTCAAATTTATGCCTTATCGCCCCCAGCCAGAAAATATAATTTATTTAAGTCCAGACTGTCTGGTTGAGCTCGCTGCTTCTTCAGACCTGCTATTCTGCCAGGCATTTCTCTGCTTTCCTGGTAAGTGCTGACAGGCCCACTGTGGATGGCAGGGCTGGATTTGCCGGGTTGCTGAGAGTCTAGAATTGCACTTAGTTGGATTGGTCTGTAAGAATTAATTATGAATTAAGAAAGATGCATGTTTCAAACCTGGATCTCCAGGAATGGTGGGGGGTGGGGGCTCCTGAGATAAAAATAAGTCCCACAACTATCATTTTCATGCCTAATGCTTGCACGGTGTGTTACTGTTTAGAGATTGAGATTGCATATACATAGAACTTCAACTTTCTCAATGGCCCTTTGAAGATGGAGGAAAGGAAACTAACAATTCCTTAGCTTCTACTTTGTGCTGACCCCTGATTGGCACAGTCATAGTTTTATATAATTTTTTTTTTTTTTTGAGGCAGGGCCTTGCTTTTTCACCTAGGCTGGAATGCAGTGGCACGATCACAGCTCACTGTAATCTTAAACTCCTGGGCTCAAGCAATCCTCTCACCTCAGCCTCTTGAGTAGCTAGGACTACAGGTGCACACCACCGTGTCTGGCTAATTTTAAATATTTTCTTTGTGGAGATGAGGGTTTCACTATGTTGCCCAGGATGGTCTCGAACTCCTGGGCTCAAGCAATCATCCCACCTTGGCTTCCTAAAGCAGTGGGATTACAGGCATGAGCCACAGTGCCTGACCTCATTCCTCATTCTTCTTCTTCTTCTTCTTTTATTTTGAGACAGAGTCTCACTTTGTCACCCAGGCTGGAGTTCAGTGGCATGATCTCGGCTCACTACAACCTCTGCCTCCTGGGGTCGAGCGATTCTCTTGCCTGAGCCTCCTGAGTAGTAGCTGGGATTACGAGCATGCACCACCATGCCCGCCTAATGTTTGTATTTGTAGTAGAGACAGGGTTTCACCATGTTGGCCAGGCTGGTCTCAAACTCCTGACCTCAAGGGATCCATCTGCCTCAGCCTCCCAAAGTGCTGGGATTACAGGCATGAGCCACTGCACCTGGCCCTCCTCATTCTTGATTATGGTCCCAACCACCCGGAAGTAGAGGCATTTTATATTCACATCCAGAAATGGAGAATCTGAGGCTGCTTAAGGCCACAGTGCCAAGGGGTAGCAGAGCTGAGACTCATGGGTGAGACCTTCCCATCAGAGACATTGAAAGGAAGGGACAGTAGGCTAAAGGTAGTTCACTGACAGCTAGTCAAGTCTGTGGTCATTCTCAATTCCAGTGTTCTCTTTTGCAAACTGGGCAAGGTAATCATGCCATGTAGTAGATTTGTTTGGGAGGTTACACAATGGACATCTTTACTTCTATACTCGAAGGAAGTACTATGTGTCTGCTTTTCGGCAGAAGAGAGATGAGTTATTTAAGTTATGAAGACGGGGTCAGAGATTAATTGAAAAATGGGGGTTTGGGGGTTCCTGTGCTCTCTGCTTATGTCCACACAATACCAAGCTCATCTTAAAGTAGTTAGAGGGGAAGAAAACAGCCACGTGCCCCTGCTTGTCTATTCTCTGATGATGTTAAGCCTGCTGCTGGAAGCCCAGGGTAGCCAATGGGATTCCTGGGGGCCAAGGAGTTCTGTAGAAAGAGAGATGCTTCCATGCACACAGCCCACTTTGAAAATCTACATATGAGTTCCAGCGGCTGAATTGTAACTAGCTATTGATACAGTGGATACCACCAATCTGAAGTTCGCACATTCTAAATCAGAGAAACGTAGAATAAAGTGTAGAATAAGGAGAGAGTCTCATTGGTCCTCCAGTAACTCTTAAAGTAGCTCTGAAATCACAGGCTGGCTTTGCTGCCCTCTCTGGAGTGCCTTCAGTGCTAGCCACTTTATATCTGCTATCATTAACTTTTGCAACAGCCCTGTGAAGATAATATTATCATCCCCATTTTACAGATAAGGAAACTGAGGCACAGAGAGGCTGAGCCAGGTCACAGAGCTGGAGAAGCCAGGGCGAAATCACTCTTGGCCTAATTCCAAAGTCTATACTCTTTGACCCCATCCCTCATAGCCACGGCTCATATCCTTACCCCTCTCCCAGCCTACTTTGTTCCTGGCAGACTAGTGAGGCTGGCGCTTTGCTGACATTAGAGCTCTCCCACCTGGTAGTGGGGGAGGCACATCTCAGAGTCAGAGGAACCCGAGCAAAGTGCCAGACACCAAAAATCTTCACCTCCAAACTTCTTATTTTGCACCTGGGGAGTCTAAGGTTCAGAGGGGTGAAATGACTTGTCCCAGGTCACACAGCTAATCTGGAGGGAGAGTAGAGATCTGACCTGGGCTTCACGTCTTGAACCTCTGCTCTTCCTCGAAGCCTTCTGTTTGCACATGCCAGGGCTTGGAAATAATGGCTAGGATCCTTTTCCTGGAGCATTGCATCCAGGCATAAGAGTAAGTTTGGCAGCTGCTGCCAAGCCTAGATGCCAGCCTCTGGGCTTGGTGTGATCTGTTGGGGTATTCCGCCTTACAGAGTTTGGGAAATGCAAAGTGGAGCCTTTGCTGAGAGGAGTTAGGAGTAGCTAATACCCATGAAGACATGGTTTTCTGGTCCAATTAATAGTGCAAACAATATTTCTACGCTGTGTACCTACTTAAGAAAATAAATTATGTATAAGCCCCCTTAAGGACTGTTGAAACATCCACTTACCAGCACACAGCTGGTCCTGCAAGCATCAAACCTTCTAACCTATTCATTAATCCTGACCTTCAGGGCTTCTTCTGGGTGATGGGTTTCTCATCTCTTCTTGCTTATTACACTTGAAGGAAATGAAATTGCACTGCTCCAAAATGCCTCTAAAACTTAGCTGTTTTTTCTCTTCCCTGAGTCAATTCCACTTTCTTCTCAGTGAGCTACTGAAATTTCTCATTAGACTGTTTTCAAAATAATATGCTTGTTAAAGCTAGCCATTTAGTTTTGTTTGTTTTGTTTTTCTCTTTCAAACTCCTCAAATACATTTCACACAATTGGGATGTGAGAAAGTCTGTCAAATGGGTTACCAGGCTTCCAGTAAACAAAATGAACCTTCCTCTTGTTTTCTGAAGTTGCAATTAAGGAGCTTGTCAATTAAATGAAGCCAGAGGGATTTATTAGCAAGGAAGCTGCTGTAGATGGTTAGCTCTTTGAAGGTAAAGACTGGATCTTATTAAAAAACCTGCTTGCTCATTCACCTGTTCCTGAAACAGGAATTTTTTGACCACCTATCATGTTCTAAGAAGTGCTGCATGGCTGTGCTTTTTCTCACAATGAGTTTAAAAAAGTGATTTCAATAAACACTCATGTAAGCATCTCCATGTGGCAGGTGCTGTTTCTGAAAATAAAGGAGATGAGGCAAATGTGACCGCAATGCAGCCCCTTTGCCCTTCCCAATCAGGAGGCGACATGTTTTTCAGGACATCATTAATATCATTCTCCTTAGAGGCTACTTTTTCTGGGGAGAAAGGGAAGGATAAGCAATCATGGAGCATGAGTGGGCACTGTGCTGATTGCTTTGAACACTCCGTCTGTTAAGGCTCACAAAGCCCTTGGAAGTAGATGTTATTCTTCCCAGCTTACAGCGAGAAAACTGAGGCTCTGAGAGGCTGCATACCTAGCCCAAGGTCCTACAGCTACAGAGTAGTTTGCCTGATTTTTCCCTTCTTATGTAGGGGTTGTTGGAATAAGGTTTAGCATTATTTGAATGTATGATATGGTAATGTGACCCCGTTCTCCATGCCCTGGGGCCCATCTGCTGCGATGTGACATTTCCTGTGCTGCTTTCACTAACTGGCAGAGGCCTTCTAGTCTCCTGCTTCCAAGACTGAAGCACAGCCAGGGCCTTTTCTGCTGGGCAGCTGTCCAGAGAGCTTCAGACCGTGCAGGAAGAGATGTGTGAATGCTACGCAGGAAAAAGAGCATCAAGCGCCTGCAAATCTGTCTGTTGGTTGGGAAAACAACACGAAGGGAAACAACAGGCAAATCTTAGTGTTCTCTTTCAATTGTGTGGACAAATGTGTTCTCCTGGCAGATGACACAGAGGCAGAGGGGAAGGCTGAAGTCACTGCAGTCGTTCACCTGGAAAGGCGTTCAAGATGCTGGGCCTCTGCTTGTGCATCCCTCCTGACAACTCATCTGAGAATCCCAAATTGGGTCTGACTTGAGATGATGAAGTGGAAGGTGGGGAAACCAGAGCCTTTCATGTTGGACCACAGCTCAGCTGGTTGGGGGAAGAAGGTTGACAGGCATTTCTGGGTTTGACGGAAATTTCAAATGGGACACAATAACAGGTTGCTTGCTCTTTCTTCTGAGGTCTCTACTGTCTGTCTCCTGTAGATAGTAGGGGTTGTGTCATTTTCATCTCTGTGTTCCCAGGGCCTGGCCTGGTAGCTGGTGTATAGAAGGCACTTAATGGGAGGTTTGGGTGAAGGAAAAAAAGCTAATATGGAATTGGGAACCAGGCAGCCCTGGTTTCAAATCCTGGCTCTGCCACTGATTTGGGTATCTTTTTGGTTCTTCATCTTTTTGGTTCTTGAACGTGCATCTCAGCAATGCTGGTAAGAATACCTTCCAGTGGAGCTGTTGTAAAGATCAAAAGGGGTATAATGGGCCTGAAAGTTCTCTGTAGAAAAACAAAAAGGCTCAGCCCAGGCAGGGAGTATTCCTGCTTATGGCTTGGATCGTGCATAAGCCCTGCAGGAGCTAGGGAGGAAGAGAGTTGCTATTTGGCTGTGGATGTTGAATCTCAGATGTTGTTCCATCCGGGACCATGCCTGTGGATCTCTTGTTCATTTACTTAGTGAGCATCTCTAGAACACCTCTTGTATTCCAGGAACCACATCAGGCCTTGGGTATACAGACATGAGCCACCCTTTAGGAATCACCCAGTGGGGAGGGTGGCCTGCAGACAGGTACTGGGTGGTGCCAGGCACTGTGGGAGTGCACAGAAGGAAGCTGCCTGGTGGGCAGTGATGGGGGGATGGTGGTTTTGGGGGCATGGAGAAGTGTTGTGAAATTTCCCCTAGGGACAGTGGTGGCGACAGCAGTGGTATTTAGCAGGTTGAGACAGATACCCTAAACTGGCTCCTTGTCTTAGCAGGGCCATGCTAATGCTTTCAGAAAGGCCAGTGGTGCCAGTCCATGCTTCTGGCTACCTGCTGAGCCCTCCCTATCTGCTCATCACTCCAGCTGTCTTCCACACTGGAACCTCACACCCTCAGGTAGACAACTATGGGCTCTACTAAGAGGCGGGCAGAACTGTAGAAGAACACTGACCGTGGAGTCAGATTATGCTGGCTGCATACCTACTACATGCCAGGCACTGTGCACAATGAATAATGGAGCTTAGCTTTCACAGAGTGGATAATTATTAAGACAGAGATGCAGTGACTGAGAGGAGTTAGCATTTGATTCTCCCCAAGAGAACCTGTCATCCTCAGAGATCTCCCCAAGGCTGGCTCTCTGATCTGCCCACTGCCAACACATCACCAGACCACACCTAGGAGCGTATGGCCAAGACAAGTAGAGTAAATAAGAGGAAGCACATTTGTAGTGAGCCAAGGCTAACTGTGATGAGCACCCACTTGGCTGCCATCAGATGTAGGAAGCAGAACCCAGGAGGAGTTCCCTGCTTTTAGGAGGGCAAGAACCCAGGAAAGAGTGAGGGAGAATGTGTGGCCACAAACCATCCACAGTCTGCTCCCATTCCCATCTCTGTTGCACCTACTGCCTATTTCCAACCCTACTGGCATGCTTCCTGCAGCTCTGCCTGTTCCAGTTCCCAGGCACAGCAGACTGGAGTCAGGGGTGCTCACGGTACAGCAGCCCAGACACTCTGGGATGTGGCTCCGAGGCTGCCACATTCGGTGGAGCACATCTTAGTCTACGTTCTGATCACCCATGACATGATGGATTTGAAGTGCCTGGCAGAGGGTACTCACTTGATAAAACTAGCTAATAATATTATTATTAATAGGGATTCTGCACCTGAACTCTGATATCTGAGCTCCTATAGGATGTGATTTCTGGGCTCATGGTTCCTGTTAGAAGTTTCTTTTTAATATTTGATGTTTTTTGGTTTTTTTTTAATTGACGCATTTATGAGGTATAACATGATGTTTCAATACATGTATACATTGTGCAATGATCAAATCAGGCTAATTAACATTTCTACCACCTCACATACTTATCATGTCTTTGTGGTTTAAATATTCTAAATGGAGAACATTTGAAATCCCCTCTTTTAGCAAATTTGAAATATACACTCTTATTAACTATAGTCACCATGCTGTGCAACAGAATACCAGGACTCGTTCCTCCTGTCTAACTGAAACTTTGCACCCTTTGATCAACATCTCCCCATTCCCTGTCCATCCCCCTGCACTGCCCCAGCCTCTGGTAACCAGCAGTACAAATGACCAACAGATATATAAAAAATGCCCAACATCACAAATCATCGGAGACATGCAAATTAAAGCCACAAGGAGATATCACCTCTCATCTGTTACAATGGCCATTACCGAAAAGATGAAAGATAACAAGTATTGGTGAAGATGTAGAGAAAAGGGAACATGTGTACACTGTTGGTGGGAATGTAAATTAGTACACTCGTTTCAGAAAACTGTATGGCATGTCCTCAAAAAACCAAAAATAGAATTACCATATGATCCAGTAATCCCACTTTTGGGTTTATAGCTAAAGGAATTAAAATCAATATGTTGAAGAGATGTCTGCACTCCCACTTTCCTTGAAGCACTATTTACAATAGCCAAGATACTGAAACAACCAGAGCACCCATCAATGGGTACATGAACTTTAAAAGGTGGTATAGATACGCAATGAAATACTATTCAGCCTTTAAAAAGAAGGCAGTTCTGTCATTTGCAACAAATAGATAAATCTAGATAAATAAGACATTATGCTAAGTGAAATACGCCAGGCACAGAAAGAGAAATACCACATGATCTCACTCATATATGTGGAATCTAAAAAAATTGAACTCAGATAGTAGAATGGCGGTTGCCATTAAAAGCTTTTTTTTTTAAACAGTTGCTTGCCTAATCTTGTGATTACAACCCTATTCTTGCTTCTAACTGCTGCATGCTGAATTTATGGGAATACCTGCCTGCTTGGTTTTCCTGTGGCTGTGCTCAGATCCCTTCTGGAACGTTTCTTGAGCATTCTTGCAAAAGTCTGCATTACTCTGACTGGCTATTTCTGCTCAGGTGAACTTCGCTTTCCCCGCGCCTTCCCAGCTCCTATCCCATGGGCTTGGGTGGGCTAATTCCTACTGCTGTGAGTGTGCTTTATGCCTGGATGACCAACCCTGAGATCAGACACATGTCACTCCTTGCACCTGCCTCATTACACACCTGCTGGGAATATCCCTTCTTTTGTGCAGGTGTGGAATGGGAGAAGGAAGAGGAGGTGATCAGAAGTGTGTTGTGTTGTGTTCCTGGTTAATTTTGCGTTATTCTACAGGGCTGCATTGAAAGCAATGCATCAGTGGAAACCAAATGATAGTTTATGATGTTTACAGAAGAAAAGCAGATGTTTCCATTAATGGCAGGGCAGAAAACAATCCCAAGGCAGGCTGATTCTAAAAGCTGATCAAGAAAAGGTCAAATAGGTAACGACCCATATGGCACTAAAATCCTCATACCACATTCTTACTGAGTTCATGTTTTCTTATTAAAGTCATATTTCAGCTTTTCCAGGAACTGCTCGGAGAATGTCATTGTCTGCTAGTTTTCCCCACAGCTGGTCTTGGAGATTGAGTATCATGGAATTTTAGTAGCAAAGCTTACATTATGAATGTTCAAAGCCATCACAGATTCACAAATGCAGAGAGTTTTCTATAGTTTAATCAGATTGCTTCCCTGACATGTGAAATTAGGGCCTGGCTGGGAGATATACAGCATGCATGATGCCACTCTCCTTTCTAGATCTGTAACAGACATAATTGATTGATCACAATGCTCTTTCCCTCTGGGACTCACAATTGTTTTCAGCCCAATAATTTTGGCTGCCACTATGGGTCCTTTGGAGTTGGCAAGTTAGATAAACACTATTTGCCATTTTTGCACCAGAAGCATATGACTGCTACTGGTGGTGCCAGTGTCTCTGTAGTAAAAAGCAATGCCTGAAAGTGGGGAAGGGTTTGAGCAGGTGCCACAGGGCAGTGGTCCCCAGCCTTTTTGGCATCAGGGACTGGTTTCATGGGAGACAATTTTTACGCGGACTGGGGAGAAGGGGGCGATGGTTTTGGGATGATTCAAGCACATGACATTTGTTGTGCACTTTATTTCTATTATTATTACATTTTAAAATATAAAGAAATAATTAGATAACTCACCGTAATGTAGAATCAGTGGGAGCCCTGAGTTTGTTTTCCTGCAACTAGACAGTCCTATCTGGGGGTGATGGGAGACAGTGACAGATCATCAGGTATTAGATTCTCATAAGGGGGGCACAACCTAGATCCCTCACATGCACAGTTCACAATAGGGTTCACGCTCCTGTGAGAATCTAATGCTGCTACTGATCTGAGAGGGGGCTGAGTCAGGCAGTAATGCAAGCAAAGGGGAGTGGCTGTAAACACAGATGAAGCTTGGCTGGCTTGCCCGCCGCTGACCTCCTGCTCTGTGGCCCAGTTCCCAACAAGCTGGGTTGGTAACAGTCTGTGGCCTGGGGGTTGGGGACCCCTGCCACAGGGCAATATGAGGGTCACAACTTGAGGGCTTGGGTAGAAGGGACTCATGAGTGACAGAGGCAGAGGTGGTATCTTGCATATTTGACAAATATTTCTTAGACTTGGCCCCTGTACCATAGAAGAGAGAGCATAGGCTTTGGAATCAAAGCATGATTTTGCCACTTACTAGCTTTTTAAGTTGGGCTAATATTTATTCAGTATCCTCATGCCTTACTGTCTCATCCTGGGAGACTAGAATCCCAGGGGAGTGTGGTTTTCATTGTGCCACAGTTCCTTGAATTATGAACTAAATATCAAAGGACCTAAGATGATTAGAGGCTTTCACAATGAAAGACAAAACATTTTTAGTTCAATCAACATCTAATGAGCAACTATTACATGTCAAACACCGTGCTAGGTCCTGGGAATACAAAGATAAATAAGACATGGACACTACCCTCAGGTAGTTCATGAGCTATAAGAAATGAAGATAAAACAGCTTAAGATCATCAGGGAGATAAAGCAGCTGTAATATCATCATGGATTCATGCACATTAACTTACAGAATTCAACTCTCCAGCGTAATTACATAAAGCAAGGTCCACCTGTTCCAGCCTATTGTTCTTGTCGAGCTGCGGGCATTCAAGGGCCTGTTTTCTGCTACTGCTTTCACATCAGTTCACCCTACAGCCTATCTTTCCTGTCCTCTTCACACCCCTACCTCCCCTCTAGATCCCTGGAACACGACCAGGACTAGGATGGGGCAAATGAAGACCCAGGGCATGAAATTTAAGGAAGCAATTATTTCGGGGGTTGCACTTGCATTAACCTGAGTGTGGGTGCCTCCTTAAATTTTGCGTCTTAGTCCAGCTCCAGCTCAGGACAAAGTCAGATGAAAACAGGAGGAGAGACAGATGTGATGAAAGGTAGTGACAACTTGTTCTCACAACAAACTCGCAAAATAGACATTATTGTCCCATTTACAGATGAGGAAATTGGGGTTCAGGGAAGGTGAGTTACTTGCAGAGGCATCACGGACTCGTGAAGTGCAAGCAGGAAGAGAGAAAGAGCACAGGCTTTTTTACTGGGACAGATCCAAGCGTGAAGCCCAGTTCTGTGGGGCCTGAGTCATGTGACCTTGGGTCAGTTACTTGTTTTCTCTGACCTGTTTCCTCATCTGAAGAATGTGGATAATAATCCTTCTCAGGGTTACATGGAAACGAAGTCCAGTCTCCTCCACTTTGGTCTCTGTGACTCTACTTTGTCATGTGTCGAATGGCCTGGCCACACCTGCCTCACAGAGTTGCCAGGGAGACCATGAGTTCTGAGGGGTTGTTTGAAGGATCAAATGTCAGTTCTAGCCAGGCATGGCTCACGCCTATAATCCCAGCACTTTGGGAGGCTGAGGTGGGGAGATCACTTAGGGTCAGGAGTTCAAGACCAGCCTGGACAAGATGGCGAGACCCCATCTCCACTAAAAATACAAAAAATTAGCCAGGTGTGGTGGTGTGCACCAGTAGTCCCAGCTACTTAGGAGGCTGAGGCGGGAGAATCGCTTGAACCGGGGAGGCAGAGGTTGCTGTGAGCCAAGATTGCGCCACTGCACTCCAGCCTGGTGAAAGAGCAAGACTGCTGCAAATCTTTTCCAGAAGGATAATTGAGACTTATGTCACATGTCAGGCGAACCTCCCAGCAACCCTACCATTACTCTTGTTGCTAGAGAAGCAGCGGCAGAATCCATGAGAGGCTAAACAACTCTCTCAACGTCGTGCAGCAAGTCAGGGGCAGACGTGGGATCTCGACCCTTGTCTGTCTGATTAAGAAGCCCTGGGAACTCTGCTTCCCAGGATGCAGAATAGGGGACAGCAAGAAAAAATATTTCTCAGCAACGGAACAATACCTAAGATTTGCACTTGAGCATGTTCCATTGTGCCTGAATATAAATTAGACGAAGTGCAAACCAGCATGTGAAACCTCTTGAGTACCAATTCCATCCTAGACATGGCAGAGGGACCCCTTGAGACTCTTCAGGGTGGTCTGGTGGTGCTGCCAATTAATGATATGAGTCTTTGCTCTAACCCCAAGTTCAACTGAAGTTTCACAACTCTTTTTCTCAAAGCCAGAGAATTGAGGGAGACAGCGTTGTGGCTTTCTATAGGTTTAAGTCTTGGTTCTGTTTTGAAAATGTCACTCTAGTTAGTTTCCTCCTCTCAGTACTGCCTACCTTCAGCCTGCAACCGAGTGAGCTGCTCATCTCTTACCTGGTTAACTGCCACAGCCTCCTACAGAGTCTCCCACCCCACTCCCTTCCTCCTCCATTCATTTTCCACATGGCAGTCAGGGAGATGTTTTTCAAAAGCAAACGCCCCTGCTTAAACCTCTGCAAGGCTGCAAACTTCTTGGTTTTGGGCTGGCATATTGTTGAGAAATCGCAAGACCTGGGCCCCACTCAATTCCTTCTAGCCTCTTCTCTCCTGCACTACATGAGTCAGCTCTGCCCAGCCCTGCCTTTCTCCAAAGACACCATCCTACTTCATAACTCTGTGCTTTCAGACATGCTGACATCTATGCGCAGAACATGTCCCTGCCTTCATTGAGTTAGCTCTTACTCACACTTCATACTCCAGCTAGGGAATACTTCCTCCAGAAAGCCTTCCCTGACAACCTACCCCCTGCTCGGAATGGCTGACATGCCCTCCTGGGGCTTTGCCAGCACCCTGTTCTCCCCTCCATCCTGTCACACTGGACAGTCTGCTCACTCCTACTTTAACTTCAAATCTCAGCTGGCTCTTCCAAACCAAGGTCAAGTCTGATGAAGGGAGCCCTTTTCTTGGTACCACATACTTTTCCTTCAAGCCCCAATTGCTTCATATTTGTGTGTTCATCTGATTGATGCTTGTCTCTCCACACTAGACTATAAGCTCTAGGCCATCTTGCTTTTGCTCACTTCCTGGGCTCACTGGGAAGCAGACTGGGGATGGAGACTTGCATGCAAGAGGTTTACTGGGCAGTGTCCTTGGGCTCCACACCCACCGATCACACCCATGCAGGAGGGAAGTTGGCAGGAGAAGTTGAACTTCCATGTAGTTGTAACAGAGGCCTCAGCTGACCTGTGGGGAGTTTTGGAGTGGGGGTGGCCCTTCAGAGCTGTCCTGGATTGAGGCAAGGTGCCAGAATTTGTATCCCCATTGGATTTGGGGTACCCCTGGGGAAAGGACGGAACTGTGGGTGAGGTGCCTCTCTAATTTAGACGGCAATTCCAAGGCTTGGAATTTCCAGAGTGAAGCAATGTCAGCTACCAACACTCACAGTCAGTGAATGCATGAATGCCTTAGTTTTTCAAAGGTGGCCATAGTAGTCACCATACTTCCATAATTCCAGTATCTGCCCTTATTCCAGGGACACAGTGAGTATGCAACAAATGCTGAATAAGTGAATACGTCCATATATTTTTCTCTCTTTGCTCCATCCCTACAGAGTGGGACTGTTTCTTATTTATCCAAGTACTCTAGACACAGCTTAGCTTAGCATAGGCACTCAATAGAAATTTGTTGAATGATTGAATTAAAAAAGAATGCATGAAAGAGATAATGCTGCAATTTGGTTTATAAAGAAAGATAAATCTGGACACAGCTCAGCTGTTCAGAGGCTATGTAAAGTGAGTACACCTGTGTGGCCCTGTCCTATAGAGCCAGCATCCCAGAAAGTAGAAAATTTGGCAGGTGGGCAACACCTCTCACAGCAAACCCCTTCCTGTCCTCAAGGCCCAAGTGGGATGTAGCTGGGAAGAGGTTTGGTAAAGAGGAAATCAGGTCTCCTTCTATCAATGTTGACAGTCAATTCTCTGTCTTCTGAAAACAAAAAAAGAAATGGCTGCAGGAACTAGGGGTATTTAGAACAGAAAATAGCCGATTTAGAGAGAATCACGCCTGCAGTCTGCAAATATTTGAAGGAATATCATTTGGAAAAAAGAATAGACATATTCTTTCTTGTACTGCCATGGAGAATAGTTCTAGGATTTGGGTTGGACATAGAGAAATAAAATAACAACTAAAGTGTCCAACAATAACCTTTCTTGGGAAATGCACATATTCTGTCATGATAATGGTGTGGGTTACAAAGGTGTATCCCTTTGTGTAGGGTAAACATACCTGGGAACAATAACCTAAGCATGCCCTGAGGATGACCCTGTATGGCAGATGCATCTGAATGTGTGTTCTGAGTTAGAGAATTCAGGAATGGCCAACCTGGAGACTCATTCCTTGTCTATGAGGAACACCTGAGCCCCTGTCCTGTCCTGTGGGACATGGGCCATACAGGGGATTGGGGACCTGAGCTTTGGGTTAGATGGAGGTTGTTAGGTGGAGGTCATTAGTGGGAGGGTGTTAAGTGAAAATGCTATGTAAACTGCATGCTGTTTGCAAACGGTTGTGGTTTTCCTGCCCAGCCCGCCACTGGGCGGCTGAACGGCGGTGGCCACTGGGCTGTTCATAAGGCAGATCAGTTGCCCAGCCTCCCGCCATTGGGCTGTTTCTGTATGTAAGGCAGTTTTCCTGTATAGCCCGTCACACACTGGACTCTCTCCTGTACGTAAGCCCCTAGTAAAACCCCATGTCTCATCTGTGGGCTCTGGGTGTCTTCTTTAGCCTCTTGAACCTGGTGCCTTCTCTACTGAGGTTAATAGGGGTTCAGCACAAAAATCTCCCAAAACAATACAGGTAAGGTTTGTGCAGGTCAATGTACATGAATTTTTACAACAACAAAAAAGCGACGTTAAATTCTCCTCTTTTTCTCCTCCTTCTTTTCCTGCTCCCCTTCCTCCCCCTCCTCATCTTCAGGTAAAGGATAGAAGTGGGCATAGGTACAGAGGAAACAAGAATGGCAAAATGTTAATATTGTAGGACTTGGGTGATAGGTACAAGGGATTCATTATACTATTCGATCTAGCTTGTATATGTTTAAATATTTTTCATACCAAAACAGATACATGCTAATTATTAAATGAAGATGAAGCAACCACAAACAATTTTGATTGTCAGTTGAATGGGCTACATTGGAAGGTAGTGAGCTCCCTGTCACCAGAAGTATTTATGCAAATGCTATCTGCATGCTCCTCAACTCCCCAACCCCCCAAGAGTCTGGGATATTGGAGGATATTGTCAAGAGCAGGGGACTAAGTGGATAACCTTGGCCTGGATCCTCACTTTTTCCTCCTGGAGGGGGGGACTTGGCTGGAGTCTAGAAGAGACCTGGATTCTCCAGAGCCATGAACTGGAGCCCGAGCTCCTCATTCCAGATCACAGGAGGTGCTGAAGGTGGAGTCAGGGCAGACACGTAAGGGCCCTAAGCCTGGGGAGAGGGGAGTGGAGCAAGATGGGAATCCAAGTCAGAATGAGGAATCACAGATTTGGAACACAGTCTGAGCCAGTGACAACATGAGATTTGGGGTTCAGATCCACATGCCACTGCTTATCAGCTGTGTGTGTGTGTGTGTGTGTGTGTGAACCTGAGCAAGGGACTCAAACTCTATGAGCCTCAGTGTTTTCATCTGTAAAGTGGAAGATAGGATTACCTTACAGGGTTGTTAGAGAATTAAATGAATGTGGGCACCTGGCATAGAGCCTGCTATGCTTATTGTGGTTATTATTATTTACAAAGGGGAGACGAGCCCATGCAAAGACAGGATCCAATGGGCAGAATGGGATAGGACTTGAAGACCTGCCTCAAACGCCAGCTACCACTGGAGGCTCATATTTCTGGGATGGCTAAGGGATGAGTGTCTGCATGGCTTAAACAGGAAGAAAAAAATCTACATAGACCCTTCTATTGATAAAATTTTAGGTTTCTAGAGGAATCCCAAGCAATTTTTAGGAGTAATTGCTGGGGCTCTCCATGCCCTGGATCCCTCTCCTCTCTCATAAAACTGCATGATGCTGGAAAGCTGTGTGTTCATATTGCTAGGACAGTCTCCCACAGCTACCCCCACGACCCCCAGAATCACTCAGCTACAGCCTTGGAGGCCTTGGCTTGTGACCCTATCCTAGCCCCTGAGCCAGTCCACACAGTGAATCCCACAAGGACAGGCAAGGCATCTTTTTCATCCCTCTCTCTGCAGCTCCTGTCACACCAAGGGTGTCTAATAGCTGTGTGCAGGGTAAACAGACAGATGCATGAGCTATGTGTGAGGACAGGTGCTTCATGCTCCTGGGAGTCCTGTGAGGCTGGAGGAGGTCATTCTCTCTGGGGCAGCCTGTCCTCTCCAAGAGGACCATGAGTGGCCATTGTTGGCAGGCAGTGGCCTCTTCATTTCCCTGGCCGGCTCAGGCTACCAGTGTGGCTGCCCTGCTGAACACGCCATACATCACACGCCTAATGGTGCATTTTAGAACATAAGTGGTAACCACCAAATGGGACCCGAGAAGGGAATTAGAGCCAGACACACAGCAGGGAGGGGAAAAAAATCAAGAGTAGCCTCAGAGGAAATGGGGCCAGATACAATCATCCTGAGACAGGAGAAAACCATCTCCCAAGCATCAAGAGGCCAGGGGAGTTCATTTTATTTAAAATGGGTGCCCTTTATGGAGAGCTGGCCTGGATGCTGGGCACCATCAATGCTACCTGCACTGGGTCTGCCTAGCCTGGCCTGGGCCACAGCTTTCTGAAATGCTCTGTGACCTCCTTCCAGCCACCTATTCAGGTTTTCATTCGACAAATATTTTGGCACACATACTATGTGGCTCAAGGTTATGTACTGTAACATTTAAACTTATGCAATGTGAGCCAAATCGCCTGTCTTTGAATGATGGTTCTGCCCCCAAACTGGGTAGTTAGTGAATTTCCCTTGCTTCAGTTCTTCCTGGTATTACCCTCCATCTTACAAAGGCTGTCATGATGTTAAGAAATAAAACCGGTTAAGTGTTTAGAATGGCAGTGAGTAGGTCCGCAAGGGTCCCTGTCCTCCTGGAACACACATTCTAACATTCAAGCAGAGTGAAGTGGCTGGGGGCCAGTTGTTTTCAGGTCCCCCGTGTCCAGTTCAAGGTCTGCACAGAGTAGGCATTCAGGGCATTTTATGTGAACCAAGCACAGAGCACACGCACACAGACTCACACACATGCATGCACGTACATACAGATGCATGTGCGCTCATGCACACTTGCGACCTAGAGCCTCTGGTAGAGTCCAATTTCCTGGGTAGGTAGGTGAAGTTTTCCAGACCAGTTTAATGAAAAGGCAGCTATTCCTGGGTCCCGGCTTTATGCAGGCATCTTGGTTCCAGGGCTGTCTCATGTCTGGCCCTTGGAGTTTCCCTTTTTGTAGAGCTTCGCTCTGCCTTCAAAATTTTAAAAATTGTTACGTCCTGCTTTTCTATGTGCATGGAGTGGGAGATAACTTTGTGTTGGCTCAGTCCATTCTGGGGATGGAACTAGAAATCATGAGCCGAATTTTAATTTTACTTGCTCATCTCCTACCTTGTTTCTCAAAGTTTTTGAGGTCGTTTATATAGAGAGATGAACAATAAATGGTTTCTACCCTCAAGGATTGTATAGTCTCTTCTGAGGGTAAAGTGTGTAAGCAAACGGCTACAATAAACAACAGCAGAAAGAAATGCATGGTAAATGGAGGAATCAGTTAAACACAGGGAGAGACAGAGTTGGGCTGAGCGATCAGCTCTCACCTGAGAGATCAGAAAAGGCTCATGGAAGAGGTGAGATTTTCAGTGAGGTTTGATGGAGAAGGAGCATTTCAGGACACCAAAGGTGGGGAAGGGAAGAGGGCACAGCATGAGCAGAGGGCACAGCGTTGGCAGAGGCGCAGAGGCAGGGCTTGAGTGAATGCGAGGGGTGCTCTGGGAGCAGTGAGCGTGCTGGCGGAATTGCAGGGGAGGCTGTGGAGGAAGTACTGGATGGGATGGGAAAGGTGGACTGAAGATGGTAAAGGTGGATTGAGCCAGATTATGGGGAACTGAAGACTGGGTAAAGGCCAGATATTAGGCCAGATAGCTTATGCAGCTATGTATGTAATCCCCAGAGTTGCCTTACATGTTATTATGCCTATTTTAGGGATGGGAAACTTAGACTCTCAGAAGTTACAAGATATTCTACCATAAACAAATGATTATCCCAAAGGATTCAATCTTAGATCTGTAAACTTTAAGTCTGTGTGACTCCAAACTTATGACACTGCTGCCATGAGGCAGTTCAAGAAATAGGGAGGTTATGGAATGCAGCGGCAAGGTAGGTCCGTGGTGATCTCCCGGGTGAGGCATTGGAGTGATGATGAACACTGTCCCTCCTCCTTCTACCCTGCCCCATCACTACCATCAAAAGGATAAAGGAAATGACAAGCTGAATGGAGGTTAAAAGTAAAAGAGAAGAAGGGCAGAGAGACATCAATGCAAGGACTTTGAGAAGGCTTAGCGGTGGAGGGCACAGGAAAAGGGATCAAATCTTCCACCCACAAAAGACAGTCTGGGAATTATGCCTCAGCTCACTTGACAGAACAGAGTCTGAGGTGCAGAGAAAGGACCCCAGCTTCTGCCTCTGTGCTTGATTGAGGGACTCCTTCACTCATGCACTCAACATCCAATCTCCTACATGCCCAGCACTGAAGGTTATGGAGAGGCCAAAGACACAGAAGGTGAGGGGGAAGATATTGAGCAAGTAATATTACATATGCAAGTGCAAAACCTTGTTTATTTCTCTAAGTGACTTGGTGTGGCAGATGTTACCATCCCCATTTTACATATAAGAAAGCCAAGCTCAGAAAGGTTAAGTCAGTTGTCCAAGGTAGAGCTGGGATTCACACCGAGGTCAGTGTGCTACCAAAGCCTGTTCCTTTCCACCAGTGCTCTCTGCTCCCCTGCTGTAATACCTGCCCTCCAAAAGCTTACAGAGCAGAGGGATGGCAACATTGACTGCCCCAAGGAGGACACTTTGGAGAGTGAAAGCAAGGAGCCCACTCAGTATTATGCCAGATGGGAGGCAAAACCTGATACTGTCCTGGGCAAACTGGGATGTGGTCCCCTTATACTAAAAAGGAGTTATTTATATTTGTGTGAGGCTTTAAAGTTCCTCAGAGCCTGTTCTTACTTTCAGTCATGTTTCATTTATATGGCAAAACAAGAAAGTTTCCCAGCTTGCTGAAGCTCATCCTTTCAAACACTTCCAGAGCCTGGATAATTCTGGATGGTAAGCATTGAAACGCAGCACTTGTTGTCCTGCCTGAGTAGAGAGCCCTCAACCTGGGTTGTCCCCGGGCTGGCCTTGCTCTCCCACTTGGCTGGGGAGGGCTCCCATGGCTTGTGGTGTCAGGAGCAGAGCTCTGAGAAGGGGAACTCCATCGTCGCCCCTGCCTCAATAGAAGGACAGAGACCAAAGGTTGCTCCACAAGACTGGCATTCTCAGACTCTAATAAGTTCTGTACTGGGCTTTCTGTGGCTGGCTTCCTTCAGAGAAACTCAAGCCAGCATCAACTAAGTCAGAGACTTAGGATAGCAGAGAAATATTACCACAAGAAAGATGAGAAGGCCCTGGAGGTGAGAGGGGGTCTTTGAGCTCAGTGAGTTCAAACTCTTCACATTATAGATGAAGACACTGTGACTCGGAGAAGAAAGGTGACTTGCCCAGTCATATGCTAATAAGTGGTAAAATGGGACTGGAATGTGGGTTTTCTGACTTCCAGGATGAAGTTCATTCCGCTTAGCCCTGCTGCCCTCATGAACGTCCTGCTCATCCTTCTTCCACCCCAGCTGCCCAGGACCTCAGGAAAGTGCCCGGAACATGCCCCACTGTCTCATCCCTCCATGCCTTTGCCACTGCTCTTCTGCCTGCCTGGAATACCCTTTCCAGGAATACCCTGCCTAGAAAATACTTTCCCCTCTTCAAGAGGAAGTGGAAGCATCCCATCTGGGCAGCCTTACTTGAATCACTCTGCCTTACTCTGCCTCTCTGGGTCTTGTTCCCAGATTAATTTTTGATATCTATTATAGGGTGGAATTTATGTGTCCATCTCTCCATTTGACTCCAGGCTCCCAGAGGGCAAAAATTTGCTCTTGTTCATCTCTGTATCCCAGAGCCCTGTGAGGGCATATAGCGAACTCTCAATCAATGTTACTGTATTGAATGGAATGAGAGGTATGACAAGAGGTTGGGAAGGGGCAAAGATGGAGCCAGGCAGGAGGAGACAGGCTCGGATGCTGACTTCCTCATGTCACCACGTGGACAAGGGAGGCCCTGTGTAGAGAAGGGGTTTAGAACAGGTCTAAGGGAGCAGGGGGAGAGGCAAGGGGGGCTGGCAATCCTAGAGACTGCTCAACCCTGCCTCTGCCTGTTGGAGTCAGTCTTTGGAAAAGTACTAGTGAATTAAAGCCCAATAAAAAAGTCAATTAAGTCCAAACTCATTTATGCCTTAAGCTCCCCCAAGCCAGTGAGCTGGAATGCAAGCTGGGCCAATATTTCTCCATTTCCCTCCATGTCTACATTGGTCTCCAGTGAGGCAGCCGTGACACATTTTATTTCAACTATAAATGGGGCAGATAGACGGGTAGCGAAGTAATGGCTGCTGGGGGCTCTCTGGATCCCATCCAAGAGATTCATGTCAGTGGGCGTAATATTCATGTCCTGACCTTGGGCTCTGATAGAGCATAGGGAATCTGTGTGCTTGTGCATGTGTTCCCGTGTGCACGTGTGTTTGCATACATGTACTGGGGGTGTGGATGTGTCTGTGTGCACTATTGTTTGCTATATATAAAAGTGCAATTTGCACATTTGTGTGTTGATTCATCCATTTATTCCACACATATTTACTGAGCACCAGACACTGTGCTTGCCTCTGGTGTTCTCAAGATAGAGAAGGTTTCAGCTCTTACACTTATGGGTTATACGGTCCAGAGGTCTAGAAAAATACACACAATAAAACAAGTAATGACAATAAAGTGTATAGAATGTTATATGAACACAGGTATGCACATGCATGCTTGAATATCTGAGTGCATACATGCTTGGATATCTATGAATGTATGTGCATGAATCAAGTCTCTTCTGTGTGCATGTGTTTTGTGTAAGCTGAACCCAGCTGACCCATGTCCTGCAAAACTTCTTCTGGAAGCCCTTGCAAACCAGTGATAGCTAAAGTGATGTGATTTGTGTGTGTGTGAGTTGGGGAAAGATGAGAAGAAAGAATTAAAGTTGTCAGTGGCATCTGAGTCAGAAGAAGGGGCAAAATACTTAAAGAGTATGCATAACCCATGGCTTCTCCACTTTCCTTTCATTTCCCCTTGAGCTCATATGACCATTGCTCACCCACGGAACCCTCAGGAGGCTAGGGCTGACCCTCATTGTTGGGATAGATGGAGAAAGTCTGGACTAGGGTAACAGCACATGGATTCTATTCCCAGTCCTGCTGCTAAATAGGAAATTCATTGCAAAAAGGGATGTGGAGTTAGGAGTCCCAAACCTGCCTTTACCAGCTGTACAACCTTGGGCAAGTTTCTTAATCTCTCTGGGCCTCAGTTTCCTCATTTGTAAAGAGAGCGTAATAATCCTGTCTCTATCTACCATCACAGGACTGCTATGACAGTCCTGTTCTAAAGCACCCATACAGAAGTGGAACGTAGCTAACATTTCTAACAGTTATTGTTCCTACACGGGACAGCCGCCTGCTGCTGGGCCTTTCTAAAGGAAGCTTTGACTCCACTCACATCTGATTCCTTGCATAGCATTTTCCTAAGTATTGTCCCCAAAATACTACTTCTATGAGATGCTTAAAGGAAGAAAACAAGATGCTGTGGTCTAATAGGTTAGAAAACGCTGGTCTAGCTAGGGTTAAAGATGTTTATTTCTTACAGAACTTATCAGAGGCTTTATTATGCCAATGTGCATTGTGAATCTCCAAGTGGGTGGCAGAGCATACACCACTTCTGTCTGAGATTGGATCCCTCCAGGGGCTAGAATTTAAGGGCAATGGTACATTTGAAGGTGACTTCAGGAAGACCTAGGAAAGGAGTGCAGAAATGAGGTGGGGAAGGGAAGACAACCAATATAGCATATATTTGGAGCCAGTTCCTGCTATGGATGACTGGAGCTTAGCCCTGCAGGGGACCTCTGAGAGATGGTGAAAACCACACTGCAGGGTTGGGGAGGAAGCTGGGCTCATTCCTGTTTATTGTTGGTTGAGAGCTACTCTTGGAGTGTTGACATCCCAGGAGTTTTGGCCTGCTCAGTGCTTGCACCCAGAGTGTTTCCATAGCTGGCAGATGTTCTTGGGCAGAAAGTCACTATTCTCAGGAAGTGCCTGACAGCAGGAATAGAGTACATGGAGGTGATATGGGACAGAGCACTGAAAGCATCTGCTGCAAGTTCCTCACCTGACTTGTTCTCCAAATGTACAAAATCCCTCCACAGATGAGCCCTAATCTATTTTTCAAATTGTAATCTTTCCCACTCCCTTTTAGCCTAAAAGACAGGCTGTGTGGATTGCTACAGTGGGACTGGATTGCTGCAGTGGGAGGGGTGAACACAAACCATCTCTCTTCTAACTTGGATTTCCGGTGACCTTTAAAACGTCTGTCACTTGATGTACCTTATGGAATAGGGTCTGTGGCTCACAGTAGGGCAGAGGAATCCAGCAGTTTGGGGGACAGAGGGTCCTGAGAGGTGGTTATTCAAGAGGTCTGGCACCAGGAAAGCCAGAATTCTTGCTGGAAAAGCCAAGATTGAGACTGGAAAGTCAGAGTTAAGCTTTAGATACAAAGTGCCAGCAACAAGCAATGGATGGGCTAAGGTGGGAGAGCCTATGTCAAATGTCCCTTCCATGAGCCACTGCTTCAGGAGTTGTCATGGTGTCTCAAGGGAGCCATGCCAGGCTGCACAGAGGACATCAGAGCTAGAAGCACAGGAACCCTGAGGATTATCTAACCTCAAACATTTAAATACAAGGAAAATTGAGGACTAGAGAGGTGAAAGGACTTCCCCAGAGATTGCACCCAGCAATTTAAGAGCAGGGCATGAATCAGAACACACATTCCTTGCTCACTATTGAGACCTTCACTCGGAAGTCCTTGACTAGTACACTTCTTCCTGCCAAGAATTTGACCATTGCCTGTGGATTTTTTGATGAAGAAATAATCCAAGCAACATCCCTTTGCTCCAGCCCCTTCCTGCCCCACCTTCCTGCCATCAGCCGTGGCACCGAAGCCCTCCCTTCACCTTTCCTCTTACTTCTTCATATTCCTCGGAGGGCTCCCTGCCACCTCAGGTAGTAATAATATTTTTGATTTTTAGACATGTCAGCAAGTTTTTCCAGGCAATGTGAGGGAGCACAAATGCTAATGCCTCCATCTGGGGATTATGTTAATATACTATCTTGAATTGACATTTTAAAAAAATGCCTATTTTAACTGGCTGCCTTTTCTGTCTCCAAGTCCAGGATCACATAGTACTTAGTGGGATGGTAGAAGTGGTTAGAGAAAGGCCCTGGGTTGGGTTGGAAGTAGTGCCAGCCTGGGGATCAGAAGTCCTAGAATTCAGTACCCTGGCATGTGGCCTTCTGTGGGGCACTTCTCATGTCTGGGCCTCATTTTCCTCAATTGTAAAGTGGGAGGGCAGGACTGGGCAATCCCTAAACCTCCTTCCAGCTCTGACCATCCACGGCTTTTGACTGTCAGAGTCTCCTCAAAGCTCTTGCCTTCTTCCATCATCTTTGCCCTGGATTCCAGGGCTGCCAGCAATGTCACCTCTCCCTGACCTTGGGACTGTTAGTTTATATGCTGGGGACAGACTCTTTCCTGCCTACCTGTTATCTCTCTTGGACTTACCTCCCTAAACTCTCAACCTGAGGCCAGCCCCCTCTTCTGACTGGAGTGAAACATGGTGAGGATGGAGCTGTTTCCAGTCCCTTCCCCAGATCTATTCTTTCTCTGACGCCCAAAGTAAATTTTCTTGGAAAAATCTTTCAGTCCATTCTGTGTCCAGAATTTGCTAAATATGATCCCCTTTTTGCTTATCCAATAATTGGTGACTGTTGTGGGCAACACTGTTTTGGGCACGGCCCCCCACAACCCTTTCCTTGATGTTGTCCCACACTTCAGTGACCACCTTGGCCAGGCCCCCAACATCTCTTATCTGGGCTACTGACGTTCCCCTGGCTCTCAGCCTTGGTCTCTGCTGGTTTGTTGCTGATGCTGCCAAAGTCCCCTTCATTCCCTGCAGCAGCATGTCCCCTCCTGCTGGTCTCTCAGACTGGGCCCCTGGTTTCAAAGACTCACTCCCAGACACCCCTATCATGGGCCATGCCTTGAAGAGTACCTGTATACTTCCCCTCCCTTCTTTCCCCGGAGAGACAAGATTGCAAGCTTGGATAAGTGCAGAACTAGGAGGCAGGAAGAAATGAGTGTCAGCCTGGGTCCTGCCATTAGCTATTGTGTTCTAATGCTAGTCCCTTCATGGTACAGAAACTCAGTCTTCCCTAAAATGGGACTAACACGTTTTGCCCCATCTACCTGCCGGGGTTGTACATGGATTCGTAAAGGATAATGTGCTATACAGAGGGGATTATTTGGGTGTTTTTTCAAATGTCTTCTGGGGGCCAGCTGCATCAGCACTACCTGGGGATAGTAAGAAGATACAGATTCCTGGGCCTGGCCCAGAGCTACTGAACCAGACTCTCTGATAATAAGGCCCAGGAATCTGGGCTTTAAATAAGCTTCTCAGGTGAGTCCCGAAGTCTAAGGCTCTCTGGTTATTGTGACGGTAGCTGGCACTCCCAGATTGTGCTCCCACCTCTCCCTTTGGCTGCTTGGACCCACTGCACATGCTCTGAAGACTTGATTTGTGCCTAGTGTATGGGCAGCTTCTCTCCACTCCCCAGTGCTGGGATATTTTTTGAGTACATCGGAGAAGCAACATGGTGTAGTAGAAAAAGCAGGAGCTTTGGAATTAGACCAGTATTTGAACCCCAGCTCTGCTACTGATTATCCATGTGACTTTGGGTAAATTGCCTGACTCCCTGAGTCTTCATTGTTCTCCTTTCTATGATGGGAATTACAGCAATTATCTCAAGGCTGTGGTTAGCATTGCAGGAAATATATATACATAAAGTAGCTGCCACATTGTACAAGCCCATGAAAAGCTATTTCCTCCACCCAAGGGGCCAGAGACCTGCTGTGGTTTGTTTAAGGTGGGTGTCACGTCACATGGTGTGTTTGGACTGAAACCCACAGGGGACCTGATTTGGGAAGCCTGGCAGCAAGTGTAAGACTTTTGCTGAATTCCCCAGAGCCCAAGCCTTGTCCTGAAAGAGACCCACGGCTCCCTGTGCAGGACTATTAAAGTTAAATAAGCTCCTCTGTGAGACATGCATTATTAAAAGCATGCTGGACTAGCTGTTAAGCCCAGCCAGGGCTGCCCCAGTGAATGGGGCTCCCCTGGGGCACATTCCTTCTGGGCCACAAGGCAGAACCACAAGGCAGAACCACAAGACATGGACACAGCATGAGCACAGCCTTTGCCCTGGATGGGGCAGCTAAGCCTGAGCAGAGCAACACAGTGGGCTCCTGCAGAGCTCTGGGGGCTCTGAGTTGCAGCTTTTCATTTGCAAAGAAAGAGAGTCGCCTGTCTCCCTCATTGGACTAGGGGCTTTCCAAGGACAGAGCTGTGTCTCTCGCATCAGAGAGTGATTCCTCTTATGGCAGCCATCAGATTAGGTTTCTTGGGCAGGGCCATATCTCCATCACCAGATTGAAGGACTCCTCCCCAAGGGTGAAGGCTGCTTGTGGTCTTTGTCCCAGAAAGTATCTAGAGCATCCCTTTTCCCAGCCTCTAGGCTCCTGCAGCCCTGAGGGCTCTGCCCCTTGCTTTGTAAGCAGTAAAAAAGCAGAAGGCAACCAACTTTCTTTTACAGGTTGTTGGGTTTTAAATAAAGATAGTTAAAATAATTTATATTCTGCTCAGGGGGAAAACTGGGGAGAGGAAGGAGGAGTAGGTTTTCCTGGCAAGGAAAAGTGGCATAAAATGTCCCACTACATGCTCACTCAGCGGCCTCCACTCCTTCAAGCACAGAGCAAACACTTGTGATTTAAGCTACACCCGGGGACAGGTTAGTATCAGAACTGTGACTGTGGGTTTGACCCAAACACTTTGGTGTTGAAGTCAGGCTTCCCAGAAGACAAAGGACAGAGAGGGAAGAGCTGATTCCAGGGTGAGAAGAAGGGGTTCCTAGAGGGATGGCGGTAGCTCCCAGCAGATATAATTCCCATTACATGGGCTTCAACTCTTGTTCATTAATTTATAGTCTGAGCTCTAGGTCAAGAGCTTGAGTAGGAGGTTGACCTGAGCTTCTCCCAGCTCTGCTGTTAACTCACCATGTTTCCATGCATGAACCTCTTACCCTCATGAAACCTCAGTCGTTAGTGACTTGTGCTTTCTTAAAAACACCATCTGTAACTATACAGGGTGTCCATGAAGTCTGAAAACTTAGGTGAATATACAAAATAGCAATAAGGACATCTTCAATTTGTTACAAAATGAAATCATATCTATGTTTGCAGACCCTATTGGCATATATTTATGTGTGTAAGATTATTTTATAAATATCTGTCTTCTCCATTAGACTACAAACCCCTCAAGAGCAAAGACCAGGAGTTTGTTCTCTGTTGCTTTTTCAGCACTCTGCACAGTGCTTGGCACATTCTGAGAGCTCCATACATAGTAATTAAATGAATTAATAAATAAACGAATGGCAAGGCTTATCTTGGGAATGGGGAAGGTAATGAAATAAAGTAAGGACTCAAAAGTGAGCTTTGAGAGGATGTGCTCAGATGTTTGAGACACCCAGCTCATTAACTGGACTCTTTATGGTGTTGAGAGGTAGAATTTCTGCCCAGAGTATTTGGTTGTGATAAAAGAGGTAGTAGAGAGGTAAGATTCACCATGCAGAGGCGAATCCACTCTTATCACCCAGCTGCTTCTGAACATTTATAGATCCCTTCTCTGTCTTCAAAGGATAGTTGTATTCTTTTATAAAGGATTAGACTCTTGCTCTGAGAATCTGAACTCATAGCAGGTCAATGCACACCCAGCCAGGGGTCCTCAGCAATGCAGAGCAGGTTCTCTCTCTCTGAAGAAGACAGAGCAGAGAAAGCACAAAGAACAAGTGAGGCTGGTATGGGGCTCTGGGGCCCTCTTGGAGCCTTTGCACATATGCTTCTCTTGGCTGGAATGTTAAGTCCCTCACTAGTCCACTTAACTTTCCAGACTCAGTTCCATGACCACACCCTCTACTCAGGTAGAACTGACTGCCTTCTCCTTTGGGCCTCACTGGAAATATAGGTATTACTTTATCCTGTGTCTGAACATACCAGCAATAAGCTATTTATTATGTATTTGTCAATGTTTCTAGATGTGGTGACCACCCTCTATATGTATCCCGTAGATGGTAAATTTCCTTGAGTGGTTGGTGTGGCCAGATGAAAGGGTTGGTCACTGTCCATGGTCCTGAAGTCTAGGGCTGAGTGTCTTCCAGAACACTGAATCATGGATGTTTCCCTACCTTCTTCCACATACAAACCAAAAAGCTCAATAAGGACTTAGTGATGAGCTGAGAGAAGAAAACATGGGTCCCAGGGTGACCCAAAGAAGGATGTGATTAGTTCTACCTGTTGCATGTGACTCCAAAGCCTGCCAGCATGCTACCTGATGCTAGTCAATAATTGAGATAGCAGTGTAGGTAGGTTGCTTAGACCTCTGAGTCTTTCTTAGATCATGGATGCTAGCTTCAGGTGAAATGTAGATATCTTGACATGTAGACATCTCAGGTGGACCACATTTAGGGACAAATATAGGTTGGACTTGAGGTGTGCTAAAGTCTTTTGCATTCTAGGGAGCTAGGAATTGCTCATTTTCAATAGTATTAATCTCATGATGAAAAATAATTATTACACCCTTTAAAGCATTTCACATGTAGTTTTAAAAGTGCAATTTATTGAACACCTACTATGTGCCAGGTACCATGAGAGTTGCTTTTGTTTCTCATATATTATCCCTAATCCTTCAAATAACCCAGTTAGAAAAGCTATTATTAACCCCATTTTGGGAAGAATAGAAAATTGTCAGAATGGCCAAACAAGCAGCCCAAGGTCACAGAGCCAGTTAACAACTGAGTTAACTCCTCACTGTTGGTCTCTACAGACAGTCTATGTCTTTTTACTAGTCTATACTACCGAATCTTTTACCAACTGCCTAGCAACAGAAAAAATAGTTTCCATAGCAACGATAGTAAAATCAGTATTGGTGTTTGGATATCCAATTTTTCCAAAAAAACCCCCCATAAAACAAAAAATCCAACCCTAAGCTAGTATTCCACATCTGGAAATGTAATTGAAGAAAACAATCTTAGCCATGGAAAAGATGTATGCATAAAGGAATGTACTGAAGCATTATCTACAATCTTTAAAAAAATTGCAATAAGAAATGTCCAACAGTAGGAGAAAGATTAAATGCAGTGTGGTGCATCATTCAGTGCAGTAAACATGGTCTGGTATAATATGGTCCCACTTGATGCCCAACCCTTCTCTTTCTAGGAAAGGCTTCCATTTTCTGGGAACCAACTCTCCCTGGGCAATAGTCATATTATAAGACCCTACTTTCCTGAGCCATGTGATTGGTCCAGGGGTGAGCACCTCATCCAAGCTGGGCCAATCAGTTACTTTTCTGGAATTAAAAAACAAACAAACAAACAAAAAACAAAAAGCAAAAACAAAAACAAAAAAACAGGTTTAGAGACTGCTCAGTTTCTTTTTGTGAACATGGAATGTACAGTAATATCAGGAATATTGCTGGCCCTGTCTTGTCCCTGTGCAATGAGGGCAGAAGAGGAGGCCCATGGTGAGAGAGGGAAAGAACAAGAGTGGGGGAGAAAGAGAGAGAGGGGGTGGGATAGGGAAGGAGAAGGGGAGTAGAGGATGGGAAGGAGTTGGGTGCTTGCGAGCAGTAAAAGCAAAAGTGGAGTCCCTACAGCACTCCATCCTGCTTCCAAGTCTTCCAAGAGCTCAACAGCACTTGAACCCTGTGAGATACCCTAGCATTCTTCCAATAAACTCCTCCCTTTACCCAAGCCAGTTAGAATTAGATTTCTCTTATGTGTAAGTGAGAGAGTCCTAATTTAAATAGTAGGGGTTTAATACCCTGTGTTTTTAGGAAGAAAATGTAGGGCTGCATAGGGTGACTGATGCATAATTCCAAGGTGGAAAACCTCTGGGCCCACAAGAAGCAGCCTGGGGGAGAAACTTGACATAACCAGAGAAGAAGGTGTGGTGTGCACTGAGCCCAGAGCTCATGAGGGTTGGGGAGCTGGGACACCCACTATATGGGTATCTATCGTGACTTTAGGACATGTACCTAGACCCCTACCCTTCCAGAAAACTCACCCTCTTGAAGATACTATGGAAATCAGACAAGTAGTGGATGAATCTGATCTGAGTCATTGCTCCTTCATTTTCATTGGCCTGGAAGCTCCATGACAATCAAGGTTGTCTCCTATTCAGCTCTGCATTCCTAGAGCTAGTACAGGGCCTGGTGCAGAGCAGGTGCCACATGAGTGCTTACTCTCCCCCAGGAGGTAGACTGGAGTTGCATTTCAGTTCCCTTCTTACTCAATATACGGGGTTGCTATTTATACATAGTCTCTCAGCTTCAAACCCTTCTATGTTCTTCTCTGATGGTGGGGCCAGGACTCTGCAAACTACATTTTCTGGTTCCCTCTTCCCAGGAGACTGGCAGGCCTGGGTGGACTGGGGAAGGCAGCCTCTACCAGCTTCCAGCTCAGGTCTGCACCCTTCTGGCATCAGGGGACATTGATGGTCCTAGACTCCAGTTTCTTTTGGCATTCTTGGCACCACTGCAGCACCAGCGTTGCCATGCACCTCGTCCTCTGGGCTGCCATCCCTGCCTGCGGTCTGAGCAACTATTGGGCTACCTGCCATAATCTCTTTAGCAACTGCCTGGCATCACCTCCCGACTAGATCCTAGTAACACCATTTCTTCCCTTTCCTTGCCCAGCCCTAGAGGGTGGCAATGGCTTCCTGCAGAGATTAATCTCCAGGTTACCTCACTGCTCTCTTTTGGCTTTTTCAGACTTCTAACACATGCATAAGATATTTCCAACATTAAATAGCCTTTGTTTCAAATTCCTTACCTATTTCCGTATTTCTGACAATACGTGACTTATTTTAACTTTTTTTGAATCTCCATTTCTTCATCTGTGAAAATGAGGGAATAATCCTTAACTCTTGAAGATGTTGGGAGAATTCAATGACATGATAATCAAGTACCTGGAAGAATAGGTGCTTAAAAATGCTGGTTACTCCTTTCGCCCCATGACCAAATAGTCAACCTGTCTATGCAGGGGGCTTTCTCCTCTTGATGACTTGCTGAAAGAATTGGTGGCAAGGGCACAGGGCACAGGAATTGTGCCCTGAGCAGCAAGAAGCCATGCTTAGTGGAGCTCCCTCACCCTCCCGCCACAGCCGACCCAGAGACATGGCCAGTGGAGATCCATGGCCAGGTGGAGGCAAAAGTGTTCAGAATGAATTGTGTCTTCAAAACATTTCCTGCTCTTAGCACCCGCTATCTTAGTCACTTGAGCAGATTCTAATTTAGTCTCAGAAATATTCTTCAATGGCCCCAGGCAGGTGCTATATTTCATGACAGAGATGAGAACAGGAAGCTCAACTTCCCGCCTCCTCAGAGTCAATGACGAATCCCTGGAAGTCAGCAGAATGAGGAAAGGGGGAAAAGCTACCACCCACAGGACAGTTGAATGAATGAGCAACTAAATGAATACCACTGGGTACTAGGCTCTAGCTTTGGGGCTTGGAAAGCATCTCCTCTCATTCAGTCTTCACAGCAACTTGCCTGTCCATGTTACAGATGAGGAAATTGACCCTCGGAGGGGTTAGGAAGGTAGCCCATATCCCAGAATCAAGGTGGCAGAGTGGGGTTTGAAGCCCACTTGGCTGGCTGCGGACCTATTCTCTAGGTCCTCCCAGAGGGCACCTGGCTCTGACTCAACTTCCTACTATCAAAAACTAGGAAACAGGTTGGCTCTGGAATCTGAATAGGTAACACTCAGATCATATTTCTTAGAAACCAAACTCCTAGTTTGCTCACAGCCAAACAGCCTGAACTGAGCTAAGACAAGAGCATCCTGTGGAGATCAGGCAGAAAGATCTGTGCCCAGCTCATGCCTCTGGAGCTCGGAGACCTCTGTGCCGGCAGAAGACAGCATCACACCTGTGTCCTCATCTGCTCGACCTTGGCTTTCAGCTGGCTGGTTTGCAAAGAACAGCCGAGGTCTAGGCCAGAAGGAGAGAAGGAGGAGGATGCATTTGGAAGGACCTAGAAGTTACATGATAAATGCCAGAGGCCTCGGGCTATCTGCTTGGGAGCTCTTATTACTTCAGTCATTCTCAGGGGGGAAATCAGCTCATAGCAAACGCAACCTGAGCCACTTTCCTGTGCTAATGTCAATCAATGCGTCAAACTGAGTAATTCTATTTTTCACTGCTGCTGTTTCTATTTTGCTCCTTGATATCTTCTAAAGAACTATACTCCCCTACTTGGAAAATGTGCTTGCTTATTTTTATTCCACATCTGAAGTAAGAACTTAATAACTATCAAGTCTGGGTAAGGCTAGCTAAACTGGACAATATGACAAGAATAGGGTAGATGGCAGGAGTGCTATCATTTTTATCATTGTAGAAACCTGTGAAAATTTAAATATTTTAGAACATATAAAGTGGATGGTAAAAACTGCAAAAAAAAGCAGACTTAAAAAGTAAATAAGAGAAGAGATAAACCAGTTGGAGCAAACATTTGAGATGAGCTAGTAACAGTATGTGCATTGTGGACTCAGATCCAAATATCCTGATAGCCAATGTCCAAAAAAGAGAAACAATTTTCATCGTTTGATAAAAGACATCATACAAGTTCAGCTGGTACTTAAGTCTAGAAAGACAGGTGGGCTGATGTTGTCTTACTCAATAGAAACAACTGCAACTTTGATAACATTAATATACACCAGTGTTTGGGCCAGAGGAAGTGTTGTGCTCTCTAACAAGTTTCAATTCAGTATCTTTTTTTTTCTTACATTTAATTGGACACAGCAGGATTGTCCTAGAGGGACTACAGTGCAGCAGCACAGAGGAGGTAAAATAATCTTTCTGTGTTTGTACCATAGGAGGATCTGCTAATAATTTTTCTAATGAGCAAAAATGACCCCACACTACAGTGAAATCCTGGGCCAGTGCCAACTTAGACTCAGCTGGCATGCAGGGGAAGCAAGGAGACTAACATTTATTGACTGTGGCACATCCATCACTTTTAAATGCTTGCAACAAGCCTGTGGACCCCAATTTAGCTCCTACTCAGGGGCTTCCCTCTCCAAGTTGGAGCTGCCTGCTGTGGGCGCTGGTTTTCATCACAGACTGGAGGACCGGGATGCATAGCTCTGTATGTTCACTTGGAATCCTGCAATATCCAAGCAGGTGAACTTTGGAGACAAGGACACTTCACGCTACTGAACAGATGCAGGAACTGAGGCCTGGAGAGGGGCAAAGACCAGAGTAGAACCAGGCTTTTCATTTAAGACAACAAGTCAAGCATCCCTAAAACGCAAAGTAATAATAACAACGCCTTGTCAGTGTATAATAGGAGCACAGTTAGCAAGGTGCTTCACACCTTCTGTGCCGTTTCATCTGTCCCACAGGTTGACAGGGAGATAAGTAGACTTTATGCTTTTAGTGAATGCCATACTGCACAAAGAAACATTGACACGTACCATATGCTACCCACATAAGCCAGCAGTGATTAAACTCATTCCACAGGTAACTGAATTGGGGTTCAGGAAGGAGAAATGAACTGCCCAAGGTCACATAGGAAGTGGCAAAGCCAGGACTCAATCAAGGTCACCCAAATTCACATTTGAGGTTTGTTCAATCCTACCATGATTCCTTTCACCTAAGCATTAGGATGTGCGAGAAGAAGCACACTTGGGTATCAATGCACCATTTCCAAAGTGCACAGTGACTAAGATCCTAGGGCTGGAGGTCAAACTGCCTGGGTTTCAACCTCAGTTCTGCCATTACCATGGCTGTGCTATTTACTTAACCTTACTGTGTCTCAGTTTTCTTACCTGTAAAATGGAAAGAATGATAATAAATTCCATACTTCTTTATTATGAAAATTAAAAGATCATGTGAGAAAGCATTTAGATGGATGTCCTGCTCAGACCTCAAAAAATATTAGCTCACAGTATTTTTTAATTATAAAAGTCATAATAAAACAGTTGTATCAAAGTAATAAGAAATAAAAAGTTGTTATAAAAAATAAAAACTTGAGGCCAGGTGCGCTGGCTCACACCTGTAATCCCAGTACTTTGGGAGGCCAAGGTAGGCGGATCATCTGAGGTCAGGAGTTCAAGACCAGCCTGGCCAACGTGGTGAAACCCCATCTCTACTAAAAATACAAAAATTAGCTGGGCATGGTGGCAGGCACCTGTAGTCCCAGTTACTCAGGAGACTGAGGCAGGAGAATTGATTGAATTCAGGAGGTGGAGGTTGCAGTGAGCTGAGATCATGCGGCTGCACTCCAGCCTGGGTGACAGAGCAAGAGTCCGTCTTAAAAAAAGGAAACAAAAACAAAAACAAAAAAACAAAAAACAAACTTGACACGTATCTTTTCTGACATTTCAGTTTCAGATTTTTGTTTTGTAGAAAAATGGGAAATATAGAAACATAAAGAAAACAAAAAATTATTGTAATCCCAACACATAGCAATAATCATAATGTTTTGGTGTTTTTCCAGCTGTCTTTTTTTCTAACATATGAACTACAAACTTTGTTTCTATAATGTGTTTTTTATTTGGCATTAAAACATGGGTATTTTCCTATGCCCCTGAATAGTTTTTTAAAGTATAACTTTCAGCCATTATAAAACTATGTTCTTCTGTAGGTGGACCATAATTTATGTACTCATTACATAATGTTTGAGTGAAGTTGACTATTCATTCATCATTGAGTGAAGAGGCTACGTCAGATTTGCAGCTGCCTCTCTGACACTAACACAGTCACTTGCATATAGTAGATGCTTAATAAACATTCAGGTGACTGAAAACTCATGTTTTGATAGATGTTTCCAGAAAGTTCATACCAATTTATATTCCTGCATTTATTGCATGAGTGTCTTTCACATAGTAATCTCAGCAGCATTTGACTTAAAAATTAAAAAAAAATTTGCCAATTTGTTAAGTAAAATATGGGACATCACTATTATTTTAATTTTTAATTTATTTGATCAATAGTGAGGTTGAAAGTTTATTCATATTTTAATTAGCCATCTGTATTGTATTTTTCCCTTTTCCTTTTCTTCCTTTCTTATTTTTGTCTTTCCCACCTTCTTTTGAAAGTACCATTCTTGAAGGAACAGGCACCAGACTAGCAGTCCTGATACATTTCCTTGGATACCGTCACATTTCCAGATAATTCATGAGGTTCATAACAATGAATTGGGTGCTTGCTAATTATTTTAAGATAATTGCATGAATAAGTTCAGATACTCATTAATTCTGAAAGCTGTGACAGCTCTCAGGTATTAATGAATTTCTTACTCAAGTTTAGGGAGTTGGCAGTTGACACACAGTTTTCCTGACATTTCAGCTTCAGATTGCCATTTTGTTTTCCTGTAATTCCATGCACACCTTATTAAAGTTCAATTATGGCTTGGAGGAACCTTCATCTAAGGCATTAGCATCCAGTTAATTACTGAGAAGTGATGACAATTGAAGACAAATGGATTTCATTTCCTATCATGACAACAGATTCCCTCCCACCACCTGCCCAGTACAGGTGCACATTTCTTTGGCACGGATGCCCTACTTGCTGTTCAGGGAATCACAGAACATTCTAGAACTACAGGAGTCAGAATATTTGATTTTTTGCCTCCATAGGAATGCTCAAATCCTCCTGGAAAGATGTTGTCCATTCTCTTCTTGGAACAGCTTTGGAAACCAAAGGCTAGCTTCTACTAATAATCACTTATTCCAAGGTCTTATTATTGATAAGCAATAAGTTCTTTTTTTAATCATAGTGAAGTCTTTCTTGGGGGGTGGGGGCTCATGCCTGTAATCCCAGCACTTTGGGAGGCTGAGGGGGTGGATCACTTGAGGTCAGGAGTTTGAGACTAGCCTGGTTAACATGGAGAAACCCTGTCTCTACTAAAAATACAAAAATTAGCTGGGTGTGGTGTCAGGCACCTGTAATTCCAGCTATTTGGGAGGCTGAGGTAGGAGAATTGCTTGAACCCAGGAGGTGGAGGTTGCAGTGAGCTGAGATAGCACCACTGCACTCTAGCCTGGGTGACAGAGCGAGACTCCGTCTGGAGGAAAAAATAAAGAATGCTGGGTGCAGTGGCTCACACATATAATCCCAGCACTTTGGGAGGCTGACGGATGGATCACTTGAGGTCAGGAGTTTGAGACCAGCCTGCCAACATGGTGAAACCCCATCTCTACTAAAACACACACACACACACACACACACACACACACACACACACACACACAATTAGCCAGGTTTGGTGGCCAACACCTCTAGTCTCAGCTACTCTAGAGGCTGAGGCGGAAAAATCGCTTGAACCTGGGAGGCTGAGGTTACAGTGAGCCGAGATAGCGCCACTGCACTCCAGCCTGGGCGACAGAGATACTTTGTCTCAAGAAAAAAAAAAAAAAGGTTAAAAAAAGAGTGAAATCATTCCTGCTTTAATTTCTGCCACTGACTCCTATGTGACCTTAGAAAGTTCTCTTGTTGTGGTTTCCTCATTTCTAGAATGATGGTCCTTGTGACGGTTTGAATGTGTACCCAGAAGTTCATTCGTTGGAAACTTACTCCCCAATGCAACAGTGTTGACAGGTGGGACTTTTAAGGGGTGTTTAGGTCACAAGGGCTCTGCTCTCATGAATAAATTAATGAAGCTATTGTGGGAGTGGGTCAGTTATCATGGAGGTGGGTTCCTGATAAAAGGATGGGTTCACCCCACTTCCCTGCTCCCTCTCATGTGTGCTCTCTTGCCTGTCCTCCTTCTGCCATGGGATGACGCACCAAGAAAGGCCTTGCCAGATGCAGGCTCTTCGACCTTGGACTTCCCAGCCTGTAAGAAATAAATCTCTAATCCCAGCACTTTGGGAGGCCGAGGAGGGTGGATCACGAGGTCAGGAGATCGAGACCATCCTGGCTAACACGGTGAAACCCCGTCTCTACTAAAAATACTAAAAATTAGCCGGGTGTGGTGGCGGGCGCCTGTAGTCCCAGCTACTCGGGAGGCTGAGGCAGGAGAATGGCGTGAACCCAGGAGGCGGAGCTTGCAGTGAGCCGAGATCGCGCCACTGCACTCCAGCCTGGGTGACAGAGCGAGACTCCGTCTCAAAAAAAAGAAAAAAAAAAAAAAAAAAAAAAGAAAAAAATCTCTGTTCTTTATTAATTACCAGGTATTCTGTTATAGCAGCACAAAATGGGCTAAGACACTTCTGGAGTAATCACCCTGTGTTAAGTCATAATTCTAAAGTCCAAGATGTAAGTAAAGTGCTTCATATATGAGAGTTGCTTAATAAATGTTGTTTCCCCTTTGTGAAATGCCTTTTGTTGCAAAAAAGGGATAGGAGGGAGCTAACACTGATTAAGGGTCTACCATTTAATGTCATCTCCTCTGGAGACTTTCCCTCTACCATCTTAATTAGTACTGAAAACAATCCTGTGGAGTAGATAATATTATCTTTATTTTACAGATGAGGAACCAAAGTTCAAGGAGGTTCAACGTTTTACAGATTTGGTGGTGCACTTGCTCTTCCCACTGCCCAGTGAAGCGCTACTCGATCATACTAGACACAATGGGGTTGGTCTACGGGAGGGAGGATCAGGAAGCACGAGGAGCCTACACTTCTACAAAGAGTCGAGATGCCTTCACAGAGATGCCTTCACAAAGATGCCTCATGCTGCAAGGTCGTGAATGCCAAGTGCTCTAGTGTTTCAGAGGTGGATGAGATCCCTACAGATGAGGCACCAGGAAAAGCTTCAAGGTGGAGGCCGGTCTGAGTCTGGCCTCAAAGGATGAAATGATTCAGATAAACAGCAAAACAAAGCAACAGGAAGGGAGAGATAACAACAAAGGCAGAGATGTAGGAATGAGCAAGGGAGACTGAATGAGCAGTCCCTGGAACAGAAGGTGTGCACAGGGAGGTGGGAGAGAGAGTGCTAGGAAGGGAGGCTGGCACATGGAACATGGAGGGTTTTCAGTGTCATGTTCAGGGCTTTGGACTTGTTCTTGAGACCTGGGTTCCCAAAGGGAGTTCTGCTACTGGGGAGAGCCTCAGAGGAAAGAATAAAACAGAATTCCCTGTACATCATCCCTTTCCTGGTGAGTTACAATGCACATTAGCATGTTACGTGGTCTGGGCAGTACTACGGAAAAGAAAGGCATACTAGGTATTTATTTTTTTAACTTTCCACTGGGAAATTTCCAATTAAATAAGGTTGAAAAATCGAACCTAGCAGAGGAGCAATAGAAACCCTCCCCTCCGAGGCCGGAAGGTAATTCAGTCACCCCTGGGGTTTCTCTTCCTGAGAAGAAATCTTGTGCCTGTGGCTTGGGTGGCTGCAGCTACTTCCTCCCAGGAGGCCCCTTCCTGGCTTTCTTTTTCCTCTCAGTTTCCAGAGTTTGAGGCTCGTAAAGCTCTTTATTATGCGTAACTCACATAGCACTCAGATGGGATGGTCATCCCCATTGCAGAGATGAGGAAACAGTCTCAGAATTGAAGCACCCTCCCACGATCCCATAGCCAGGTGGGGGTAGAGCCAGGATGGGCACCCAGGGCCCCCAGTGTGGGGTTCTCCCCGATGCTCTGCCGGCTAACTCCTCCCCTGTCCTTTCTGGGGTGACCAGGCTTCCACTCCACTTTAAGGAGCGATGGATGTAGACTGGCTTTATTTGCAGGGGTGAGAGTGCACTTGGGAAGGAAGATCTGGTTCCATGATTTGGGGGCAATATGATCACAGGCTAATAACTCAAGAGTTACATGAGGAAGTGGGGGAAATCTAGGGAAGTGCTTTACTTATTTTTTGAGTGCTTACTATGGTCTCTACACTCATGAACACATTCCAGTCTTTGGAAAGTGGGAGGGAGGCATGGTGTCTGGTTTCTTGGGTGCAGTAATGGTGGGCTTTCGTCTACTATTTTGACGACAGTTTTGCAGGGTTTATGCTTTCACAATTTAAGTGATATATGTTTCCCAGGTATGCGGCTGATTTCATGTCTGTGGTGAACACTGATGTCTCATCCCATCTCCCTTCAAGGAAAGACAGACCTATTGCCCTCTGCTATCAGCAGAGGTCTCTGACATCAGCTCCCTTAGGGACTGCTTTAGGCTAGAGAGAGGAGCTCCACCTAAGATCTTGTTCCTTCCAGAGACAGCCCACGTCCACTCTTGATCCATGTGAATTTGGGGGGCCTGGCCACCTTGGCCCAACTTGGGGTAGCTCTGAAGGGCCACTGAGATCCGAGCTCCTATGGGTTTGGCAAGGTTTCCTGTTGGGTCTGGCAAATCACAGTTTGACTTCTCCCCACTCTGCTTATCCTGTTTCCTTCCCCTCTGGTCCCAAGGGTGCTCCTTCATGGACATCCTGCAGACTGAACTCTACCTCAGGGTCTGCTTCCTGGGAACTAGGGTGACCAGGCATCCCAGTTTGCCTGAGATGTAGGACCAAGACAGTCCTGGGCAACTAGGATCCTACAGCAAACCCAACCTCAGACAATGTACTTCTGTTTATTATTGTTATCTTTTTGAGAGGCAGGGTCTCACTATGTTGCCCAGGCTTGGGTGCAGTGGCTATTCACAGGTGTGATCATAGCTTACTGCAACCTCAAACTCCTGTACTCAAGAATCCTCCTGCCTCAGCTTCTTGAGTAGCTGGAACTATAGACATGTGCCACCATGTTATGCTGTGTCTATATATTCTAATACTTTCATGGCAACAAATTATTTCATTCTTTAAAAAGTTGGTAGCAGGGCATTTTCCATATCCCCCTTAATGCTTCCCCAACAATATCACGGGAATCTTGGGGAGATGGGTATTATGGTTATTATCTCCCCAATCTTGGTGAAGCAGGTATTAGCCCTAGGAAATTAGGGCTCAGAGAAGTTAAGAAACTTTTCCCAGGCCACACAGCACAGTAGCCATGCTGGAATGAAACCTAGGCCTACTGAGTCCAATGCCTGCCCTCTATCCACCAGGCCTCTTTGGTTTTAAGACACGCACCTTGGCCGTGTGTTCCAAACACAGCTGTAGGTAACTAAGGAGGCAGAGAAGAGCAGTTGCTGAATCCCAAACATGCTTGGAGCTTTTTGCAAAATAAAATCGCACTTTTTATTCAATGCCTACCTTCCCATGCAGGCCTAGTTTTAAGCTTCTGAACTTTCTGCTAATTACTGTCACATTAATTAAAAAATAAATCCTTTTTAATTTCCTAACAGGTGGTTTGCGAGGCTGGAAGAGGAGTTGAAACTTGTTTGTAATTATTGTGTGGTGTATTTGCATTTCTAATTGCGTTGAGGGACACTGAAGGCCAAGCTTCCAGTCTCTGGGCTGTCTTTCACCTGCGCCGCGGTGCTGAGTTGTTGGCGGCGGCGGCAGAGTCTTTTCTCCAAGCAGCACCTGTGAGAGCAGCAGCTCCAGCTGGAGTCCCAAGACTTCCAATCAACATAGAGAGCCACAGGGCCTGTGCTTGCGTGGGTTTGCTGTAAGGAGCCTGTAACGCATCGAGGAGCCCAGCGCCCAACCCCACACCTGGCATTGGCTGGGTGCTCAATAAATGCTGGCTGACCACGGCTGTTCCTGAACGAATCCTCATCTCGCTTATCTGATTCAAGCGCCGGGTGGGCGCACTGTGGGCTGGCAGCAAGGGTTCCTGATGCCAGGACTCTTGGATTTGCTCCACAGGTGTCTGCGCATCCATCTGGAAACTGAGCGTCTGTGCAGGGAATCCATTTCCTCTTCTAACTTCTGAATAGCTTTAGATACTTCTGACTTCTGAACCCCTTTAGATGCATGCTGTCATTTACCAGGAACATCGTAACATTGATGATTGGGGCTTCTTTGGCCATTTCTGCCTCCACAAGCCTTACTTTTTCTTTTTTTTTTTTTCTTTTTTCTCTTCTTTCTTTCTTTTTTTTTTTTTTTTTTTGAGACAATGTCTAGCTCTGTTGCCAGGCTGGAGTGCACTGGCAGGATCTCGGATCACTGCAACCTCAGCCTCCCGGGTTCAAGCAATTCTCCTGCCTCAGCCTCTCCAGTAGCTGGGATTACAGGCGCCTGCCACCACACCCAGCTAATTTTTGTATTTTTAGTAGAGATGGGGTTTCACTGTGTTGGCCAGGCTGGTCTCCAACTCCTGACTTCCAGTGATCTCAGAGTGCTAGTTACAGGTGTGAGCCACTGCACCCGGTCCTCCACAAGCCTTTCTGTAAAGGAGTTAATGAGCCACAGAGTACTACTTGAGTGCATTGTAAGCACTTTTTACTTAAGGCCCCAATTTAATGTGGTGGAAGGATTACAGGCTTTGAGCTCAGACCTACCATGGTTTGAATTCTGGCTCTACCACTTAGCAGCTGAGAGACTGGAGAAATCATTTAACCTCTCTGGGCCTCACACAGCTTTTAAAATCTGTCAGATGGACAAAATCATAACTTGGTTCTGAATTTCTCAAACTTAGATACACATCAAAATCACCTAGGGAGATTGTTTTTTTTTTTTTTTTTTTTAACCGAGTCTCACTCCGTTGCCCAGGCTGGAGTGCAGTGGCATGATCTTGGCTCACTGCAACCTCCGCCCTGCCAGTTAAAGCGATTCTCCTGCCTCAGCCTCCCTAGTAGCTGGGATTACAGGCACCTGCCACTGCGCCTGGCTAATTTTTGTATTTTTAGTGGAGACGGGGTTTCGCCATCTTGGCCAGGCTGGTCTTGAACTCCTGACCCTGTAATCCACCCACCTCAGCCTCCCAAAGTGCTGGGATTAGGCATGAGTCACCATGCCTGGCTTAGGGAGCTTTTAAAAATGATCAGCTTTTAAAAATAATCATCAGTAAATGCTGGCTCGGTGTGGTGGCTCACACCTGTAATCCCAGCACTTTGAGAGGCTGAAGTGGGCAGATCACGAGGTCAGGAGTTTGAGACCAGCCTGACCAACATGTTGAAACTCTGTCTCTAATAAAAATACAAAAATTAGCCAGGTGTGGTGGCGTGGGCCTGTAATCCCATCTACTCAGGAGGCTGAGGCAGGAGAATTGCTTGAATCCAGGAGGCGGAGGTTGCAGTGAGCCGAGATTGCGACACTGCACTCCAGCCTGGGCGACAGAGCGAGACTCCATTTCAAAAAAAACAAAAACAAACAAACAAACAAACAAATCAGTGCTTGGGTTAGGCTGCAGCCAGAACTGATTAAATCAGACTGCGGAGACGGGAGGAAGGGAATATTGGATATCATGATTTTAAAAAGCTGTCTGGGTGATTCTGTTATGTAGTCAGGGCTGGGAACCACTGCCTGAACCTCTTGAGATGCTCAGACAATGCTGGTTCAACCCTTTCCTTCCCTTGCCTTGGGAAATATAGCCTGGCTATAGTGGTTCTGGGAGCAGCGGGGGTCCCAGGCAGGTTACTGAGGCTGAGATCCAAGAGGTCAGGATGGGGACTCAGGGACTGCAACTAGCTCATGAGATGGCACGTGGTCAAGGCAAAAAAAACCCCAGCACTCCCCTCCTCAGTGTCCCTCTCCCTGGCCAGTGAAATGAGAGTTCATTACCTTGCTTGTCCAACTCTAGACACCCCCAGGGAAACCAACCAATCAGGGCTTCTGACAAAATGAAGGCCAAGAATGATGTCATAAAGGAAATGATGCTAAGTTTTATTTCAGGCCAGCCTTACATCTCTTATCTCTTCGATCTCATCACAACCCTGTAGGATAGGCACCGTGATGCCCATTTTACAGATGAATAAACCAAGGCTCTTTGAGGTTAAGTAACTATGTATCCTTTAAGTACTAGAATTAGCCCAGTCTGTCTAATTCCAAAACTCTTCATCTGCCTCCTGTACATGTGGCCTTCCTTACATCAGTAAATAGCTTATTATAAGTAAACTACATCCTTATAGTTTCTTGGGTCAGACATCCTGGAGTCACCTTTGACTCCTCTCTTTCCCTCACACCCCACATCTAACCCATTGGGAAATCCCACTGAATCTGTCTTTATGACATATCAAGAATGCAAGCAGGTTGCCACCTCCCTGCTCCCACCTTGGTCTGAGCACCTCCATATCTCACCTGAAATAATGATGGGTCTCACCACCTCTGCACTCACCCATGTTGTGTACCTGCAGCACAGCAGCTGGAGTGCTAATAACGTTTCCCCGACACTGCCCTCCCATGGCTTCCATCCCACTCTAAGTCAAAGCCACATCCTCACCATGGCCTGTACTGCCCTGCAAAAGGTAGACTCTCTGAGCTCATTGCCTACCACTTCTCCCCAGGGGCTCACACTGCTTTCCTGAAAGCTCTCCAAGTACAGGCTTCTGCCCTTGCTGTTCCCTCCTCCTGGAATGTTCCTCCCCCAGCATTGACATGGCTTTCTGCTCTCCCATCCTCGTGGTTTTCAGGGTGACTCTAATGTCACCTGTTTAAAATGGAAATGAACCCACCAGCACACCCTGTCCTCCTCTCCTGTTTTATTTTTTCTCCGTAGTGCTCATCACCATCTGGTATCCTACCAGTATAACCCTACTGATTTGTTTATTGTCTGTCTTCTATGATTAGATCTTCATCTGTTTGGCTCACTGCTCCATCCCAGGTGCCTTGTACAATGCCTAGTGCATAGGAGGTGCTCAGCAATACTTGAATGAATGAATGAATGAATGAGTGAATCCTGCCACCCCCTCAAGGGAAAGGTGAGATGATCTCTGAGCAGCGGCTAGTGAAAAAACTTGGGAGACAAGGTTGGGGAGAGGTGTTCCCAGCGGGCTGCTGGATTTCCCCTACTGGTCTAGGGGATGAATGAAGGGATGGCTCAGGAGGTCCCTGGAGTATTAACTGCTGGGCCCTGGTCTGTGGATCGCTGTGAATGCCAAAGATCTCCAGGTGGGCTCTGAACTAATCCAATAATGCACATCCTCTGTCCTTTTAGGAGAGTGATTGGCATGGCCAAATAATTTTTACCTGTTACTAAGCCTGCTTCTCAGCAACCTATAAAACGCAGGCTGTGGAGCCAAACTGTCTGAATTCAAAATCCGATATTACCACTTGTCACCCATGAGTGACTTCTGGCCAGCCGTTCAGTCTCTCTGTTCCACCTTTGTAAAATGAAGACAATCCTTATACCCATTTATAGCATCATGAAGATTCCAGATGCCTGCAGAGAGCTTAATATACGGACAGGCATGCGTTAGCATTCAATAAAGGTCAACTCTTGTAATTAAGTGAGGTGTAGAGATTTACTAAACATCGATACTCACAAATGGAATTCGTGTGTTGCTGGAGTTTACTGAAGACTTTAATTTGGCATTCTAGCACAAAAGTCTGCATGCCAAGCAATTGGGCAGTACTGCCACGCCCCCACCACACCTGAGCCCAGCTGAGAGTTTGAGTTAGTGACTGGGGATGTGCGTGGTTGCCAGCGAGAGCACGGGCAGTGTTATCTTGAGTTGCTGCTGCTTTCCAGCTGCCACCGTTCTTGCTTTGTAATGATAAATTACCATTAGTTTAGTTTCATCATTACCCATTTAGTTTGTTGTGGGTTGTTTGCTTAACAACAGTAATTTGGGCTTATGATTTTTCAATGGCTGGGTTTTAAGGCATGTATGCATTGCACTTCAACGATGCATCATCTATCTCCCTTCCTAAGGCAAATCTTTCTCTAGTCTTTCCCCAAAATCGTCTGCCTGTAACACTTTCATGTTATCTCCGACTTCTTTTTTTTTGCTAAAAAACTGGGACAGATGAGCAGGAGGCTGTGAGTGATTTTACTCTGGTGAAGCGGGCTGTGGTCAAAGAGGATGGGAGACACTGTTCTAGATCAATCTCCCCTCTCCCTCCCATTTTATTGACGGGAAAACTGAGGCTCCAAGAAGTAAAGGATCAGAGTTCATACACAGTCGCTAAAATCTAGTCCTCCTAGTTACCTGGCCTGGGCTTCTTCCACGCTACATGACCTGCCTAGGCCAGTTCCCTTTCTCAATGGAGGACTTTGGGTCCTAATGAAGGTGCCTTGAAATTGCCCACTCTTGGGTTAGAGTTTCCTCCTGGATCTTCCAATATGGGGCTGGTTTGAAGTAGATTTATGTAGTGCATAAGAGTTGTGGCTCTATAGTCAGACTACTATATTGAACTGTGTGACTTGGATGAGTTACTTAATCTTCTTGTGCCTCAATTTCCCCAGCTATAAAATGAGGATAATGATAGCACCGACCTCCTATATCTGGGAAAATTTGGTAAGACAGTTCACATAGCATGCACAATGCCTGGCACATAGAAAATGCTCAGTGAAAGGCTGGGTGCAGTGACTCATGCCTGTAATCCCAGCACTTTGGGAGACTAAGGTGGGAGGATTGCGTGAGCTCAGAAGTTTGAGACCAGCCTGGGCAACATGGCAAAACTTCGTCTCTGCAAAAAATAAAAAAATTAGCCAGGCATGGTGGTGCACACCTGTAATCCCAGCCAGTTGGGAGGCTGAGGTGGGAGGATTGCTTGAGCCCAGGAGGTGGAGGCTGCAGTGAGCCAAGATTGCACCACTGCTCTCCAGCCTGGGTGACAGAGAGAGACCCTGTTAAAAAAGAAAAGAAAAGAAAAGAAAAGAAAATGCTCAGTGAATAATGATTATTGTTAATATTTTTAGGTTCCAGAGCTGATGTCCCACTCCCACCTGGAACCCCTCAGGCCATTATTTTGCCCATTTAATAGATAAGAAAATGGAGTCTCAGAGTTGTAGAAACTCTGAACTCAAGACTTGTGGGCATACAGGCAGAGTCCTTCTATTCCCAACACCACCTTCAGGGCTAACCTCAGCGTCTCTGTGCTTACGTTCTGCCTTGACACTCTCTTCCTCTTCATTGGTGCTCCACTGTGTAGTCGGGCAGTCCAAAGCAGCCTTCTACATATTTCTAGGCTACTTGGAGATCATTCTGTCTTTGTTCTGCATGGGCAGAGCCTCTCTCCCATTCCATTGCAAGTGGCTTGGCAGCAGAGACTGCTATTTCTTTAAAACACATCTGAGAGAGGGTGGGACAGAGCAGGAATGCCCCTCTGATAGGTTCCACCTGCCTGGTTGATGGGAAGATGGCTGGGATGGGGTTTGGATGGGGAGGCACTGTTCCAAACAGACTGCAAGCTTCTCTGTGGCCTGTGGGGTGCTGTTCATGGTGGGGGGAGAGGCCCTGGGACATTTCATGCCCTGGTCCTCCACCTCAGCTCTTGCACCTCTGAGTTGTTCAGCAAGTGTGCTTAGGGCGGACAACTGGGGCAAAGACAGAAAACACCTTCCTTTGAAACTGAAGCTAGTAAATTCAACATAAAGGAGGTGAGATTAAGCCATCAGCAGCAGAGACCTGAAACAGCTTGGAGCTGGGCTGTTGCAGCATTGAAGGGGTTTCCTAAATCTCAACACAAGCTTAGAATACAATCACCATTAGAGAAGTAGCAGCATCTATTGTTATAATAGAAGATAAAGGCCTGCTCCAGGGTGAAAGAATCAGGAATTGGCTGTCTCCTGTGCTGAGAAAGGGTGGGGGAGATAGCTGACATGCATACCTTAGTCTTTCCTGCTGGAGTGAGAAAGAGGACTAAGATTTATAGAGCACCTACTGTGTGCCAGGCAGTGTGCTAAGGATCTTGTCTTCCTTTATATGCTCCAGCCACACTAACCTTCTTTTCCTCTCAAACCTAATTTGTTCCCACTACAGAGCCTTTGCACGTGCTGCTCTTCCTGCTTCTTCTCCCTGCCCTTTGCATGCATGTCTGCTTAATACCACTCAAGCTTTAGCTCAAAGTTTGTCTTTTCTGAAAGGCCTTCTCCAACCCTAGTTAAAGCCATATCTCCACCCTGCTCCACCATCACACTCTTCCATATCACTGTATTTTATCTTCTTTAATGCACTTATCCATTCTCAAATATTTTATTTATTTCCTTGCTTATTTTCTGCTTCCCACCAATATAATGTAAGCTCTTTGAGGGCTGGGATTCTTTCAGCTTTGTTCACAAAAATATACTTGAAGTCTAGAACAGTGCCTGGCACATAGTATGTGTTCAACAAATATCTTTTACCATCTGGTGGCTGGGGTCTTTCCCCATGGCATTTTATGCAAACCTCACTAGGATCCCAGGAGGTGGTATAATGGTTCCATTCTGCACACAGGATCAGGGAGCATGAGGGACTTTCTCAGTGAATAAGTAATAAAGCCAGAATTCCTAGGTTTTTTTTTTTTTTTTTTTTTTTTTTACTTCAAAACTGTGCTTTTAAGTACACCACACTGCTTCACCAGGGGAGAGACAGGGACCTGAGATCAGCATAAGGTAAAGACACTAGCCGTTCGCATAACCAAGATCCCTTCAGCTTCCATCAAGCAACCATCTGGTCTTAGGCTGGCTTTCTAAGGACATCTTGCTGAAAGAAGAAGGTGCTGACCACCTGATGTGACTCTTTCATGTTGCCTAGCAGTCATCTCTTCCAAGGAAAGCTAATCACTGGGCATTCTATTTATCCTCCAGTCTTTTGTGAGAGCTTGGTTAATATGAGCCTCCACCCCATGCCTGCCCCTTGGAGGCTGTAACTCCTGGGGATACAGATACAATGAGCTCCTGATTAGGCACAACTGAGAAGCAAATCCTGCGGCCACCCTGTGAAGGTGAATAAGGGATGCTCAGATGACACTTGTTTCAGCGTTTTGGGCCAAAAAGCATCGCCACATAAATCTCCTCGCACAGAACATCTGCCCCACCCCAGAAAGGTGGCCCATTTCTTTCAAGTGATATCAGACAGGGCAAAATTCCTAAACAAGCAACGAATATGGATGTTGTCTGGAAGTCAGCTGTTGAAATGGCTTGCCTGGGTTCAGGCTCCTCACAGCCCCCTCCTGTCTACAACTGAATCCCTGGCTTCACCCCACTCCCAGCTGTAGGCTGAGCCCTGATCCCCACTCTGGAATGTGTCTGCCCTCCTCCAGCCACTTCTCCTCAGGGCCAGCTCAGACCTGATGCTCCAGCTCTAGTTATTGGGTAAACTGTCTCACACTTGGACTTGGCTCACTATTGAATGTCAATTCCAGTGACTGGGAATGCATTTCACAAATTAATTGCTATTTTTGTGGGTGTCTAAAGGTGAGTGGAGTAGGTAGGGGGCCGTGGCTCCTGTTTCTCTTCCTTCCTGGTAGCAGCTCCCCTGGAGGGCAGCTTCTGTGGGTCACTCTGAGGTTCATCTGAAGACACAACCTGAAGCACACTCCTTCGTCTTTTCTGGCAATTTTGTAAGCATTCAATTTCCTTTTATGAATCCCTTTTATACCTAAAGTGACCATGGCTGTTTCTCTTTCCTGCACTGAACTCTGACTGAGAGTCTACTGGCCTGTTCTTGGGCTAAGCTTTTGGGACAAAGAAGCAAGTCAGACACAGTCCTGTCCCCAGGGTGCTCATTCTGGTGGGGTGGGAGTAGGGGGTGGTCTGAGAACTTGAAGGGGACCACTGGATAGACTTGGTGGGGGAAAGCCCCAACTCTGCAGATCATGGAGAGGGAATCTGAGTGTTAGAAAGGGCTCTCCTAGGCCGTCTCCAAGACAAGGAGCAGTTTTCAAGGCAAAGAAACAGCAGCATGACCTTCTAGGTGGAGAGGAATCATATAAGTTCTCCTCTTAGCTTCTGTCCTAGAGGTGGCCTCACTTCCTGCAGAGCGACTCTCTGACCTGCCTCTCTGTGGGCCTGGAGTGCCCCGCACTGACATCTCAGCATCTGCACCAGCCCCTGCCTGCACTCTGAGACCCTTCTATGCTACCTCTGCTTGCCTCTCATGAGGCTGACCCCTTACCCAATGTCATCTACCCACCTCCTGCCACTGCTGATGGGGGAGGGGAAGGGACCTGACCTTCATTAGGCACTCATGTGTGCCAGGCATACGATGCCAAGTGATTTCCAGACACACTATCACATTCACTCATCCATTCAACAAGTGTTCGTTGTACATTTATTAGATCCTGGGTACTATTCTAGCTCTAGGAGATACAGGATTGAATAAAACAGATGTAAGAATGTGGATCTCACATCCTAGCGAGGTAGACAACCAACAAGGAAACAAGTCCAATATGACATGTAATATATCCGATGATGTTAAGTGCTGTGGGGAAAAGTACCAAGACAAGGATGGGGACCAGGAAATGGCAGAACCTGTTGCAGTGTTCAATAGGTGGTTGGGGAAGTCTCACTGAGAAGCCGGCATTCGAGTAAAGATCTAAAGGGGGTGAAGGAGCATCTGTTCAAACATTTTTGAGGAAAGCCCAGGTAGAGGTGGGAGGATCCTTGAGTCTTCACTGCAGGGACAACTACTGCGGATGACCTCAATTCATAGGCGGGAAAATGAGAGCTCTGAGAGGCTGAGCATCTTGCTCAATGTCCCACAATTATGATCCCAAAGCACACATGTCCTGCCATAAAGCCCATGCTGACACACTTTGCTGCCTCGCCTGGTCCTGGGTTCCAAATTCCTGGCAAGTCTTCTTGCCCTACCTGGGGCTGGCCCAGGCCTGTCCAAGCCCCAAGGGTGCGTCTGGTCAATGGATCCCCTCCCTTCTCTTCCTGGCCTGCCCCATGCTCTGTGCTGACAGCTGATACAGAGCTCACCTCACCTTTGGCAGAATGACAGTTTCTATATTTAGGCGACTCATGAATCTTTCTGGGATTCTGATGAATTGCTGTTTTCCTGAGCTCTGGCTGGAGTTGCTCTTCCCTGTGATTCAAACATTAATGCTCCCCAAGGTCTTTCCTGCAGGAGTTACTGCTGGGGGGTAATTGGATGTGGCAGAGTTTCCTCCAGCCACTGACCCAATTCCTCTTGGCTCAAACCTCAGGCAGGAATGGAGGTGGCATTGGAGGGGTAGAGAGCTCACCAGGCTCTCTGGAAACAGCTGTCCCAAAAGCACATGCACGCACACACACACACACACACACACACACACTTATACACACATGGTTATGCACGCATGCAAACACGACTGTTGCAGGGGCTTGCTCAAGGCTTGCTTGCCAGCAGCTATGTCCTGTAATTGAGCCCTTTGGAATCATAACCCACTTGTCAAGAATTCCTTGGAGTCAGGCCCTGTCCTGGAACTGCCCGTGGGTGATCTTCCAAGGCAAAGGACTTCAGAATGCCCCTTGCCTTGCCCATGTCTAAATTTCCCTAGTATCTCATTATCATTAGGAGCTGGTCACTTGGCCATACCTTTTCTCTGACACACTCCTAACCTCCAACATGACAATCTGGGCCCCACTCTCTCTCTTTGGCCAGCTCTCTCCACCCTTCCTTTTGATTCACGTGCCTCCCTTCCTCTCTGCTTAGTGTGTACATCTTGGTTCTTCTTGCTATTTCTATCATCTTCAATGTATTAAAAGCTGTTTGAGGTGTAAGAACAACAGAGACTAAGTAAATCCCTAGCATAGAACCTGGACACTGGCTCAGGAGGCTCCACATGGCCCTGGGATCCTATTCTGGACCCAGAGTTTCTGGATGGGCACCCCCTGTGCCAGGAGGTCTGTGCCAGATGTTTGTCTACCAATCCTGGTCATCTCTGGCCCAAGAGCTGGGCTTTCCCCTTTGTGGACTCAGGCATCTAGGTAGGAACAGGGAGGGGCTAATAGTCATGCTGTGCCATGCTGAGATTTGCAGAATATTGAACTTTATGGGAGACTCTGACTTGGTATAGTCTAAGTGTCTCAATGCTTATAAGAGAAAACCAAGGCCTGAGCTGGGTAGTCACAGAATGGCTCAGTCTCGGGTCGGGTTTTCTAAGCACTGGGCTGTCTTCTAAGGGTGTGTGTGTGTGCGCGTACATGCGTGTGTGTGTGTGTATGCATATATTTGTGAATATATAGGCTGTAGTTGTTTCAAAGATTTGTTGAGAGGGGGTTTGTTAAGGATAGGGGAATCTGATTATTCTCTAAATGGGCTCAGCCCACAAATAAGCCAAAAAAGCCTTTCTTTGTGGGTTCTTGGATTCCTGATGTCACTCTGACCAAGCACCTTCTCACCCATTTAAGAAGCCCAGTTCCAGAGATAGTAACAAAGACATAGCTAATTTGGTTCCCCTGCTAACATCTTCAGCTACCTTTTGAGGAGAGGAACAAGGAAAAAGGTAAATGGTAATGGAGGATTTGCCTTTTAATGTAAGGACTTACTGAGGCATTCCCTGTAGACTAATTTTAGACTTCACTTTCACTTATTCATTCATTCAACCAATCATTCACTCGGCAATTATTTATTGGAGACCAATTGACGTATTCCAAGCAGTGTGTGGAGGCATGGGAGGGTAAAAGATATACATTAAAGAATAAAGGACTTACACCACAATTTGGTGAGCACCTTCTGTCTCAATGTAGTGGACACTGTAATACCCAGAGACATTAGGCATGTATGGACACTGCACTCATTCCAACCTGGACTGAATTCCAGGCTGTGAGACCTTGTGCTATAATTTATAAAGTACTTCTGTCAGGCACTTGTCTAAGTACTTTCCTGAATTTACACAATTGCTCTAATCTTTTATTTCTTCATCTGGGGAATGGAGATGAGAATTCCTTCCTCACTGGTGGTTGTAAGGATTAAATAGGTAAATTAATGGTTATAAAGTTACCAACATATTGCTTGACCCATAATAGGTGCTTATTAAATGTTACTTCCTTCGCTGTTTTCTCTGCTGTCAAAAAGCTCATTGTCGGGGGGAGAAAAAGTCTATGAACAGAGACAATAAGCATAAAGTTGACAGCCAAGTTCCAACGGACAGTTGGGACCAAGTGCTGGCAGGGAAAGTGTCCAGGGCAGTGAGGAGTTCCCATTATCTGGGAAAATTAAGAAATGCTTGGTCCCACCTTGTTTCTGGATTCCCTGAACTCTGCCCCCTCCCTAACTGCAGGTGTTTTTGAGGTCCTAGCATGCCTCATACCACAGGACCCCTGGGTGAAGGCAAGACTCACTCCCCTAGGGCCTCAAATAAGGCCCTCCCCTCCTGGCCTCATCCTTGCAGTGACTGGAAGGAGGTGGGTTGCAGGGAAGTATACTGAGAGTCCAGACCACAGGCAGAGCCCACAACCTGGGCAAACAGAATCCCTCTCCCACTGCACTGCAGGAACCGAACGGTATTGCGTAAAGGCTGGCTTTGCAGAATGCATCTCGACAACTCATCAGAGAATGTCAAATTCAGCTAAAGCTTTAGCAAGACAAAGATTTGTTTGTTTCCACTGAAGAGGCAGTGTTTCCACTGAAGAGGCAGGATTTTAACTTGTTCCAAAGAAAAGAGCATCATTTGGTAACAGACTGGAATCATAGAATCACAGAATCACAATATCTTATGACTGGAAGAGCTAGTAATGTCTGTCTCATTGACAGATTGTAACAATTATGTGAGTCAGTGTACATAAAGTGCCCCCTACAGAGCTTGGCACACAGTAGGTACACACTGACTGATCGTATGTTCCAAATCCCATGTTTTAAAGATGAAGCCCCAGACCAACACATGACACTCAACATGTCCCAAGCCACCTTTGCCCTCTGAACTTCCACCATCACCAGCCCCTGGTCCCATCAAATAGCACTGCTTCCTCCTACTTGCCATTTCTCTTGGTGGCACCACCCTCCCAAGTTGTGAGCCAGACATGACCAAAGCCCCTGAGGCAGTTGGGACTCCTCTCTTGACCTCTGTACAGTCACTTGCTAAGTCACAGAGGTTCTGCCCCTACAGTGACTTCCAGTTCTGCTTCTAGCTTCTTAGTACTGCCACCGTCACACTAGTTGAGTTCCTTGTCATTTCTCACCTGGATCATTGTCGCAGTCTTTGAATTGTTTCTGTCCTGCCCCCACTACCCCCCACCCAGTTCCCTTCTCCAGTTTTTGTGTCTCTTCTCTCCAAATAATTTTACCCATGATGCTAAATATATTTTTCCAAAGGCAGCTCTGCTGCTACCCCTCTATTTAAAAATCTTTAATGGCTCCCCACTGCCTACTGTATTAAGTACAAACTCCTCATTCTGGCATTCAAGGTCTTAACCCAATAGTGCGACAGGCTGACTCTATGAGCCATGCTCAGCAAAACTAGATGATCTGCTATTTCCCAAACATGGACTATCTACCCCATTTGACAATCCCAATCCCAAGACATGCCTTCCTCAGCCTCTATTTGCTTAAGGCCAACCCATCCTTTGGGGCCTTTCAAATACATTTCCTATAGGAAGTCATCCTTCCCATTTCTAACCAGATGCTATTGTCTGAATGTTCCCTCCAAAGCTCCTGTTGAAATTTAATTGCCATTGGAACAATATTAAGATGTGGAGCATTTAAGAGGTAATTACACTATGAGGGCTCTGCCCTCATTAAATGCAATAATGCCAATATTGCAGAATTGGGTTAGTTATTGAGGGAGTGGGCTCCTGATAAAATGATGAAGCTTGTCTTACTTTCTTTCTCTGTCTCACATGCCCACTTCCACCTTCTGCCCTTCACCATGGGCACCTACACTTCCCAGATGCTGGTGCCATGATCTTGGACTTACCAGCCTCAGAACTGGGAGCGAAATAAACTTTAGTTCTTTATAAATTATGCATCTGTGGCATTCTGTTAAGACAGAAAATTGGTGCCAAAGAGTGGCACTGTTGCTATAACAAATACCTGAAAATATGGACGTGGCTTTGGAACTGAGTAATGGGTAGAGGCTGAAATAATTTGGAAAAGCAGGCAGAAAAAGCCTGTATTGCTATGAAAGGAGCAGTAACGAAGATTCTGGTGAGGCCCCAGAAGAGAGGAGCTGTAGGGAAAGTTTGGAACTCTTAGAAATTACTTAAATGGTCATGATAAGAATGCTGGTAGAAATATGGATGATAAAAGGCATTATGATGAGATCTCAGACAAAAATGAGGAACAAGGTACTGGAAACTGGAGGAAAGACCAATCTTGTTATACAGTTGCAAAGAACTTGGTGGAATTGTATTTGTGTCCTAGGACTTTGTGGAAGGCAGAACTTAAGGGCAATGAATTAGGCTATCTGGCAGAAGAAATATCTAAGCAGCAAAGCATTCAGGCTGCTGTGTGGCTACTTTTAACCACAAATAGTAAGATAAAATAGGAAAGAAATTATTAATACTTAAAGACAAAATTTACAAATAAAAGGAAAGCAAAGTGAAAAGATTTGAAAAACTCTCAGTCTGGTCATATAAAGAACAAAAAAGCATTTTTAGGAGAGCAAACCAAACGGGTGGCCAAGCAACAGTTTGCTAAAGAGACTAATACTGATAGAAAAAAGATAGGTGCTATTCATCAAGACAATGGGAAAAAGACCCCAAAGGCATTTCAGAAATCTTCAAGGATGCCTGTCCCATCACAGGCCCAGAGCTCTAGGAGAGCAGAATGGTTTCAGGGGATGGGCCAGGGGCGCTGTCCATGGGTTCACTGACCAGAGCTGCCTTGGGACCCTGCGCCCCACATTCTAGCACAGCATTTTTCTGCTGCCCCAGCTATGGCTCAAGTGGGCCCAGGTGTGGCTTGACCTGCTGGACGGCAGAAGCAATAAGCCTTGGTAGTGTCCATACGGTGTGAATTCTATAGGAACAAAGAATATAAGAGCTGTGGAGGCATGGCTTCCTCCACCTAGATTTCCTGCCCCACTCAGGGGAGTGGTTCAACCTCTGCTGTGTCTCTTTCTTTCCAACTGCTCTCCCATTGTCCATGGTGCTTAGACAGCATTTGAACAAAACAATAAAATGGGGAAAGGCACTGCCTCACTCAGAGATTCGCTGTGAAAATTCATTTAGATGAGACTGGTAAACCACTCGGCTCAGTGCCTTACAGAGAGCAAGCCTTCACTAAAAGTTAGCAATTTTGGTTACAAATGAGAAAACAGAAGCTCAGAAAGGCTGTACAATGTACCCAAATAAAACAGCTAGTAAACAAAGGAGTTTGGCTTTGAACTCAAGTCTATTTGCTTTCAAATCTCTCCTTTTCTCAAAATGCCACCCAGAGGTACATTGAAGATCCCTAGTGTCTCTTGCAGTGTTTGAGCTCATGGAGATGACTCTATGAAGCTCCAGAGTCAATGAAACCCCTGCTGAGTCTCACATCCTTCTCTGCCATATATAGCAGAGGGGGTTTCTGGAGAAGACGTCTATGAATGTGCCTCTCACCCACCTTCTGGTCTCAGTACATTCCCAGCCCTCACGGCTACCTCTGGTAGCTCCAATTCTCCTCCAGATTCCACTGTAATAACACCTTTAGGAATGATATTCTTTGTAGCCTTGGGTGGGCCTCTCGGGTGATGCCCTTTTGTACTTTAAAGTGCTGTGGCCCCCCAAGATGAGTCCATTTATATCAGAGCCAACTGTGTCCTTGCTAGGAAGGCAGCAGAGGAGAGAGAGTTTTCTGGAAGCTAATGATGTGGAATCAACTGCCCTGGAAACACGCACAGTCATTATGTGGGAATGTGGGAGTCCTTCCAAGGGAATCAAGTGTAGCCAAGCCATCCTTTTGGTAAATTTTTGTCAAGTTTTACTCACCTGAAAATTATTTTCACGGAAATGTCTGGCAGGGCAAGTTAAACATGTTGCAGGGAGATTCATGATCTAAGTGGCAGGACCCTGATTCACAAAGACTCAACACTGAGAAGTTTAGATATAAGAAAATCATCAGTGATTACTTATATTACAAAAAGATTCACCTCTAAATTCCCTTCAAATAGGAAATGATCTCCCACTGTTGTTTTTAAAACAGATCATTAACTATTTGACTAGGAGATGTGAGAGTGGGAGGTCAGACAAAGATAAAGGCACAAGTAGGAAAAAAATCTACCCACTGATGGTGCTTTAGGAGAGCTCTGGAAAAATATCCAGGAGAGGAAGGGATTTCATCCTTATGGCCCTGTATCTGCAGCATTGCCCGTCCCTTTCATGTAGGCTTCACTGAGACATTTGCCCAGATGTTTGTGCAGCTCTCTCACGTAAATACCAAGAAGCCTTGTGCTTCCCAGACTTCAAAAACAAAAGGAAGGGCAAGAAGGGCTAGAAACCCAGCAGGACAGAGCATGAGAACTTCTTGCATCAAGGGCTTCAAAGATCTTACAGGTCATAAAAGACTAAAGACCAGGTTGCCCAAGCCCTCATCAGACACATTTCTACAACATTCTACAATATTCCCATCAAATATTCACTCTACTTTTTCTGGAGATCAGGAGCTCTCTACTTCCTATAGCAATATACTTCAGTTTGCACAGCCCTGATCAATTGGAATTTGTTCTTGTTGAACCCAACATATGGCACCCCTTTCACTTGACTTAGATCTGCCCTCTTCCCCTCTGTAGGCCTTCAGATGTGTGATGTTGTGGGCCTCAACCAAGGTAAACTGATGTGAAGGCTGGAATTGGCTCCTCAGCCTCCAACATCTACATGTTCAAGAAGACATCAAACCCCTCAATGGACTGGTGATTTGATGCATCACCTCTGTGAGTTGGAGGGGTAGCAAGATGGTACCGGGAATTAGAAGACCTGAGTTCTCAATCTTACTCTGCCCCTGGCTTTCTCTAACAGCCAGTACATATTAATATTTTCTTCTACCCAGGAAATTTTATCAAAGCCATTGGTTTCAGTTGACTAGCAAATTCCTATCCCTAGCCCAAACTTCTCAGAATTCTAGACTTGTAAATCCCATTGCTTACTTAATATGTTTTAGTAGTCTCAGAGGCTCCTCAAACTCAACATGTCCACACTTGGTCTTCTGGGGACCAATCCTACAGAATGGAGCCATCACGCATCCAGTTGCACAAGTGTTGTCTTTCAACCTTCTCTGTCAACACTCCCCCATCCAACACATTACCAAGTCCCATTGATTTCACCTCAATATAGCTCAATTCCACCTGCTTTTCTCCATCACCATTGTTATCATGTCTGTTATCCATTACTCAACTCAGGCAGCAGCCTCCTAACAGGTCTCCCTGCAGCTCCTCTGGCCTACCTCCAATGTGTTCTCCAAATCAGAGTGATTCCTTCAAAACACAAATCTGATCAAGTGCTCAAGGGCTTTCCATTGTCCTCAGAATAGAAATAGAATCCTTTAACCTGGGGTCATAACCCTGCAACATGGCCTGTGTTTGTTTTTAGCCATCTGCAACCTCATCTCACTCTGGGCTCTATCCCCTTGGGCCCCCTTTTAGTAACTTGTGCTTGCTCCACTCCCTCTCACCACAGGGCCTTTGCAAACCTTGTTCCGTCTGCCTGGAAAGCCCTTCTCTGCCCTGCTAGCCCAGTTAAATTCTCATCCTTCAAATTTCAGCTTCCTGGCCAATTTCTCTCCTCACACACTTTCATATTACTGTGGCCCTCTCCCTTTTCACACTGGTCAGAACTGTGATGCTTATTTTCACTCTTGTCTAATTATTTGATTAATGTCTGTGTCCTCCACCAAGTTTGAAACTGCATGATAGGAAGGAGCAGAGAATCTGTTTTTGCTCATGATTGCATCGTGCCCCCTGATAGTATAGTACTTGCTGCATGAAACTTTTCCAATAACTAGTAGTGGATGGGATGAGTAATGTATCCTATACTCCCAAATGATCATGTCCTAACGTTCAGTTTGTGAAGGTAAAGCCTGCATTTAAAATTCAGGCTTCTGGGGGCAATGGGTGAGTGGGTGCAATATTTTCCATGTATGGAGTGGTCTAGGGAGCCATGAAAATCCACAGTCCCCACCCCTGCCACAGGTAGCAGATGGCTATGCCAAAATTAAAGCCCAGTTCTGCCTTGGCAGATGGGCAGCTCACAAAACATGGTGGGAATGGCAGTGGTCTTCGCTCTGCAAATATCCTAGGTGTAGGGTGCAGGCCTTAGCCCCACATGCCTGTCCTTACCCCCTAGGAGACACAAACACAGCACAGGCCCTCTGGACAGCCACCTTGCCACTAGCAGAGAGGCTAGTTACCCATCAAGAGGGAACTCTGTGGGAGCAATGTTTTCTCCCATGCACGGAACTTCAGAGTTCACGAGAACTTCTCAGTCATGAGCTCTTACAGTTCAGAGAACTCAGTAGTATGATGGAATGCAGTGGTTCTCAAAGTGTGGCCCCCAGACTGGTAGCCTCAGCATCACCTGGGAACTAGGTAAAGATGAAGATTCTCAGGGCTTACCCTGGTCCTCCTGAATCAGAAACTATGAGGTTGGGTCATTTCAACAAGCCTTCCAGCTGTCACTTCACTTCATGCAAAAGTTTGAGATCTATGGATGTAGTGGAAGGAATGTCAGCTTTGGAGAGAGGCAAACCAGAGCTAGAATCCTGGCTGCTCCTGTGTCTGGCTATGGGCCCATGATACCATTCCTTAAACAGTTTGTTCACAGTTTTCTCATCTGCCAGAGGGGACATTACTCATTACTCCCTTCCCCATGGAGATACTCTGAGACTCAGCATGGAAGATGTCTGGCATACAGTACGTGCTCCATAGATTTCATTTTCCTTCCTTCTTTCTACAACCCCATCCTGCTCTATAGAAGATGAGGCAGACTCCCGAGTCTGATCATATAGAGAGTGAGGGGGATCCAGGTTTGGGGCACATCCATCTGACTCCTTATTCCTTTTTCCTTAGACCACCCCTGAGAGGGAGATAGTCAGAAGCAGGCTATCTGGGGTGGCAGCCTGAATGTGTGTGGAACAGCACAGCCTGACTGACTTGAGGCAGCAGAAAACATGGCCACCACAGACCCCAGGTACTTCGGTACCAAGCTTGCGGGGCCTGCTCCTCCACACTGCTGAAGAGGCTGAAGGCGCAAACAGAAAGTGAGACCTTGGGGATCGGTGAAGGCAGGAGGAGCTGAGTGGGAGACTGGAGGATGCATTTGTCCTGGCCCCCTTCCTGCCTCCTGGAGGGTGAATAAAGAAAGTGCCACCCATGGCTGAAAGTTCATAAGGAAAACAAAATGCTCTGAAGCAGTGAGTGTGACTTGTTTGTAGAAGAGACAGCCAGTCCGATGGTTAGAAGCACCGGCTTTGCACCAGACAGGTCTGGGTTCTAAGCCATTTAACAGCTGTGAGATCTTGGGTAAGTGTCTTAAGCTCCTTAAGCATAAGTTTTCTCATTGGTAAAAGGCAGAAAAAACAGTACCTTCCTCATGGGACTGCCATGAGAATCACATTAGCAAACTTGGATGAAGCTACAGGCACTGTGCCTAACACAAAGTAAGGACACAATTGAAGCGATTCCCTTTCCCCAACCTCAGCCTCTGTTGGCTAATTCCTGTGTTCCAGGCAATCAGATGAGAGTAGCCTTTGAAGTGTTGAGCTGCTCCATTAACCTGGTGCCATAGAGGCCCCACAAGTGCCTCTGCTGCCTCAGAGGTCTGCTCTGAAGCCAAGTACATTTGCTTCTGGTAGTCTAGAAAGCCTTGAAGACAACCAGGTGAAAGAATAGAGGCAGACTTCCCTGGACCCACTCATTTAGGAAAGTTCAACTAGTTCCGAAAATCAAATCCATGGGGCCAGGCACGGTGGTTCACGCCTGTAATCCCAGCACTTTGCGAGGCCAAGGCGAGTGGATTACTTGAGGTCAGGAGTTTGAGACTAGCTTGACCAACATGGTGAAACCCTGTCTCTACTAAAAATACAAAATTAGCCAGGTGTGGTGGTGCGTGCCTGTAATCCCAGCTACTCAGGAGGCTGAAGCGGGAGAATCGCTTGAACCCGGGTGGTGGAGGTTGCAGTGAGCTGAGATCACACCCCTGCACTCCAGCCTGGGTGATGCAGCAAGACTCCATCTCAAAAAAAAAAAAAAAAGATTCCGTGTATCCATCCATTCATTCATTCATCAAAAATTCACCATCCCTTACTCTGTGAGAGATGCTGTGCACATGCTAGAGATACCAATTAATAAGACTTGGTTTTGGCCTTTGGGGAGCTCACATCCACGTCTTAGTGGGGGCACGATGGGCTTGCAAACCACAGATCTGCTCCTCCTCCCAGGCATACAGCAGGATGGCACTGCTCTGCAGTGTGACTTCTGGCCATAAGTGACTTGCTCTGCCCAATGAAAGGAAGAGGCATGTGTCCCTGCATGGAAGACACTTTCAGAGCCCGTGTCCTGGTGACTATGGAAGATCATATGGAGATGGAGCCTGGGTCCCTGAGTCACCTGCTGTTGATCTACATAGGACATGTAACGTGAGCAAGAAATGAGCTTGTGTTGTATTAAGCCACTGAGATTTGGAGGTTGTTTCTTCTCATGGCATAACTCAGCCCGTTGTGACTGATCCAGCCACCAGCTACCCTACTGGCCCTGGTGTCTCTGTCCTTGTGGATGGACCCTCCTCTCTCCCTGCCCCCTACTCCTGCCAAAAGTGGAGCTTTCTTTATCAAAATTTAAAACCCTGAGCAATTAAGATGCTATAAATTGAAAAGTTCTTTCCGATGAATAAAATTGTTCTTATTTCTAATGAATATGAGATGGCTTACATGAAGCTAAGCACTCTGGTGATTATAAAATAGCTGACATAAAATATCAACATTTCTTCTTCCACTGCTAATGTGGCCTATTAAATTAGCACTGATTAGGCATTTTTCTTTTGCAAAACTTCTTTCTCCGACATTGATTCTTTGCACAGTTTTCAACCCCAAGTTTGATCTGGCCTGAGATGCTTTTCTCCTTCTTATCTCTTTAGGGCGCATTCTGGGCACTTCTTCCAAGTAGCTGTTTCCAAAAAGCAAATCCCGTGGGTAGCTTGTGCCTCCCAATGTCCAAAGATAGTTCTGAGTTTACATCACTTTATTTTTAAAAGCTCTTCATTCCTATTTATTGTTATTTTATTGTTTTTTTTTTCCTGTGTAGGACTAGAGAGAAAAAAAGGATTCACAAATAAGAAAAATACCCTACTTTTTTTCCCAACCAGAATGTGTAGTATTGCGGCGCTTGTGGCAGATTGAAATGACTTAATGTAGTTCCCACATTTACAGCGATGAACCTCTCTACCATTAAAGAGGCGACATTTCTCAGTTTGTAAAAGCTTTCTCATTCATTCATCAAGTCCAGCGACTGCTGCCTCCCCTGTCTGTGCAATCCGCTCACTCCTCTCCCTCCTTGCTTCTCCCCCCTCCACTCAGACTCCACTTGGCTCCTGACTTGGCTCCTGACCAATCTCGGCGCTCTCTTCTTGCTTTTCCAGTGTATTCTCCACCTTGCGGCCAAGATCAACCTTTCTAAAATATAAACCTGAATTTGCCATGCCTCTGTTTGACATCCCTCCCCACTGTTCTCTGTGAAAAGCCTAATCTGGACATCCCTCTACAGTCCAGTGCCTGCTTTTGTCTCTGTGTCTTGTGCTGTACACCCAGCAAGCAACGATCCCCACAAAGATGCCATATTCTTATCCCCTGGCCTCTCTGCACAGGCTGTTTCCCCTTACTGGAATGTCCTTCATCTCCCCTTCTCTAGTGAACATTTCTTCATCCTTCAGAGCCCCACTCCTCCTTGGAGAATCTCCACTCTCTAACCCTTCAGGGCTGGGCAGACAGCATCCTGTGGGCTTCCCTACAGTGCTGTAACACTGTCCATGCTGCCTTGAAATCTATTACTTGTCTGTCTCCCCCATTGGACTGCAAGCTCTTTGAAGGCCAGGAGTGTATGTCATTTCCCTTGATACCTCCAGAGCCTGGCACATCGTAGGGGCTTAAAGAATTGTTTTTTCTTTTTTGAGACAGGGTCTCACCTGCTTTGTTGACCAGGCTGGAGTACAGTGGCACGATCATGGCTCACTGCAGCCTTGACCTCCTGGGCTCAAGCAATTCTCCCATCTCAGCCTCTTGAGTAGCTGGGAGGCATACACCACCATGCCCAGCTAAGTTTTAAAAATTTTTTGTAGAGATGGGGTCTCACCACATTGCCCAGGCTGGGGTCTTGAATTTCTGGGCTCAAGTGATTCTTCCTGCCTTGGCCTCCCAAAGTGCAGGGATTACAGGCATGAGCCACAATGCCTGGCCTAATAATTGTTGAATATGAGGGACTAAAACCATTCTTTCATTTGATTTTGATGACAATTCAGGGAAGTATGCAGAGGAAGAATTATCCCTAATTTCACAGGTGAGGAAACTGAGGCTCAGGGACACACAGCCCAAACACTATCTTTCAAAGACCTAATGCTGTCCCCAGAACCCTGGGTCTGGATGTCTCATCCCTGAGCGCTGTAGAATGGCCACCAAGGGAAGGGTGAACATGTGCCTCAGCCAGGCTCTTCCAGAAGGTACAGGGGCAGGGAGAAGAGAAGATAGTAGATGGATTTGCAGCAAGACCTGCACCTGTGTATCTGACCTGGTCAATGCTGAATTTGGATGGCTTTGTTCCATATCCAAGGTATGGGTGGCTGGGGACAACTTGTGTCCATAAGTGGAATAAGATTTCCAGTGATAATCACCTTGTTTTTCCCTGCAATTCCTCTAGAGTAATAATGGGGCTAATTCAGGGGTGGGGAAGCTCTTCAATGGCTGCCCAAGTCTTGGGGGAAGGGAAGTCCCCTATCCTTGCAGAGGGATCCCCTGTGTTCCACTGGCCTCTGATCTGCTTAATGAATCCAACTCATTGAAAAACAAGGAAGAGTTTATGTTGCATGTTAGAGCTGATGGTCCTCCAGGAGCCCGAGACCCACCATTAAAGAGGAGCTCCTATATTACTGAGTAAAGATAGCAGTTACAATGAGCAAAGGAAACAAGAAAGAAGAAGTATGATGCTGAGAATCATGGACTTGGCCTTGGACAAAGGAAGGCAGAAAAATGGTCTTAGAGAGGAGGGCTTGCCATCAGATAAAGGGGACACCAAACACAAGTCACAATTGGTGGACAAAGCTGGGAGAGGAAAGGGTGAGCTGGAGGTGGGTGCCCCAGCTTCATTCAGGAAGAGGAAGTCGGGATATATGACCCACATTCTGCTTCTGGCTTGCTAGGATGCAGCTGACACCCATCAGCTGACAGCCCGGTATGAGATAAGCACAAGGAGACTGTCTGCTTACGTGCTTATTTCTGAAATCTCAAACCCCTCAGTCTTAGGGGGTGGAGGCTGCTCCTGGAGGAATCAATGCCTGGGAATCTGGTAATGGTGGAGACCCAGTCCAGGGCCTAGAATCATTCTCTTACTTGCTTGCTGAAATAACATGTCTTGAACACCTACTGTGGGCCAGGTGTTGTGCCAGTCAGAGCCCTAGTCTCAAAGGGGGCTGGTCTAGTCCTCTGGAGACCAGTCTAGTTCCTGACCTTACTCTGGTCATGGTCTCTGTGAGACCTGATCAAAACTGAGGGCCTTTTCTCCAGGAAAAAAATAACCTAGTGTGCATGCACATACATACACACAAACACACATGCTTGTGTTCTGTGTACAATTCAAGGGGGTTCCTAGCTTCCCCTGAAGGTTATCCATGGACCCTGGGTTAAGAATCCCTAGGTTACCATTAGTTGCATTGTATTATATTCCTGATAATTGCTAAGAGAATAGATTTTAGGTGTTCTCACCATAAAAAAGTTTGCAAGGTAATGCATATGTTCATTAGCTTGATTTAGCCACTCCATAATGTGTATATAATTCAAAACAACATATTGTACATAATAAATATATATAACTTGTATCTGTCAATTAAAAATTTTAAAATATGACTGTCATACAAAAAAAATCCCTGGTTTAGATAGAGAGACAGACATGTAAACAACTGTGTGGTATGAAATGTGGAGCTGTGAAATTTGGAGTGAAGTCATGCTCTTTAGGGATAATGTAAAGTCTTGGCTTGTTATTCAGTCAACAAATATTTATTTAGCACCTGCTATTTGTCATGCACAGTGCTAGGCACCAGGGACAAAATCATAAATAAAACCATAAAGTCCCTATGCTTTGGATCTTATAGTCCAGTTGACAGGGATGGCGGCATTTGAACTGAGTCTTGAGGTCAGGAAAGAAGATGGGGGTGGGCACCCAGGCAGAGAAAACAGTGTGCAGTGGGAGTGCCATCTGAGTTCTAGGTGCATGAGCTGATAGGCGTCATCTCTACACTGCGTCCCTCCACCAACCTAGAGGATCAGTTTCCAATGTTCCTTTCTGAAGAGGACAGCCCAACAGAGGAGGGCCCCACGCAGGCAGGGGAAGCTCTGTGTGTACACTCATACGTAAGTATGAATGAGCTGGCTTACTGCCAAATAGGATCCTGCATCCCCGACAGCCTCCCTGTAGCAGTGCCCGGAGCCATCACCAGGGTTGGCACAGCCAAAGCACTGCTGAAGTTTCCTCCCTCATTGCATCCCAGAACTCATCAGAGGGAGAGCTGTCTTTCCTCACACTGGCCAGAATTCCAAGTGCATGAGAAATGGAAGCTCACTGGTGGCTCGGATACTGAAGGTTCTCTGGGGCCCAAGGCAATCTGGCACAACTTTGGTGCCTTTACGCACAGCCATTAATGGGGATTGATGGAGGAGAGCATGCATGTAGCTTTGAACTCAGCTTCCTCTTCTTTAGGCTCAAACACTATGTAGCCCACCTGGAAGACTTCACTCCATTTTAATGGAAGGAAACCAGCTCCTTCCATCCTTCCAGTTTCTTCGCATACTTAATACCCCCTATGAGATTTCTGGCAGATTTGTGGCTGGCAGTTAGAGGACGTTTTGCAACTACCACAAAATAACCGTTAAATTAAAATAAATAAATAAAAAGAGATCCAGAAAAAGCATGCAGACATGTCTGGCTTTGTAAAATTACTGTCAGTCAGCCGGCATATGGATTCCTGAAAAGTTGGGCAGAAATCACAATGTTGTCAAAAGGATCCCTGAAACGGATCCCACTCTACCTGGCAGGCTTTTGTTCATCCTCAGAACCTGTTAAAATGTCCCCTGCTTTATATAAAGCCGTTTTGGGACTCTTTCTAGTATAAAGGAACAGACTTTTATTGCATCTCTACCATGTGCTAGGGACTGGGCTATATCCTACATTATCTCAAACCACCCTCCTTACAACCCCACAGGTAGGTATTAGTGCCATTTTACAGACGAGGAGTCTGAGATTACAAAGTTAAGAGACTTGTACCAGGTTCTGCAGCTCACAGGTGATGAGGCCAGAAGTTGAATGGAGCTCTTACAAATGGCTGCAGAGTTAGCTCCTCTGCTCAAATGGCCCTCTCGTTCTAACGTATCATTGTGGGTCACACCAATTTGTAATCATTTGTTGACAGGCTCTTCCATTCCATTTGGTGGTCCTCCTTGATGCAGGGGTGCAGAAATGTTTGTGGAATGAAAGTAGAAATAGATTACAGATTCCGTCAGATACGTTTCATTTGCAGTTTCAATCTATCTGTAATTCCTTCTTAGATTCTTTGATTGTCTCTTAGGGCTCTCTACATAAACAGCAGAGCCACTCCCGCCTTAAGAAACCTAACCTCCCCTCAAATCATCCAAGGATAAAAACAACTGGAAAGGAATGGCCAGGAAACTATTGAAACATTTACTATAGGATCTTGACCCACACTCTTAACTCATTGAAAACAGGACTTGGCCAACAATGGTTCTATTTACGTCCACCTTTTAGAAATGTACCTGTTCAAACTAGAAATCCCTGAGCATTCCAGATGCATTCAGTTAAATGAGGTAATTTGTTAGCTATGTTGTTAGTGACCAGAACTATCCCAGGCCTCACAATGAGGGGAAGGAGCATGGTCTGAATTAGGGTAACCAGAGAGTGCCTTTACGAGGCATCATGGAAGCAGGAGGAGCGCCTTGTACTTCTGCTGCTTCTGTCCCCTCAGCTGGGTCCCTCTGTTCCTAGCATGCTTTGAAGCCAGCCCCACATGGAGGAGCATCTGACGTCCCTTGCTGGTGAGGTGGGCGGAGGGAATAGCTTCATTGAACTCCCTCCTTACTCTGCATTCCACCACCACCATCATCACCACCTTTCCACCATCCCCCACCTGCTGGGAGTCCAGGAATCACCACCAGGCCTTGGCAGGGATTTAGGGATGCTGACTTACTGAAAAAATTTCTACTGGGAACCTGGGCTGTGAGAACTGTCATCTATTTGGGGACCCTCTGACATCTAGAGATCGTGCTTCCTGATGCTTCCTATTGACCAGACTCCTAACTCCTGATGACATTAAGGTACATCCCCCATATCCGGAGCCTGTGTGTTTGGAGTTCTGTGGCATGTTCAGCTCAGACCTATGTGTTCACTGGAAAGGTGGTGGCCCTACCAAGCAAGTCTGGTTGGTTCAATGCTCTGCTCCTTCTGGTCTCTGTGGCAGGAAGAAGGGCCATGTGGCTGTGCTCTGCTTCACGTTTTGATCATCTCCTTCGGCATTTCAGAGAACTTTTGGGGAGTTTCGGTTGGCTGAGGAAAAATAAAAACCTCTTTGTTGAAAAGCACTTGGCCAGTTCATAGGATACTAGGAGCTGGAAGAGACTTGATGACCGAGATTACCATCCACCAGGGGTCATGTCTAGTCAAAATGTCAGGCAGCAGGGCAGGACCTGGAGCCATAATATTAGAGTTCTGAGTTCAACCCTCCACTTAGCAGCTGTGAGCTCTTGGAGGAGTCCTTTACCCTCTCAGCACTTTGTTTTGTTGTGTGTAAAATAAGGATAAAACTAATAGCAAACACTTATAGAAAAACACAAAAGTGTTTATAATAATAAACACTTTTAATAACACTCTTATTAAACACAATAAAACTCTTTATACAGACAAAATCATTAAATCCTTTCAGCAACCCTAGTAATAAATTATGGCAAATGTGGTGGCTTAGAACAACAGAAGTTTATTCTGTCACAGTTCTTGAGCACAGAAGTCAGAAATTGGGGTGTCAGCAGGGCCCCACTCCTGAGGGATCTAGGGAGAGTCCATCTTTACCTCTTCTGACTTCTGGTGGCTCCTGACATTCTTTGGCTTGTGGCAGTGTGACTCTGATCTCTGCTTCTGTGGCCTTCTGCCTTGCATCTCAAATCTCCCTTTCCTTTCTCTTAGGGACACCAGTCATTGGACCTGGGCATCACCCTCAATCCAGGATGATCTCATGCTGAGATCCTGAACTCAATTCCAGCGGTACGTTCCGTTTGCACTTAGTTCCAAATAAGGCCCTATTCACACACAGGTACCAGGGGCAAGGACTTGGATATATCTTTTGGGGGGCACCCAATTTGAATCCCAAGAAACAAACGAACAAAAACCACACCCCCAGCCTGCTTGACGAAGGGCAAGGAGGTCAGTATGCTTGAAGCAGAGTGAGGGAGTGTGTGGCAGGAGCTGGAGTCAGAAGGTAATAGTGGCCAGGGCCAGATCGTGTAGAAACCTGCAGTGACTTTGATGTTTAATTCAAGTGAGATGGGAAAGGGATATGGGATTTTCAGTGCAGAGTGACAGGATCTGCTTTGTTTTAAAAAGGCTGCAGTGTGACAAGTAGGTTGAGAACTATTGTGGGTTGAAGGCATAAACAGGGAGACAGTCTGAAGGTTACTGCAATAATCTAGGGATGATACGGTGACAGCCTGGAGCAGGGAGGCAGGGGTGGAAGAGAAGTGGTCAGTGAACATTTGGAAGGAACAGCCAATAGGATTTGCTGACAAGTTGGATGTGGACTTTGTAAAAAACAAGAATCAGGGACGATGTCAAAATTTTTGACCTGAGCACCTGGAAAGCTGGGGTTGCCACTGACTCTTACTTACCTCCCAGGGTTCTTATAAAGAACCAGTGAGATAATAAATGGAAAGCTTGTGTGAACCCCAAAGGTCTACCAAAATGCTATTTGTTGTTGTTATCATTATTATTGTTTTGTGATCTGAAACTTTCCAGCTCTAGGTTGCCAGAAGATGTCAGACTGGGTTGAACCACCATCAAGAAAATCAGTGTCTCAATTACAGGAGAATATAATTAGTTCATTATAATTTTGATTTGTTCTTTTTTAGTACCTTGCTCTCTTCTCTGCCTGTGTTGAGTACATATTTGAGATTCAAGAAGCCTCTCTCTCTATCATAATGGACAAGGCAACATCAATATAGACAGCAATGGAGAAAACAGTGGCAATTTTGAAATTATCTCCTTGAGATCCTTGTCATTGTATTTTTCAGAGCCATTGTATTTAAATGGAGCAGTTGCAGGCTCTTCACTCTGCACAGTGTGAGTTAGGTACACAGTGGTAGACTGCTGTTCCTAAAGAAGTAAACTCATTCCCGCCCAAACTCGCCCAGGTTTCCAGCAAAATCCTTATCACTGTGACAGTTGCCTGTTGATTTTTCTTAAAAAAAGAGAGTAATGTTCCATATTGGATTCATGAGTGCACTGGTGAATTTTCATTACTTCTTTGGTTCATTTATTCAAACAGTGCACAGCTTTCATTAACAGGAGGTTGCTATTGTTTTCATCTTCCCCATTTTACAGATAAAGAAAATGAGGTTTGGAGAGGTGAAACTGATGTGTTCAAGGCCACACAGCCATTAAGAAGCAAAGCTAAGATTTGAAGCCCATCTGCCCCACTCCTAAGTGTAATCCCTCATACTCGAAAGTAAGTTCTCAAAGTATTGGTCTCACAGAAACTAACCTTTATTTTTGCCAAAACAGTTTTTATTAACTTCAGTGAAGAGCTGGAATCATAGAGTGACTTTAATGAAACATAGTTTTATTACTTTCAAATGTTATATAAATTACCAACTAAGATATAAAAGAGTGCAAATAATGAATATGAGGGGAGTTAATGAAAAAATTACAATCCATAATAAGCCTGCAGAATGCAAGCGTGTATCATAAACATAAAAGACCTTTAACATTACAGTAATTAATTGCTGGACTCAGAAGTTGCTGATGCATGAAAAGAATGCTTAATTTGAGAGCCCTAAAGTTTAGAAAAAGGATACTGGTTTTAAAAGGATTTACCTTACCCGCTGAGACTCTCAAAGTTCTCAGTAGCAGAGGTTATTTCAAACTGTTTACTCAAAAAACACAGACACTGTATCTGCTTTTCTATCAAAATCTGGGTGAGTAGAACCCAAATTAAAAAGCACTTATTGTATTCATGATGCATTTATTGTATCTTTCATCAGCAGTTTTCAACTAAGCAGAAATGGATCACCATCCACACCCTCTTGGTCTATTTTCCTGTGGTTTATATGAGATTTCAAGATCTGCATTCCAACTGTATATGCTCAATCATACTTTGCACCATAATAATTGGTTAGCGGTAGAAGTCAGCCTCTGGTTTTGAGTCAAGACATGCCACAGAGCCCTGGCTCTGTTACCTCCTAGCTGTGCAAATCTGGGCACATCCCTTAACGTCTCTGGGCTTCGGTTTCCTCTTCAGACAAATTAAGATAACAAAAATACTTATATCACAGGACTATTTTGAGGATTTGGGCATTGTATATGAAATGTCTATTATAGCAACTGGTACATTAAATAGTACTGAGTTAATGGAGGCTATTACTACAATTGAGCTACACAACCCAACCCCTTTACTTTAGAGAAGAGGAACTAATGTTTCAGGAGGTTAAAGCAACTTGCCCAAATTCACCTGGCTATTTAGGGACTCAGATGGTATAGTATAAAAGCAGAAAGAAGGTGTCCGGCCTGCAAGCTCAATACCTCATCAACCATTATGTTAACACTGAAGAACATCTCTTCCTACATAGCCGCTGTAAAAACTCACCATCTGGAACATACCAGTCAAGAAAGGCACTGCCTGTGAGAGGACATGCTGAAATGGACAAAGTCATGAATGCCTGGAGTTCCCTGAAAACACCGCCACCTGAGACTTAGGGAGGGAAGGACCCAGCCCCCCAGCCTTATGCATTTAAAACAGAACTTTCTCTATGACATGTGGTCAGCTCCGAAATGTACCAGATTCTGGGTCCTCTGTGTCCTTCATGATAAACTTTGCAAATGTGACTACTGAACCTGCTGGGGATCATCTGGTCAGAGCAGTGCCACGTTGCCTGCTTTGACCTGGTTTCATCTGAAGCCTGAAACTTCTCTAGAGGTCCAGCCCCTCAATTCCACTTCCGTCCTCTGCTGCCCTATTTACACATCTCCCTGCATCCCGTTGGATACCTGCCTTTCAGGGGTAAGCACCTACCAATCCAAAGTAAGTGGCCTGGAAACCTGTGGCCTCACTGGGTTTGCTCCAATTCAACAGTAAATTTAGGGCAGTAAAAGACAGTCCTATATTACTAAACTTCCAGAACTTATCACCCCAGTAAGTAGTATAGATTTATATGGAATTTGGCATCAGCTTAATACAAGCAAATGCATTAAATTCATTAGACATTCATCATCAGATCTAAAACATCCTCTAAATATCTCAAGAGTAATCAACCCTATCACTCCTTTGAGAGCACTAATGAAAGAGAGAAATTTGCCTGAAAGATCTACTCAATTCTAGTCCTCTGAAACCTTCTCTGGAATCTCTTATTTAAACGAAACAAAACTACAATAATAACAGAAGCATCAATGGAACTCAGACTGACCATGCCTGGTCTGTGATGCTGCCCACTGGCATTCATAAGAATTAGACTCATCTATTTTAAAATATCCCTTTCTTAGAGCAATATGTTGTTTTTCAGTTTTTGATTGGGCTTTGTTTGTTTGTCCTACTATTTCCTTTATGACATGCTATTCAGGGTTCAGGAGAATGATATATTCTCCTCAAAACCAGCACTCCAGCCTCTTGGGTGACTATTTTTGTTAAGAAGTTTCTGGCTACACATAATGGAAAAAGCGACTTGGTGCACACGGTAAAGAATTCTTAGCTCACATAAGAAACCTAACATGTTTTCCAGACATGGACAACAGGCAGTACGGGGCAATGCTCCCCGAGAGAAGAGAAACAAACAAATCGTAGGTGAGCCCTATGATCGCCCTGCCTTACTGCCAGGAGAGGTTCTAGGTTGTGGTGGAGGGAGGGAGAACCCTAGCTGAGCTGGCAGTCTTCCTGAGTTGAGGTGACAGAGTAAAAAATTCAGGAAGGCCAAAAAGCTAGAATTCACAAGATAGAGTACCCAAGAGGAAAGCACCAGAGATCTGCAGAAGGTCTCCCTTCATTCTTCATGGAGTACTGATCACTGCGTATGTGAGGAAACCACTAAGGCCGAGGGAAGAGCCACTGTAGGTGGAACAATCTCCTCCAGATCCCACAAGGCTGGGAATACCATGTGTTCTATCAGCCAGAGTGGAACAGCTTTGTAATAAACACTCCAGGCTTCGGGTAGAGTGCTCAGAGGGTATTGCTTCAGAAGTGGGGACAAATTCACCATAGGCAAGGGCTGTCCTGGCCCCATCTAATAAAGCATAAAAGCAAGGGTCTGAAGCAGAGGTCAGCAAACATTTTCTGTAAAGGGACAGAGAGTAAATATCTTATTAGGTGAGTGCAAAAGTAATTGCGGTTTTTGCATTGTTGAAATTTGCCGTTTGATATTTGGAATACATTCTTAAATAAATGTGGTTATGTTCTACAGCATTTTTTTTTTCTATGAGACAGAGTCTCGCTTTGTTTCCCAGGCTGGAGTGCAATGGCTTGATCTTGGCCCACTGCAACCTCCATCTCCAGAGTTCAAGTGATTCTCCTGCCTCAGACTCTCGAGTAGCTGGGATCACAGGCATGTGCCTCCACACCTAGCTAATTTTTGTATTTTTAGTGGAGATGGGGTTTCACCATGTTGTCCAGGCTGGTCTCGAATTCTTGACCTCAAATGATCTGCCCGACTCAGCCTCCCAAAATGCTGGGATTACAGGTATGAACCACCACCCCTGGCCTTATACATCATCTTAATGGGCATTTCTCGCTTTATTTTTTGGCTAATGACTTATTACTTGCTGTTTATTTTATATTTATTTCAGACTATGGAAATGATGTTAGACAAAAAGTAAATTCGAGAGATTTTCTTATTTAAGCTCAAAATGGGTCATAAAGCTGCAGAGACAACTTGCAACATCAACAACACATTTGGCCCAGGAACTGCTAATGAGCGTACAGTGCAGTGGTGGTTCAGGAAGTTTTGCAAAGGGGGCGAGAGCCTTGAAGATGAGGGGCATAGTGGCCGGCCATCGGAAGTTGATCATCAAAGCTGATCCTCTTACAACTACACAAGAAGTTGCTGAATAACTCAATGTCGACCATTCTATGGTCGTTTGGCATTTGAAACAAACTGGAAAGGTGAAAAAGCTTGATAAGTAGGTGCTTCATGAGCTGAGCAAAAATTTTAAAAAATCATCATTTTGAAGTGTTGTCTACTCTTCTTCTATGCAACAACAATGAACCATTTCTAGATCCGATTGTGATGTGCGACGAAAAGTGGATTTTGTACAACAACCGGTGATGACCACCTCAGTGGTTGGACTGAGAAGAAGCTCCAAAGCACTTCCCAAAGCCAAACTTCCACCAAAAAAGTCACGGTCACTATTTGGTGGTCTGCTGCCAGTCTGATCCACTACAGCTTTCTGAATCCCGGCGAAACCATTACAAGTGAGAAGTATGCTCAGCAAGTCTATGAGATGCAGCAAAAACTGCAATACCTGCAGCTAGCTTTGGTCAACAGAAAGGGCTCAGTTCTTCTCCATGACAATACCTGACCACATGTCGAACAACCAACGCTTCAAAAGTTGAATGAATTGGATTATGAAGTTTTGCCTCATCCGCCATATTCACCTGACCTCTCACCAACAAGCTAATGCTTCTTTAAGCAACTTGACAACTTATTGCAGGGAAAATGCTTCCACAATGAGCAGGATGCAGAAAATGCTTTCCAAGAGTTCATTAAATCCCGAAGCATGGATTTTTACACTATAGGAACAAACAAGCTTATTTCTCATTGGCAAAAAATGTGTTGATTGTAATGGTTCCTATTTTGCTTAATAAAGATGTGTTTGAGCCTAGTTATAATGATTTAAAATTCACAGTCCAAAACCACAACTACCTGCACCTAATAGAATGTATGGGCCACATGGCTTCTGTCTCAACTGTTTAAGTCTTCTGTGGTAATGCAAAAGTTGCCACAGACAATATGTGAAAGAATAGCTGTTGCTAGTAACTGTGTTCCATTAAAACTTCATTTACAAAAACAGAAGTGGGCTGGATTTGTCCTGCAGAGTATAGTTTGCTGATCCTTGAAAGAAACCAAATTGTTTCTAAGTAACTTAATTGCATCCCAGGACAAGGCCCCCAAACATTTAAAGGAACTGAAAAAATGATAACATCCAACAACATGACATTCATAATGCCTGATAGCCAATCAAAAATGGTCAGGATGAAAAAAAAAAAAAAAAAGAAAAGAAAAAAAAAAGAAAAAAGAAAAAAAGAAAAAACAGAAAACTATGACCTGCAATGAGGGAAAAAAGTCTATCCACAGAAATAGACATCGAAATGACACAAATAATCAGTTTAGTAGTCAAGAACATTAAAACAGCTGCTATAATCATATATTATTTGCTCAAGAAGATAGAGAAAAGTGTGTGTGAGCATGCTAAGGAGACAATGGAAGACATAAAAAGGACCCAAAGAAAAATTTTAGAGATGAAAAATATATCTCAGATTAAAAAATGCACTGGTTGGAATTAACAGCAGATTAGACACTGCAAAAGAAAAGATCAGTGACATTAAAGACACAGTGATAAAAACTATCCAGAATGATACACAAAGTTAAAAGACAAAATAAAAATAATGGAGTATCTGTGAGCTGTGGGACAATATAAAAAGACCTAATAGTCATGTGGTTGGAGTCCTGGAAGAAGGGAAGGGAGAGAAAAATATTTGAAGAAATAATAGCCAGCATTTTTAAAAATTTGATAAAAATTTAAACCCATACAGATACAAAGAAATCAATGAACTGCAAATATAAAAAACATGTAGAAAATCACATCAAAGCATATCAAAACCAAATTGCTGAAAAGTACTGATAAAGAGAAAAACTTAAATGAAGCCAGAAACAAAGACACATTATATGCAGAGGAACAAAGATAAAAATGAAAGCAGACGTCTCAGAAATGAAAGCCAGAAAACAGTGGAGTGATAGCTTTAAAGTACTGAGAGAAAGTAACTGTTAACCTAAAATTATATATCTGGTAAAAATATATTTCAATAACAAAAGTAAAGATTTTTTTCAAACATACAAATAATGACAGAATTCATCACCAGAAAACAATTACCACATGAAATACTGAAATAAGTCCTTTAAGCATAAAATAAAATGATACCAGATGGAAGTTTGAATTTACATAAAGAATATGTGAGTAAATATAAAATATTTTTTCTTATTTTTAAAGTCTCTTTAAAAGATTATTTTAAAAAGTAGAAATAACAATGTGTTTTGGGGCTTATAGCATATGTAGAAGAAAAATGTATGACAAAAAAGATGGGGTGTGGGAGAGGGAAGTACACTTTTGTAAGTTTCTGATACTATACATACAGTCGTATAACATTTGCTTGATAAGTTAAAGATTTATGCTGTAAGCCTTAGAGCTGTAGTTTTAGGAGTGCTCCCTGGGGATATCTGTCACAATGTGTGGATGGGTATTACCCACATCTAGTGGGTAGATGCCAAGGATGCTGCTAAACACTCTGCAATACACAAGAGAACCCCCCACCCCCTAACAAAGAATTATCTGGCTCAAAATACCAGTAGCGCCAGAGCTGAGAAACCCTGTTCTACAGCAACCACTAAAACAGAAAGCAAAGAGATGGGAGGAAGAAGTCAACAAAGGAGATACAACGGAATCATAAAAAATAGTTCATTAATCTGAAAGAAGGCAGGACAAGTAAGTGGAAAAAGGAACAAACACCAGATGGGCCAAAAGGAAAACAAATGAGTTGGCAGGTTTAAACTCAACATTAATAATCACATTATATACAGTGGTCTGCACATCCCAATTAAGGGCAGAGACTGTTAGATTGTATTGAAAAATGCGAGACCCAACTATAGGCAAGATCTGACTTTAGGCATAAAGATAAAGATAAAAGTGAAAGGATGCTAACACTTAAAAAAGAAGCCTGGAGTGGCTTTGTTAATATCAGACGAAGTAGATTTCAGAGCAAAGAATATGTGTATTACAGGTAGAAAGAGGTTCATCTCATAATGATAAAGAGGTCAATTCACCAAAAAGATATAATAATAATAATAAACCTGTATACCCTTAACAACAGAGCTTCCAAATATGTGAAGCAAAAGCTGATAACCTAAAATGAAAAATAGACAAATCTACAATTATAGTTGGGGACACCCCTTTCTCAACAATGTTTATAATACATAGGCAGAAAATCAGTGAGGATATAGAAGACTTGGATAATACTCAATGGTGAAAGGGTGAATGATCTTCCCCTAAGATCAAGGCAAGGCAAGGATGAGACAAAGTGTCTGCTCTCACCACATGTGTTCAGCATTGTAGCAAAGGTCCTAACTAGTGCAGTAAGACAAGAAAAACAAACAGAAGGCATATAAATTGGAAAGGAGGAAGTAAAACTGACTTTTTTCAGAGATAAAATAATCATCTACATAAAAAATCCTAAAGAATTTATTTAAAAGTTACCAAAACTAATAAATGTGTTTAGTAAGGCTGAATAATATGCAATTGAAATATAAAAATCAATTGTTTCAATATAGTATAATGGGTTCACTATATAAATGGTTGGAAATTAAAATTAAAAACCATTTACAATAGTATCATATTAAAAATATGAAACAGGGATACATTTTGACAAAATATTTGTAGAGTCATACACTAAAAACTACAAAACATTGCTGAGAGAAATTAAAGATCACATATGTAAATACAGAGAAATGCCATGCTATTGACAGGAAGATTAAATATTGTTACAATATCAATTCTTACCAAATTGATTTATAGATTAAATGAAACCCAATCAAAATCTCAGCAGGATTTTTAAAAAATAGAAATTGACAAGCTGCTACTAAAAATTATATGGAAATGTGAAGGACCTAGAATAGTCAATTTTGAAAAAGAACAATGTTGAAGGACTTACACTGTCTAAGAAACTTAGTGTAAACTATAATAACCAAGACTTTGTGGTATTATTATAAATATAGACATATAGATCAATGGAACAGAAAGTCCTGAAGTTGATCTACATGAATAACATCAGAAGTCATTAAGGAAACGCAAATTAAAACCACAATGAGATGCCACTACACTAAGCACATTATAATGGCTAAAATGATAAAGACTGACCATCCCAAGGGTCAGGGAAGATGCACAGCATTTAGAACTTTTGCACATGCTGCCAGGGATGTAAAATGGAACAGTCACTTTGGAAAACAGTTTGGCAATTTCTTTAAAAGTTAAGTGCACACGTACCAAAGGACCTACCCATTCCACTTGTTAAGTATTTACCCAAGGGAAAGAAAGCATAAATTCATGCAAAGGCTTGTACATGGATGTTTATAGCAGCTTTATTTGTAGGAGCCCTGAACTGGAAACAACCCATGTTTCCATCAACAGCCAAAAAGATTTTTTTAAAGTGGTATACCTACACAATAGAAATATGTCTCAGCAATAAAAAGGAATAAACAACTGACACATACAACAACATGGAGAGGCCTAAAAATCATTATCCTCAGTTAAAGAAGTCAGACAAGAAAGAGACAACATTGTATAATTCCATTCATATAACATTCTAGAAATTGCCAGCTAATCTACACTGACAGAGACGGATCAGTAGTTTCCTTGGTGTGGAGACGGAAGGAAGAATTAATTACAAAGGGACATGGGGAAACTTTGTTGGGTGGGGGGTAATGGAATTTTTTTCTTTTTGGGTTGTGTTGATGGGTTCACAGGTATATGTATTTGTCACAACTCATCAGATTAAACACTTTAAATATGTGCATATCATTGTATGGTGATCATACCTCAATACAGCCATAACATGTTAAAAGAAGAAGAAGAAGGGATAGAAGGAGGAGGAGGAGGAGAAAGAGAGGGAGGAGAAGGAGGAGGAGGAGGAAGAGGAGAACAAGAGGGAGGAGAATGAGGAGGAGAAGGAGGAGGAGAAATAGCCACCAGTAGGGTGGCAACAGGATCCACGGCCCTCTACACCCTGTTATTCACAGTGCTGGATTTCTCCTAATGCCCCATGTGATTACAGGGTAGCTACTCACAATCCGTCTTACAAACTTCCTTGTTCACATTGGTAGGAAGGAGAGACAGACTTCACAAAGCTCCCTCTTAAGACAGAAACCAATCCCCCAGAATCATCCAGCAAACTTCTCTTCCTATCTCATCGGCCAGAATTGTGCTACATGCCTTTTCCTCAATCCTCCATTAATCAGATCTACCCCATTATTCAGTGGAAGAGGGTGCTTGGATGTTGGAGAATTTAACTGAAGCTGTTTTTCACTACACCATGAAAACTGAGATCTTTTTGTTTTCTACTCCTTCCCCACTTCCTCCTTTCCTCTTTCTTCTCTCTCTCCCTCCATTTTCTTCTTAATAAAAATATATTATAAGCAGAAGCTATACATGGATTCAAAAAAGTGTTTGGACATTTATGAAAGATGGAGCTGTAAATGGAGACAAGATCCTGAGGTCAGGAGCTCAAGACCAGCCTGGTCAACATGGTGAAACCTCATGTCTCTACTGAAAATACAAAAATTAGCCAGGCATGTTGGTGGGTGCCTGTAATCCCATCTACTTGGGAGGCTGAGGCAGGAGAATTGCTTGAACCCAGGAGGCAGAGGTGCAGTGGGCCAAGACCATGCCATTGCACTCCAGCCTGGGCAAGAAGAGCAAAACTCAGTCTCAAAAACAAAACAAAACAAAACAAAACAAAACAAAACAAAACAAAACAAAACACAACACAACCAAAAAAACCAAGACAGAGTTTGCTCTGCTATCTGCTATTAATGGTGACATTTATGAAGGACTATTGACATCCCCTGCTGGACAGGCAGGGAGCAAGGAGGTGTGGCTGCTCTAAGATCCCTCACCTCCTAACGTCAGCCATTCACCAATTCAAATCTTGTGAAGAAGCAACCATGGTCAGGCAAAAGTTGACTTCTTTATTGTGTAGCAAACTCATACTCCATCCAGCCCCAAGACATGGTCTGTGACTTGATTTTGAGAGGAGAAATCGGAAAGCTGCCTCTCTGATGCAATTTCTCATAAGTGCCCAGATATTAGTTAATATTTTATAGGCTAAAAAGTAGTATCCAATTTTCTAATTCACATTTTCTTAAATAATAAAGCTGATATATTGTTTTAAAAATACACATTTTTTTCCGCCATGTGATTAAATATAGCTATTTTTGGATTGAATGGAAAAAATACCTCTGGCCATACATATTTTTACTTTTCCTGAATTGGCCATTATTCAAGAAGGATTGCTCACCACCTGTGGTCTGGAGGGCAGAAGCTTGCTAAGCAACTGAATTGTTCACCCTGGGTTTCGGGGAAATGTTTAACCTACTTGATAGAACTAACGGATTTGAAAGTCCTTTAATGGCACCATTTACATGTTAATGTTCTAATGACAAAGGCGTTTTATCTGTTCATTTGAAGCGGGGAAACCCTACTTAACTTAGAAGCCTTTGTTAACACATGATAAGTGTCAGGAAGTGATACAACTTTCCCCAGGATGAATCCGGAGATTAGGGACTTAGTTTGCAGTAGGTCCCTTTCTCCAAGGCCTCGCCACCCTCTCCCAGTTGACTGCCTGAGAGATTTGTGCCCACAGGTCTTGGGCTGAATAAAGAATGTGGAAAGGAGTCTGTGCTGCCATCAGGCTGCCTGGGTGGTCAGAGTCTATGTATAGCGCTCTGCTCACATCCCTCCGGAGGCTTTACCATTTTCCTGTAAATGGCTCCAGGACTGGTGCTTTCATACTTAATGGCCAGCTTCTCTGTTGGAGGCCTGCCCTCTGTCTGCTGGAATCTGCACCCACCATGCAGAAGGCTGGAAGTACCTGGGAATTTACATCCCCCTGGGGAGCAGTCCTGAACCCATGACTGACAGGTACAGCATGTGGAATCCAGCTCCCTCGCCACTTATTGGGACAACTCTGAGATCTGGTCTAGGCCTGGGGATCTTGTTATGATGCAGATTCTAATTCAGAGAGTCCGGGATGGAGAGGAGGCTCTGCAATTCCGACAAGCTCCAGGGTGGTCGCTGATGTCACTGATCTAGGACCACACTTGGAGTCCCATGGGTCTACACTGTCTTGGGAACATCCCTGTGGGATTATGTAGTTTCTGCCGCTGGTAGCTTATTTGGTTGCCTTCCTTGGCTTGGCCATCTTCCAGGTCTCAATTCACTACTGGCCATCTCTGGGAATACTTTCTAGTATATTACTTTCACACGATTCCTTGTCTCAGGGTATTCTTCTGGGGAGCCTACCCTAAGACACCAGATCTGCAGCACCTTGGCAGGGGGAGGGCCGTATTCAAGATGCACTGTAACTGGGCACCAGCCTCCAGGGACCATCCATGCTCATCTGCCACTGCCTTCTCAAATCATTCTAGGTGCCAGTCCCATCTGATTATCCATGAACTTCCCAAGCCTCCTGACTTTTTGCTCATGCTTTTCCACGAATCTGAAATTACTGCTTTCACTTTTCTGCACACTAAAAAGCTCCTTGTTTTTCAAGGCTTGTTTCCAATGCCGTTCTGACCAAGAGGCCATTGCTGATCTCCACATTCAAAAGCAGCCCCTCCTCTCTTGTGTCTTCCTAGCATGTTGCTTATGTCTTGGTTTCCCTGTCCAAGTAATGGGTACACCAGTAGTTGCCCTTGTCACTCTCAGAGTTGTTGTGATGATCGAATGACAGGATAGATATGAAATTGCTCACTAAGCCGATATGATGATGATGATGATCATGGAGGAAAAATACAGCACCTGTGAACTTCCATATGTAGAGTTTTTCTAAAATAAGGAATTACTTCTTCTTTTTAAAGATCTATACATGAAATCTTGGATTTGCAGCACTGGAATGTAGGGAACATATTGATTATGTACCCTAAGCCATTACATTTCCAGATTGGGATATCAATCTGTTATTCCCAGATTGGGAATCCCTTGCTGTTGACTTACAATACTGCAGCTCAACTCTATCACACCCTGCAAAACCAAGACCACTGGCAAAGAAGGTCAATGTCATTGTTCTGACGCTAAGACACGTGGTGAAACCCAACTTCTGGGATACTCAGAGGCACACTCAGGGCCATCAGTTTCCCTCACCAGCACAGTGAGCTGCAAAGCCTATCGCAATAGGCAGAGTGGGAAACTTTGGGGAAAGACAACAAGTTTAATGTTTGCCACTTCTTAGGGAATGGTGACAGCACCAAGGCAGAAATATCTGGAACTCAGCAGGATGTGTGAAGACTGGACTGAGAGAGGTAGGAGGTAGAAAGACGGGTGTGGGAACAAGCTAAGTCGGGCTCCTGGCTTGACAAATTATTATTCAGCTGGCTTGCCTGAATTGTGACATATTATTTATTAAAATGGAAGGAAAATTTAAAAAGTGAGATGTCAGCCCCAACCCCAACCTCCCTGAGCACAGGCAGCCGGCACAAAGCAGCCAGCACAAAGCAGCCTCTGCACAGCCTAAAAACTCAACATGACAGCAGTGTGGGGAAGAGAAAGTCATCCCACCTATTTAGAATCATACAGACTCAGGGGAAAGCACTCCATATCTGCATGACCTTGAACAAGTCCTCTACCCGCTTTACACTTCAGAATTCTTATTATAAAACAGGGATAATCATATATTAGAGGGTCATTGTCAGGATTATGGGTGGAAAAGCATTTTGACAAAATTTGATTTTGTTATAACTATTATTGTGAATGAGGATCATGATAGTGATTGGGTTGAAATTGTACAATTTTTTATTTAATTTTATTTTTTGATCATGTATAGTAAACGGTTACTGGCCATCAACTTTTTTACATTAAGAAATAAACCCTGTCCTCAGGAAGTTAGCATGTTATCAGAGTAAACAGACATATAATCCAATAATTAAAACATATTACTTTGGGTCAGAGGACACACATGATCATCTTCACTGTGCAGACAGGGAAACTGAGGATCAGAAGGTCAAATGGCTTGCCGAAGGTCATGCAGCTAGGAAGCAGGGTCATAGCTCTGGCCTGGTTTTCTGATCCTTCATTCTACCTCCAGAATGACTGCCCTCCCCTCCTCACCCTCCTGGGTCATAGAGTGGGCTGTGGCACTCCTGCTTACCTGTTGGGTGAGTCTGGACCGTCAAGGAATTCCTCTAAGCCTCAGTTTCCTCCTTTTGCCATTAAACCACAATAACTTTTGCACCAACCTAATAAAAATGTGGCATTTGCACATGCCCTGTCTTACCTCACAAAGGTAAGACTGTGCTGTGTGCCAGATACCCCGCCAGTCACTTTACATATATCAAAGGGATTAAGGAAGCAATGCTTACATACCAGATACCTGGCACAGAGTGAGCACTCAGTGAAAGGTCTGAGCAGGTTGAGTAGCTCATTTCATCGTTCCTAAAATTCCTTGTTAGCCCTGTTTTGCAAGTGGAACTTGGAGAGGTTAAACAATTGAATGGAGGTCACATAGCTATTAAAAGGTGGAACTGACATACAAATCCTGATTTTAAAACTGTGCCCTTTCCACCTTTTAAAAGTACACGAGACGATGATGATGATGATGATGATGATGATGATCACTTCTAGAAGAATGTCAAGGTAACCTACAGCAAAAGATGCTCCAGCCTCCTTCGGCCACCAAGAAGGATAAATATATATGGGGTTACCTGTGAGGCGTCCTTGCAGTTATCTGCTGGGAGCCTCCCAAAAGTCCAGACAGGAAGGTGTAGCCAGCTGAAGAGCATACAAAGAATTACAATGGCCTCTCCTGGTGGAAGCAACTTGCCATTGTCCGAGGCATGAAGCTCCAAGTGCAGGGCCATGGAGCCTGGGTCACGGCAATGGCACCGTTCACCTGCTTATGTCTGATTAGGAAACACTGTTGGTGGTGGCAGTGCCTCATGTCAGGAACAGCTCAAGTACTAGGCATTCCCCTCTGGGCTTGAGACAGAGAGGAACTGTGGAAGAGGCTAAAATTCAATTCTAGCAGGTGGGAAGTGGCTGGATATAAATATTTTAAGACAACAAATATGATTCAGAAAGCTAATTGGAACTCGCTGACACCACCAAGGGCTCCTGGCAGCATGACACACAGATGGGAGTAGGAATCTCCGCCTCGGCATTAGAATACATACTGTAAATAACATGGAGGAAGCTGTCTGTCCCCTCCAGGGACACACGTCTAAGTCCTCAATAGAAAGCTGGTACATGAGACAGGGAGAGGAAAGGTGGAGAAGATGGGCACTGAACAGCAGCCTGGATTTTTGTCTTGGATTTGTCTAATTTCCTGAGAAAGTCACTTAACCTTTCTGAGCCTCAGTTTCCTCATCTATAAAATGGGTAGAGAGTGAAGGTGGTAGTGGGCAGGGATTAGACTCAATGATCTTTAAATTGCCTAGCTCTCTCCCTGCTCTGGCATTGTGAGATTCCAGGAATCTATGGCCACCTCCCGGATTTCATGTTTGGTTGTTGAGCAGCAAGATAGCTTAGGGGGTTTAGCACCTGGACTCTGGAGATGGACAGCCTGAGTTCAAACATCAGCTCTGCCACTTATTGCATGGTACTGGCAATATTACCCGTATACATAGGTAAGAGGGGCCCTGCTCTGGGCCCCACACTTTCCAGGGTGTTTCTCTGATCCTCTTCCATCTGTACCCTTCCCTACAGGGAGCAAGAGGACATGCCCACCAGGCACTCATATTCTCAAACTAGACCACACTCTGGGTCCCTGGAATTCTCTGCCTAAATGACTCCAAGCCAGCTGACAGGACCCAGATGGGCCTCACCTTTGGGTCTATCCTCTCTAGGGTGGACCTTGGCATTGATGAATGCACCCTCTCCTCCCAAGGGGTTGCAGTTTGACGTGGAGTGTCCAGGGGTTGGATGTGTGGGCTGGGGTATCCATGTGCATGCACAAAAAGTCCCTTACAGTTTAAGACACAGCTAAAATAGAAGGACAATTCGGGGGAGCTGTGGGTCAGGGACCCCTCTCCCTGGGTACTGGTTCTGGTCTGAGATTCCTAAGAGTTGCAGAATTCTGAATTCAAACCGGGCTTTGTAGTCATTATAAAGGTCTATTTTTCAAGCAGAATGATAGAATGTATTTAATTTAACTAGTTGTTGGCTGGATTCCAAACTTGCAAATATTTAGGTATGTGTTACATGGGCTTCCACTGGCACTCTCGTCCTGGGCCTCACAGATGTTAGTGGGGAACCTGGCCCCTGGGAACATTATTTAATCTTGTAATACTGGGTTTCCTCCTTTGTAAACTGGAAATAATATTAAAACTAACATCATAGACTTGGTGTGGTGGCTCATGCCTGTAATCCCAGCACTTTGGGAGGCCAAGGCAGGTGGATTACTTGAGCTCAGGAGCTGGAGACCATCCTGGGCAAAATGGTGAAAACCCATCTCTACAAAAGATACTAAAAAAATTAGCTGGGCGTAGTGGCATGCACCTGTACTCCCAGCTACTAGGGGACTGAGGTGGGAGGATCCCTTGAACTCGGGAGGTCCAGACTGCAGGGAGCCATGTTTGCACCACTGCACTCCAGTCTGGGTGACAATGTGAGACCCTGTTTCAAAACAAAACAAAAAACAAACCTAACATCATAAAATTGTTGCATGGGTCAATCAGTTGACTCACATAAACTAGTCCTATGCTCAATTCAGTAGGGCATTAGCTGTTGTTATTTTTCTGTCATTCAGACCTGGGATGATACCCACAAATGCCCTGCAGACTTCTTGGTCTCCCACTGTAATGGTTTCAACCTGTCCTGCCACCCTGCACATGGTGACTGATCCAGGTAGTCTGACTACAACACTGCCTGGCATACTGTTACCTTTTGAGGTCACCTTCAGCCTCTGTAGCACCCCCAGCCTCTGTTCTCTGCTGGGAGCTCTCCACCCTGGGGAAAAAAAGGACTCATTACCTGTGTGGCTAAAGCCAGCAAATGAGACATGTGCAGTGAGCTGTTTAGAGCAAAAGGAAATAGGCAAATAAAGGTTTCTTCAAATGTCACCATCCCAGCTAGGGTAAGATACATGGGAGCTAAAATACACAATCTTCTTCTTGGTAGCAAAAAAATAAGTTTGAATTCAGGGATCAGGCCTTGACCATGTCATTAACCGTCCTGCTTGGAAACCTGGCTCATGATAACAACCTGGTGGGAAGAATTGCTCTTTTGATTTACCCTTGCTATCTGTCATTAAACAGCCTTCTGTAGTTTCTCTGATATGCTTATTTTATTTTTCCGGCATCATGCCAGTTAAAAGTAGGATAAATGATAAGTCTGTTAACGAATACCTCAGTTAATTTTATGGCAGAGATTGCAGAGCAGGGAGCAGGTGAGACCATTCCTGCACTGTGGGCTGATAACCATTTCGGGCATCAAACATTTATTAAGGACCAATAATAAAAGCCCTTGTGATGGTGTAATGGCTCATTCTAAATGCTTCCTGCTAATAAAATGAGCATTGATTTGAAAGGCAATATTTAAATTCTATCCACAGCATGTCAAGGAAAGGACAACTGTGTCTGACGCGTGAGAAGCACTTAGCCAACTTGTTTAATCATCAGATGCTCTGCAAATTGTGTGTGCTCTTGGCAGGTGGGAAAGTGTTCCCTAGGAAATGCTTCATTAGGGGAGGTAACCACAGAGCAGGGTTCAAATCCTAGCTCCCTACATTTGGGCTGGGTGACTTTGGACTGGGTACACAAACTCTCTTAGCTTTTACTGGCTCCTGCATAAAATAGAGATATTCATAACTTTCATGTGCTGTGGCTTGGGGAGTTAAAGAAGTGATTACATAAAGTGATATAGCAGCATCAATACATTTTAAGCTCCTTTCCCCTTTCCCTTAAGCTTGAACATGGCCCTGCTCTGGGTAAACACATTTCTAGCTTCAGGTAAATTACTGTGCCATGAACAAAGTAACAGGCTCAGAAATCGATGGGCTCCTCTCTCTTGTAAAGACTACTTCCTATGTGTACCTTGATCGCCATTCCAACCTGGATACATGTCACATGTCCATGCTAATCTTCTGATTGTTAATATAGCGAACTTGATCATGACATTCACATGAGAACAGTCTTTCAGTGGTCCTGAGGACAAAATCCACACAAGCCAGCACTGCCTCTGAGATCTGTCTCCTGCCTCCTTGCGCTCCCTATCACCTGGAGCCTCACCATGCCCCCTTGCTGTTCCATGGGCACTTACCATTCCAGTCCCATGCTCTGTCCCAGCTTCCTGCCTTTGCACATGCTGTTCCCTCTTCCTGGAGTATCTTCCACCACTTCTTCCTGAATAGCTCCTTTTACCCTTAGGGGAAGCTGAGGGGTCCTCTCTAGAAGGACTTCAGTGTTAGCTTTCTCTAACCCCCGAGCTTCTCTTCGCTAGCAATAACTGCATTGCACTGAAATGGCTTTTTCTTCTTCTCTCTTGGACTGAAGGCGAGTCTCACATCTGTCTGTCAAGCAGCCATCACAGTGCCTGGCATCGAGTCAACATTTTATGAGTTTGTTGACTCAGCTCTCATTCCTTAGGAAGGCTCATCCAGTCTCAGAGATTTAAAAACAATCTGTATGCTGAGGACTCACGAATAAATCTGGCTCAGCCCACTCCCTTAACCTCTACACACAGACACCCAACTGCCCACTTACAAATCTCACTCGGATGTTCAAGCCTGTCCAAACCTGAGATCCTGATGATCCTTCCCAAACCGGCTCCTTCTCCAGTCCTTCTCTTCATTGCAGATGGAAGCTTCATCTTTCATTGTTCAGACCAAAAAATCTGATGTTGTCCCTGTTACTTCCCTTACATCCTATATCTGGTCTGGCTGTGATTCTGTTGGCTCTAGCCTCAAAACAGATTCAGAATATGGCCCCTTCTTATCACCCCCATTTTCACCTTCATTATTGCAGTAGCTGCATATGGGCTATCTCCCTGTTTGCTTCCACCCTTGCCCCCTGCAGTTTATTCCCAGCACAGCAGTCAGAGTGATCCTGTGAAATGACATCACTCCTCTGCTCACAATCCTCCAATGACTCTCCATCACCCTCAGAGTAATGCTGGATTCCTTACCACTGTGATAAGGGCCTACAGTCTGGCTCGTGCTACCTGCCAAGCTCACCTCCACTGTTCTTTGGGAACCCCAGGCAAGCCCCTGCTGCAGGGCCTTTGCATTGGCTGTTCCCTCTGCCTGGAATGCTCCTTCCCCAGAGTCACATGGCTAGCTTCCTTCCTCCAGGTCTTTCCCAGATGCCACCTTCTCGGAGAGACCTCCTCTGGCCACCTTACCTAAAATTTCACCTCCCAACACATATTCCCTTCTCCTGATTTATTTTTCTTCTTAGCACTTGTTCATCATACTATATGTTTTACTTACGTATCTTGTTTATTTTCTATCTCCTCCAAGCAGTGAGGACATGGATTTTGGTCTGTGTGTTAAGTTCTGTGTCCTCTGTTCCTACAGCAGTGCTCGATCCACAGTAGGTGGTCCATTAAACACTAGTTTGTTGGCTCAATGAATGAATGAATGTCTTCTTCAGGGGAGAAGCCAACTCCGGCAGCCCACCAGTAACCTGGGACTGAGGGGGAGGTGGGACTCGACTCTGGAGGTAGGGACTTGACTCTAGACCAGATTGAAGACTAGCTGAAACAGCAAAGAGGCAAAAGCACCTCTCCATGAGACGTGCCCAACAATGCCATGTCAGTTTACTGTTGCCATGGCAACATCTAAAAGTTACCACCCCCTTTCATGGCAATGAACTAGAAGTTACCACCCCTTTTCTAGACATTTCTGAATAACCCACCCTTTAATTTGCATGTAATTAAAATGAGTATAAACATGACTGCAGCCCTGCCTCTGAGCTTCTACTCTGGGCACACTCCCTATAGAGTAGCCCTGCTTGGTAAGGAGCAGTATATCAGCTGCTGCTGCTCTACGTGGCCACTTCAATAAAAGCTACTGTCTGGGCTGGGCATGGTGGCTCACACCTGTAATTCCAGCACTTTGGGAAACTGAGGCAGGCAGATCACTTGAGCCCAGAAGTTCGAGACCAGCCTGGGGAACATGGTGAAACCCTGTCTTTGAAAAATTATAAAAACAATTAGCTGGGCATGGTGATGCATGCCCGTGGTCCCACCTACTCAGGAGTCTGAGCTGGGAGGATTGCTGGAGCCCAGGAGGTGGGGATTGCAGTGGACCAAGATCATGCCACTTGGTGACACGGTGAGACTGTCTCAAAAAAAAAAAAAAAAAAAAAAAAGAAAAGAAAAGAAAAAAGAAAAAAAAAGGTGCCGTCTAACACTACTGGCTTGCCCTTGATTCCTTGAATTATTTCCTGGGTAAAGCCAAGAACCCATCCTGGGCTAAGCCCCAATTTTGAGGCTCACCTGTCCTGCCTGCATCAGAACCAGCAGGTGGCACAAACACCAACCATGCGGATGGGCTCCACAGCGAGCAGCGAGTAGTCTTTGGCCACACGAGCAATAATGGAGCTAACTCCCCACAGGGACAGCTGCGGGTTCATTATGCGTGATGAGTTTGGGAGGGAGAAAATGGGCTGTTTGGAGTCACTGGGCTGCTAGAAGAAGGAATGGTTTTCTCTCTAGGGAAGATTTTGAATAGGATTTCAGAGCAAGAAGATATTAAGTGTGAGATGGGAAGCAGTGTGTGTAGGGCCCAGAGACCTCATCCCCCTAGAGATTGTCCGCCCCATCTGGGTGCACAGTGTGGCCAGCAGGTCAGCACCTCCCGTGGGGGTCCATCAAGGGGTGCAGCAGGGCTCTTGCTGGACTTGGCAGCTGGACTAGGACTTTGCACAAAATGTAAAGCAAAGTATGCACCTAGAAGCCCATTCTTCCATTAACTTATAGATACATTTAAAAACTAGATAAGAGTTGCTATGGAGAGTGAACGTGACTTTAAGACATAATTGCAGTTCATTGTTATTTTCCTAAATAATGCGGGTGTCTACATGGCTCCTTCTTGCTTTATTTAGCTTCATCTTTCCAGCTGGAGCTTGCTCCTGGATGGGTGGGGGTGACCTTCATTGGCCTCTCTCTACCCTGGGAGATGGTCATGTCCTTCAGGAGTGGGTGGTGGATAGGCTCTGTCTTTGTTTTTCTCCGGGGACCCACCCTGCTCCATGGACACATAGGATAGAGCTGGGCACTCACTCCTCTGCATCCTGCTCACACAGCACTTCAAACGCCAGAGAGAAAAAAAGCAACAGGATAGCCCTTTGATTCAGCGAGAAAGGTGGCACGTGGTGTCTGCTCCAGTGAGCCCAGAAAATTTGCAGGTGCTAAACCAGAGACACATTGGCCCCTTTTGGCTAAAGACCTAGGAGCCCATGGCCCCTTTCATCCTTACCCATAGCTCCACTAGTGCCTGTATTATGTTGTGTTAGAATCCATGTCTGTCTCAGAAGCAGCCCGAAGGCAGGGATCACATCCAGTGGATTTTTATAGCCCCAAAGCTTCGTCCTGCCTCTGGCGCATAATAATGCATCTCTGTGTAAAACCATGTGCTTTTTCAAAGCTTATTTTTTTAGGCATTCTGGGTAGCAATTCCTCTGATCCACCCAGTCTGGGGTTCCACCCTGAGTCCAGCCCACACAGTTGGAGGATTGACTGGAGCCCTCATAAGAAGAAACTGGACCTCTGTTGAATGATGCAAAGAAATGTTTTCCTTCTCTCCCCACGTGCCCACTCCCATTAATAAAGAAGGGAACTTCCTCCAGCACTTCTGTCCTCTTGAAGTGCTGAGGCTGGAGTATCTACTCCTCTGCCCGCCTTTTTATTCCACTCAACTGAGGCGAGATGCTAATATGATGGGGGAATGACCATCAGTGGCCTCTTTATTCTGGGGGTGGGCAATGTCATTAAGGAGTGGGTGATGGACTCTACCTTTACTATTTTTCTGGGACCTGCCCTGCACATAGTACAGGCTCACTCCTCAGGTCCCTGCTCATATAGGGTGAGCACACTGGAGTGGGATCCTGGCTGTGGGTGGCTTGCCACTCTCTCTCTGAGTATGTGGGGCAGGCCAGTGTCTAGCTGAGTAGGGTTTTCACAATGTGACTGCCCCAAGCAAAGTCCAAGTTCTAAGTTAGGGGAGAAGGTTATTAGATACCTATTTCAGCCTTAGGTAAGTCATGTTCCCTAATCTGGCTCAGGCCAAAGCCCTGCATTTTGGGAGGTATTAAACATATACCTGGCCTGGAATCAAGCTGCTATTTGGTTGGCATCTAGCTCGTGATCCTTGTGTCTATTTTCTAATGGTGAGACCTGGAGGAGTGGTGGAGTGAGGCTTAGATTCCCCTTACCTCTGAGAGTTGGGCTTTCAGAGAGACCTGCACTCAGTCATGTTTTCCGTCACCAATGTGGGGTCTTTCTCTTAAGTCTGGTTATTGTCTGGTCTTTTGTCTCATGAATATCAAAGTCCCCTGGAAAAATGTAGCCTGTCATTTTCCCAGGCAGGCCCTACTTGTCTCTCCCTTGTCCAGCTCTGGTCACTACGTTCTTGTTACCTGCAGGCTCAGCCCATGTCCAGCTGCTAAGTCAGTGAGAGGCCAGCCTGGCAGAGTATGAGGAGCCCTTCATGCCATCTGGGCAGGATGAGAAGATCAGCTGCTGCCACACCCGTGAGTCAGGCAGGGAGACAGCCTGTTGTGGACATTTGTTGTGTCTACTGCCTGATATCCATTTCACCCTGCTGGTAACTAGTCCCCAGTTTTCCTCTTGAGGGCTCGCCTGTCCCACCTCCACCCATCTCATGTGCTTCAGATAAAGTTGACTCTACCCAGACTCCAAAAGTGGCACCTATGAGTAAGCCACACCGACCAGTGCATTTCATCCTCCAGCCAAGTTGGGTCAGACATGAGCATGTGACCCAAGTGAGGCCAATTACAACCAGTGAAACTCAATTCTAGCACATGTGTGTGTGCATGTGTGCATATGCGTGTGAACATGTGTGCATATGTCCACTATTAGAGAAGTGGGCTTTCATTTCCACTGGATGTGAAGCTGAAAGGATGCAGAATAGGGAATTTTTAGCAGCCATCATGAAGAGACAGAAGGGCCATGAATGAAGCCAACACTGAGGAAGCAGAGCCAGATGGAAAGAGAAACCTTATCCAGGTGACAGCATTTGATCCCTGGGTTGAGCCATGCTTGAAGGCAGAAGAGTCTACTTGAATGGACTATTCAGTTACATGACCTGATAAGGTCTCTTGTTTACTTAAGAAAGTTTGACTGGCATTTTCTCACTTGCAACCAAAAGTGCCCTCACCGATACAGAGCCTTTGGTTGCCACCTGATCACCATGCAGTAGCCTCTCTAAACCTTGCTCTGTGGAGTCTGCAGTTTCCTCTCTCTGTTTTCAGTTAGCCAGAGCCCCTGCTGGAAAGAGAGCCTGGCCCCACAGGCCAGATGCTTGGCTGGGCTCTCTTGTCAGTCCTCAAAGCCACCCTGTGTGCCCCTTGCATCACCTGATTCTGAGAACAGCACAGCCAATAAGCCCCTGCCTTGTGCCTCTGGAAATGCTGCCAGCCTGGATCAGTAATTCCAAAAATACGTTCTGGGGAACACTGGTCCTTTTGGATGCTTTTTGGGAGGACAAAAAGGTTTTCAGTTTTAGAAATTGACAAAGCCCTGTACATATATATGTATCCTTCTTGGAGATCCACCAGCAAATTTACTTATCAAAGGTTCTAATAAGCACTGCTATAAAACACAGTGTTCAACATATCATAATTTAGCATTTGAAAACAGATTTCACTATGGAACAAACACTTTTTTGGTTGTAGGTATAATACCTATAACAACCTGAACATACTTGGGGAAATGCTTGACTAGAATTTGCAGGAGTTCCTTGAACCTGGTAATTTGTACAACTGGCCTCTTGCTGGAGGCAGCCGGCCATTCAGTTCTGGTCGGGTCCTGACACCTTTATCTTGGCTTGGTGGTATGACATCATTTCTTCCCTCCAGAGCTCCTGGCATGCCGCAGGGCTGGGACTGCGCTGGCTGTGCCGTTTCTTGGCATACGGTTCCCATGCTGGTGGTAGCAGGAGATAATTTGATTGGGCTGACAACATTCATTCTTCTCTGGGCCACAAAGACCCCCTAATTCCCCATTCTGAGACCACGGTTTGGATCTGGCAACAAGAATGCACATAGTTACATGTAAACAGAAAGCTCAACACTAAATTATGACTGATGTTTCAAATAAAACGCTCTCAGGGTCAGGATGGGAGATGAGTTTCCAGGAAGTAGCACCTGTAATGAAACCCACCAGAGTCATAAAAATGCAGGATGGCCACAGGAGGCCACCTGGAGACTCAAACCTAGATGACAAGAGAAGAGCTAAATTTTAATATTTGTTTGCTCTCAAAACAGCAGCATCATACTTCCCACGAAACAGAAATGCTTGCTTGGTGTCATATTGCCTCATAAATCTTCGGGACCCATTTGGTGATGAGGTTGAAGGAGCCAGCTGGCCCAGGTGTGATTACTTCTGGGATTGGAGGGAGGGAGGGAGAGTGAAGGCCACCACTTGTTGGCTGCTCTGCATTCATGATCCTTTTCAATCTTCCTAAAATCCAGTGAGGTAAGCAGTGTTTCTGTTTGGCTGGGGAGGAAACCAAGATCCAGAAGGGTGAAGCCTTTGGACTAATGGAGGCACTGGGATTTGAACCAAGGTCAACCCAAGGTCAAGCCAAGCCCAAAGCCATGCCCAAGAAGGGATTTCTTACTGATGAATTATGAGTATAGGCCTCTCAGATGTGGTTGGTGGTGTCCCGTGACTCTGCTTGGATGGGGCTGTCTTCCGCTTTCTATCCCCAGACAAGCGCTCAGCTGTGTGTCCAAACCAAGGCAGAGTATCCTTCCATGGCCCTGGTCTCTGATTGGGGAAGGGAGGCTCTGAGGGGATACAAATAAAGTGGCTACAGGGTGAAGTTCCAGGGTTACCCAGACACCCCTAGATTGGAGAAGCTGTTTTTAAACCGATCCTGGATGAGTTACTGGAGATCAGAATTGCCAGAAGATCAGCAGGCTGGTTTGCCCCTAGGAAACAACAATATTTTTGTTCGATTTTTGAGTGTCCCCACAATGGTCATTCCAAGGTGGTAGTGGAGAGCTCACGGGATGGGGAGCCATAGGATCCTCCTTCTGGCTCTGTCCCTTTCTAGAAGCATCACTCCCCTGCCCTTTCTCTGAGGCTTTGTTTCCTCATCTGTCAATTGTGTTTAATAATTCCCACCCTGACCATTTCACAATGACAATGGATGTGGGTTTTGATTAAATGCAACCAGGATTTACTGAGCATTAACTATATGCCAGGCACCCTACTCAGTCTGACGAGAGGGGCTTATAAAGGAGAATCCCACAATATCCCCATCCTTAAGCGATTCATTTAGTGCGAAGAGGACGGATGGAAGTGGTGAACGGCGCTTTATCCTAGCGCTTTCTCATTCTTTGTTTCATTTAAAGCATTGATGGCTGTCTGAAGTAAGCAGAACAAATATTCTTATTCTCATTTGACAGATAGAAGAAGCTAAGGTTGTGGCAAGTAAAGTCACTTGCTGAGTGATGATAATAACATCTAAAGTCTATACCCACAATTCATTTGCACAGGGTTTTCATACGTGTTATGTCATCAAATCTTCAAAACATCCCTGCGTGGTAGGCCTTATTACTATTAGACCTGTATTGTAGACAAGAAAAGAAACAGGGACAGATTGTCGGTTCCTGGAGAGAACAAACCAGACCATCTTCATCTATGTATTCTTAGCACCAAGAATGGCATGAAGCAATAAAAGCGGCTTGTAGCAGATGCTTTCAGTGTCCTGCCCATACCGCCTTGGACTTAACCATTTTAGTGCACATTGGCCCCGTTTTCAACCATCGGCACCTGCATTTCTTTACCCAAGGGCTCTCTCTGACAGCCAAGAGCCAAGAGCTCTTATTGGCCAGAAGTGCTAGAAAGTAGGTGCCTCTCAGGAGTTGCCGCCCTCCACCAAAGACTCCATCACCCTTCAGGTGGGAGAACTCCAAGTTCATGCTCCACCCTGGCTCCTGGAGATCCCAGTGGGATTAAGTCCCAATGGCCCATGGTGCCAACTTGATTAATAATGTACCTGGTTTTGGTTGTTTTTCTTACCTGTCTTATTTCCCTGTTTCCCTATCTGTGTTTCTTGGGATCTTCTCCCAAATAAACTACTTGTCCTTTTTTCAGAGTCTGCTTCTAGAGGAGCCAGACTAAGACTGGCTTCAGTGATGGCTTATGGGGTGAGTGGATGAGTGAATGGAGAAGTGAGAGGCTGTGTCCTATCCCCTGACCCCCTGAGTGGGGGAGGTAAAGGGAAGGGTGTTGGTTATAACCTTGATGTGTTTGTTTCATGCGGACTGAGGTGGGTTTGGGAAGGTGCATCTTACCTGCTGGTGTTGGTGTGAAGATGCAGAGGAAAAATACTACAAATCTGTTACTGAAGGTTAAATCAAGAACATGATTCCAGGTGGGGTAATCAATCTACAATGCTTAAATCCCCTCCCCTGGCCATCTAGTTCTTTTAGAACAGAATGCAAGCTCCTTACTCAGGGCTTGCCACCCTCCCCAACCCATCCCAGACTCGGTGCCGCAGTCCTACATCTTCTGCTCCCTGAACACCTGGAGCACTTCCCTCCCTTGGGACACCTTCATTCTTGCTGGCACTTTGCCCGGAATGCTCTTTCCCTCAGAGCTTTGCTTGGCTTACTTTTTCTTTTTCCTTTAGGTTTCAGCTTCAAAGTGACCTCCTTAGAGGTTGGTTTGCTGACCAACAAAGTCAGTCACTCCCTATCTAATCACCTTATTCTATTTTTATCATAAAATTTGTATTTGCAGAATATTTGCTTATTATTATTGTTATATTTATTATTATTATTAACTTGTTCTGTATGTAAAATGCAGGATCTATGAAAGACATGATCAGTCTTGTTGACTGATGTAGTCTCAGCCCTCAGAACAGGGCCTGGCACATAGCAGATGCTCAGTAAATATCTGTTGAATGGAAAAAATGAAGGATAAGCTAAGGAGATGACAGTGATGGGCAGAGGTGTGGAGGAGTTCCAATTGTCCGTGGTGCCGACTTGATTCATAGTGTACTTGTTTTTGGTTGCCTTCCTTTCCTGTCTCATTTCCCGGCCTTCTCTATATATGTTTCCAGGGCCAGTGCATTTGGCTGCCTTCTAATGCTCTGGTGTGTATTCATTTGGGTCAGCTGCTTGTCTTTATGAGTTGGTGGCAGGTTATGTGAATGGCCCAAGATCACTCTTAGAGGTAGAAGAGCCAGAACTCAAGCCTCGAAGCCCAGGAAGCCCATGCTGTTAACTACCATCCTACATGACATCCGTTAGGGTTTACTCACTAACCCTGAGCTAAGACTTTCTGACTCTTTCTCCCAGTCTTCTGCCATGTCACAGAGATAGAGGCTATTATTCTGGTTGCTGGGATATTTAAAACTTTATTTATAAGTTGTTCCAGTTTTGTCTTTTGTCAACTTATGAGCAAGTCTATAGGTCAGCCATACAAATAATTTGTCCTTGCGGGGGAAAAAAACCCATGTTGCATAAAAACGAATGTCCCACCTTAAAGCCTCTAGACCATGGTTTTTCAGTCTCAGCACTATTGACATTTATAGCCAGATAACTCTTTGTGACAGGGGACAGTCCTGTGCATTTTAGGATGTTTAGCAGCATCTCTGACCTCTATCCACCAGACGCCAGTAGCTTCCCCTACTTATGACAAGCAAAAATGTCTCCAGGCACTGCCAATTGTCCCGTGGGGGCCAAAACTGCCACCACTTAAGAACCACTGCCTTGAGCTATAGGAAGGCAGGTGCCATGTTTGTTTTGCTTATGATCATATCCTTAGTGCCTGACCCAAGTTAAGTGCCCCATAAATATTGGTTTGGCAACAGCATGAATACATGAGTGAATAGTGAATGAATAAATGAATGCATGAACATAGCCAGTGTCCTTGGACTGAGTTTCCTGAATCCCCTGACCTCATCAGCTGCTCACTTCCTCTGTTTTCCAACATCACGTCATCTGCTGACCTAACTGACCAGTCACAGCTCTGGTGTAATTATTCACCTGGCTTCCCATAAACTATGTCCAAATAGGGAACAACTCCTGACTTGGTCCGTTTTGGCCTTGAGCACAGAATCCAGAAACCTCTAACTTTAACCCTGAAGTGGAAGAGGGAAAAGAGACAGAGTGCAGGAGTGTAAGCAGCAAATGCCCCCACCCACTGGGGGTCATTTACAGTCTCTGGGATCCAATTAACAAAGAAATTTTCTGAGTGGCTACTTTCCCCATGTCTCCCATGTTTCTCCACCTGACAGACACTGGTGGAGCCAGTACCCATTAGGCAACATTACTCTGCATAATGAAACAACTGTACTCAAATCCAGAATAAGAAAATGGGAAGCTTCTATGAAGACTTTAAGCTGCTCAAGTTCACTCAGCTTCAGCTAATGAAAATATGAGCCGCCTCTGAGCTGAGCCTACTTCCTCATGTGGTCCAGTAAATATCTTAATATCTCCAGATTCCTTCCTGCCTTCTAAATTGTGTGCATCACATCTGACATTTGCAAGTTATCTATGATGTCTGCAAGATTAAACCAGCATGAAAACTCTCCATCTGCACTCTCATCCCCTCCACCCCCCAACCCAGGCTGCCAGGCTGAGCTAGAATGCCTGAGACTGTGAAAACTCAGCCCATATGGGTGAGACTGGAGGCCAGCTGCAGACCTTTGAGGGTGCAATTCCCCACCATCTCTATTTGCATCGCACATGCTGAGGGATTTAATTTCAGATCCTGGCTGAGTGAGCACCTTCTACTTAGCAGGGAATATGGGCGCAGACAACGAGGAGGGAGGCTTGGCCCTGCCCTCCAAAGGAAAGCCTCACCCTTCATAACAAAGGGCACACCCATCGTGTGCAGGACCCTGCCTAGATGCTCCCTATATACCCTCCCAGGAATTCCTCAAAAGAAAACAGGCGTGGGCGGGTACCCTTGTTTCCCACTTGAGAAACTAGTGGGCTTTGAGTCAGTCATGAAGCTACTACTTAGAGGGATTTGACTCAGGCTAGACTCTTCCCAGAGCCAGTATGTGGCTTTCAGTCTTTGACCGGGAAGACAGACATTTGATGACTTAGCTGTCTACAGCAAGGCAGGATGAAAGAAATGCCAAATAAAGGTATAAGCAATGCCCTGTCAGGTACAGAGAAAGAGGGGATTAATTCATGTGGAGGACTTAATGAGTCCAGGCTTGAAGAACAAAGAGGATTTTCAGTAGTGGAAAATGGGACAGTTCCGGGGTGACGGATAGCATGTGTGACAGCGCAGAAGTGTGTGGCCCTTCCACGGACCAAGGGGTTTGTGGAGAGAGTGGTTAGTAGAGGGATGAGGCTGAAGGTGATGCAGCTGTGTATTGGACCCAGCTTGCATAAGCTCAGGTGAGCTGTGCTCACCTTTCCCAAATTGGTGTTTGGTGATATCATGTTGATGGCTTCAAGTCAGCCATGGAGGGGGCATTTACATCACGGAAATGGGCACTCAGGACTCCTCCCCTCCCTGAAAGCTGGTCGTTAAACATTAACCAGTGCACGCTAGGTACTGGGGGACATCACCACCAAGGTGACCCCAGGGATCTGAGGAAAGTAAAAATGCCTTATTTGAATAAAGATAGGATAAAGTAAACATCTCTTTAAATGAAAAAAAAAAAAAAATCAAAGTGAAGATCTGACCTGCTGGGGATTCTCAGCAGGGAAACAGGCAGAGCAGGCAGCCCCGTTCATCTATTCCCAATATTGCGTTATCTCAGACTCACTTATTCAGAATTCTCTCACCACAGATCAGCACTTTGCCTCCTCCATTACCAGCTAATCCAGATGGACCTGGTGCTAACTTAATTTCCAGGATAATGGAGTCCTGATCTGTTTGCACAATTGGCTCTTGCATCCCGACAGTATTTGCTGAATCCTTAAAATCAATGAGGCTGTGCTAGACCACCATACCCTCCTTCCCAGTGAAGACGGGTTCCAGGATCCCCCTAGTGCCTGGCTGCCTATATTAAACACCTACAGTACACCAGCTCCATGCTGGGTGCCTGGTGTGGATCCTATCTGATCCTCACTATGGCCCAGGAAGGGTGACTTCCATTTTACAGAAGAGGAAACAGGAGTCTCAGGAAGGGCAGAACTTTGCCCAAAGTTACACAGGTAGCAAGCGCCAGAGCTAGGATGGGACTCCCTGTCTGTCTCTAAGGCTCCCAATCTTTGAATTACATTTTGTTACTATGTGTGGTAGGCTGGATAACTGTCCGCAAAGATATCCACATCCTAATCCCTAAAATCTGTGAATATTACCTTATAAGGCAAAAGGAACCTGGGAAATGTGATTAAGGTAAGCACCTTGAGATAAGAAGATTATCCCGGATTATCTGGGTGATCTCAATGTAGTCCTGAGGGTCCTTATAAGAGGGAGGCAGAAGGACATGTGACCACAGAAGAGGAGATGGCACCTACGATGGAAGAAAAGATCGGAGTGATGTGGCCACAATCCAAGGAATGTGGCGGCCCCTAGAAGCCGGAAGAGGAAGGAATGAATTCTCCCAGGGAGCCTTCAGAAGGGGCCAGCCCTGCTCACACCTTGATTTGAGCCCTGCAAGACTCCTTTCAGACTTCTGGCCTCCAGAACTGTAAGAGAATAAGTTTCTGTTGTTTTAAGCCACTAAACTCGTGACAGCAGCAATAGGAAACACACACTTTCCAAAGCAAGAGGAAGAGAAATGAATCAAGACATCAACATGAGAAAGGAATGGGGTATGAGAAGCATGTGTCTAGGGCAAGAAAGGAATGGGCTGGCCTGCAGGTGTCCTTGGCTCTCTCTAAGCACAGGAGGTCTGAGCAGGGGCCTCTGCTCCCTCCCCTTTCCCTTATCCTACTCCTCCTAGCCACATTGACTTCAATTTGAACCAATGCATTCTATAATTAGGACAAGCATTCCTTTGCCCCCTGATGGAAGAAAAGGAGGCAACTGAGTGATAGAGGCCAGCACAGGCTCAAGCACTGGAGTTCTGTCTCAGCTCTGCCAGCCACTTTCTCTGTGATCTTGGATAAAACACTTTATTTCTCTGAACTGCTGCAAGTGTCGCGACTTCTCAGATCCCGCCCCCAGATTTTTATATCTATGTGCTAAGCAAACTAATCGTATAAACACAGTTTGGGTAGAATATTGAGCCCATTAAAAGAGCATCCAAAACACACTCTGTGCAGATTATTTTCATTCAGCTTTTATGAAAGCAGGTCTTGAGGCTCCTTGTGTTCGCCTCTCAAAGCTGCAGGCTGAATAACCATCCCACAGGGGGAAGCTCCAATGCACATTAATATGGGAAGATTTCTCTGGCTGCCAGGGCCAGGAGGTGGGCATAGACTGGTCCTAAGAACTGAAGGTGGAAAAAGAACCTTTCTTGGAAAGACCAGAAACAAGCCCTGGTGGTCCGTAGATCTGAAGGCTCTCAAGATGAGCTTGCAGGAACAAGAGGGGCTGGCAATTTCAGGGAAGGGAAGGAAATGATGATGGGTTCAGCAGTGGGTATGTTAGTGGCCAGAACTCTCAGAGTTATCATGGGCCTGTTCTTTTAGCCATTGGAAGCTGGGCCTTGCAACAATGATGAGATAAGGCCTGGGAGTGAAGCTCAGTGGCTGTAGCATGGCTTAACTGAAAGACCATGACCTAGGTTTCTGATGGCTTAGTCCCTAGTTCAGGTCCTGTTACCATCGTCTTGCGGTCTCTAAGTGTCTTAAATGTTTCAACTTTAGCTTTCTGATCTGCCAGCTGGGTGAGTGATAATAGCTCTGTGGAGCTAGTGAGCTCCCCTTCTTTCCCCCTTTCCCCTTCTTTCCACCCAGGCTGGATGTTCCAGCTGCCAATCTCACCAATTCTTAGTTTGTGTCTCTGGAAAATGGGGTTGCTCATCAGAAGGTTGATGCAAGGTTTAATGAGACAGGATAGGTAGGTGGTCCAAGCCCTGGAATACTGATTCTCTCCCTGGCCCCTCTGGGCATTCTCACAAGTTGAGAGAATAACAAGATATGATCAATAACCCAGAGATATGACACCCAGAGGTGAGTGTGCTGCTGTTATTCTTTCTGAGGGGGGCTGAGCCTATGTGGCAGGCGATCCTTGATGGTATAATGTGCACACTTCCCTGAGCCCACCTGGTTGTTCTGCCAAGTGTGGGGTTAAGTTCTTGTCCATCTCTCGTGCCCAGGGTAGCATGGCATGCACAATGACTGGGACCTAAATGGCAAAAAGCCTGCTATCCAAGCTCAGAAACATCCCTGGCTCCCATCTGAGGCCTCTGCCAGCAGCTCTGGGAACCCAGCAATAAATTAGAATGTCAGCATGATATGGGGTCAGGTGCTACATCCCACCAAGACTACACCCTCTTACTTGTACCCTTGGCTGTCTCCTGCCCAAGACGCTCCTCTTTTTCAGACACATAATACAACACTGGGCTGATGGCCTGAAGGCTGACTTCTCAGTGGCTGCAGCCTCCTGGGCTGACTTCTAAGGGAATAGGTGAATCTGCTCATCCTCTCTGTCCTCTGGAGCTGGCAGACATTGTGTATGTGTGGATGAGGTGGTATATTAGAGCTCCCTGGCACCAGGCTCCTAAATCTACCCCTTTATCCTTCAATTGGTGCTGGTTATTGTGTCTGGGAAGCATACCATCATCTTCAATCTCAAAGCCTAAATCAGAGTGCCTCAAACTTTACTGTACATATGAGCTACTTGGAGATCTTGTTGAAATGCAGATTCTGATGTGATAGGTCTGGGGTGGCCTGAAACTCTGCCTTTATAACAAGTTCCCAGGTGATGCCGATGCTGTTGATCCCAGAGTCATAGGGACCTAAGGGGTCACCTGGAGGGAATGACAGAAACCACAGAGCTCAAGAAGAAGGAAACTAAAATTGCATGTCTGCTGCATGCCAGCTGCTGTGCTAGGTGGGTGAAAGTAGCCACCTTCTTAATCCTCCCAACAGACTTGCCAGGAAAGGATTAGGATTCTAATTGCACAGACCAGAGAACAGAAGCTCAGGAGCTACAGACATACACCCAGAGTCACACAGCTGGCAAAAGGAGGCAAGGGTTGAGTTCTTGCATCTGGCTCATGCTCACTTTCTCTACTAAGAGGCTTCCCTATACATGAAGACGAAGCCCTGTCACAATTCACAAATGAGGAAATACACCAAGAAGTAAACATATGGAAGATGCTTGGTCTCACACTCTTCATCCAAAATGAAAAGCAAAACAGTGTGAAATGATCTCTCACCAGTCAAAATAGAATAGATACTTTAAAAGAATGATTGCATGTGGGGAAAAGTATTGTAAAATGGGGATTCTCATACGATTCTGGGGAGAGGGTACATTTGGGCAACTGATTGGAAAACAGATGGCACCTATCAAATGCCTTAAAAATGTTCCTGTTCAGTAATTATGCTTTTGGGAATCTATCCTAAAAAGTCTTGAAATTATGTATCCTAGCACTATCCAGGATAAAGAAGTAGTAGAAACAATTTAAATATCTGACAGAAGAATCAGTTGTAATTTATGAAACATCCACACAATGGAGTTTTATGTAGTCATTGAATTATGGGTATGTAATACCATGAAAATATTAATGTTATAAAGGAAAAAAGTGGCTTGCAAAATGATACACAGAGAATAATCTAAAATTGATATTTAAAAAATCTAAAACATTAAGCCTAGACAGAGAAAAAAGCCTGAAAGAAATTAAACCGGTATATTAGTGGTTAGGTTTTGTTTCTGGAATTAGGAATCATCTTTTAAATGTATTTTCCCAAATGTTTTAAATATACATGTGGCTTTTTTTTTTTTTTTTTTTTTTTTTTTTTTTTTTTTTTGAGACGGAGTCTCGCTGTCGCCCAGGCTGGAATGCAGTGGCGCGATCTCGGCTCACTGCAGGCTCCGCCCCCCGGGGTTCACGCCATTCTCCTGCCTCAGCCTCGCGAGTAGCTGGGACTACAGGCGCCCGCCACCTCGCCTGGCTAATTTTTTGTATTTTTAGTAGAGACGGGGTTTCACCGTGTTAGCCAGGATGGTCTTGATCTCCTGACCTCGTGATCCGCCCGCCTCGGCCTCCCAAAGTGCTGGGATTACAGGCGTGAGCCACCGCGCCCGGCCACATGTGGCTTTTATAGTGATTTAAAAATAATGTCCCTTCAAATAAACTTAGGTCTACAGCACTTAATCCAATGACCTAAAATTCAAATGTACACTAAAATTCCATAAACTATTCCTATTTTCTTATTGAATCACATGATTTCAGGAGACAAGTGACCTTCACTTCTGATTGACCATTGATTGGCAGTAGTTTCAGTTTCTCTGTCCTCAGCTTCTGTGATTATTAGGTTGGCGCATCAACCTAATAAATATGTCATGATATCTAAGCAAAAACTCTAACGTCATCTAGAGAGTGATACATTAACGAAACCGTATGAGGGATAATCCATTCATTCAACTGGCTGTGCTCTATGGATGCTGAGATGGAAGGCAGTTTGCAAGTGGCCCACAGTTTGCAAGTGGCCCACAGTCTGGAAGGGGAGAGAAACCAATCAACTCTTGCTGTCTGGAATGAGCAGAGGCTTTCAGGGCTGATCAGCACAGAGTGTGCTGAAGCAGACTTAGAAGATAAGATGTCCTGAATGACGAGGAGGTGTTAGGCAAGGAAGGGACAGGAAGCTGCTCCAAGCAGGGTTTGCAAAGACTTGAAGGGGAGACATTGACATTGAGAGCATGGTGGTTTCAAAGAGCCACCCCAAAGTGTGGCCTGGCATGAGGGTGCTATGCTTGGGGGAGGGAAGAAATGAGTTGGGAATGGCTGGGATCATCAGGGACTATAGATGCCATGTGGCAGGGTTTTCATTTTATTTGAAAGGTGATGGGGAGCCCCAAGAGGGTTTTAAAGAGGAGAGGATCATGACAGAATTAGATTTTAATGAAGATCACTCTGGCTGCAGAGTGGAAGTGAGACGGTGGGTGGTTCAACTGATAGTGTGGGTGAGCATAGAGAGAACCAGTCAGGGGGTTGTTTGAATAATTGAGGTGAGAAACAATGAAGGGGTGGCCATGGGGAGAGGGAGGCAGTTGGGAGGGAGATGTAGGTGGTAAATCAGTAGCTACAGGTCTTGAAAATTAATTGGATGTGGAGGGTTAGGGAGAGGGAGGAACTCCCAGTGACTGTCAGAATATTTGTAATTGCTAATTTATGTGTTTTTGCTGGCTTGAATGTTACAGTAAATTAAAGGGTAGTTTGAGTGAACAAAATATAATTTAGACACAACCTTTCAGGAGACTATATATATTACTATATATATATATATATATATATATATATATATATATATATATATATATACACACACACACACACACACACAATGTAAGTGCATCCACTGACCAAATGCACATATCTTATCCATAAGCAATTGTAAAGATGTAGAGGCCGACTCCTTTCTGGGGCCTCTGGAAGGCTCCCAGCTAGCATTTAGTGCCTTTCCATTGGAGAGAGCAAAGTCAAGACTTTGGGTCTGTGTGATGAGAGCCCCTGCTCTTGGACAGCAAAAGGCACTGTTTCCTGGAGGCATTTCCTTCTGATGGGTGGTTACCCCAAATGGATGTGGGATATGAAGGGTGGCAAGTGAGAGAGCTATAAAAGTTCAGTGGTTTCTGGGAAGCTCTCAGGGATGTAAGGCTGAACGTCTTTCTGCAGGAGATCTTCCCTCAAAAGGCAAAGAGAATCGTGATATTGTGATTTGCTTTTGTATATTTGTGAAATGCACACACACACACAAACACACAGGCACGTACTCATTTTGCAGATGAGGCTCTGCACGATTGCGTAGTCTATTTCCCATCATGACACTTGTTATGGCTGAGCGAGCCCGGAGCCTGAGTCTTTGGCTCTTGAGTACTTGCCCTTTCCCATAGGCTGTGGTGAGCGCCTTTAAACATTCTATGTCCACCACTCCCCCGGAGTAGCACCTTGTAAACCAAAGAAAGGAACTGACAGCTTGGGTTGTAGAAAGAGCCCAGACTAACTCCAGTCAGAGCTGAATCCAGGTTCCCTCTCATCCTGGTGACTCTGGGCTTGTCCTGTTTGAACTTCAGGTTTCTTCTCTATAAATCAGAGACAACAGCATCACCTTGTAAGCCTGGGAGGATTAAACGAGATAATGCAGGTAAAGTACCAGGTACATGGTAGGTACTCCATGCCTGTTTCTTCTTTTCTTTCTCTGCAGAGACTTTTAGAGCAGTGAGGCTCTCCCTCTGGCTCATGGGTGTGCTAAGTAGCAGCTCCCCTCTGGGTCTTGAGAAAAGGGACCCAAAATGACAGGTCCAGCTCTGTCTGGCATTCCACACCGTGCACAGAAGCCCTCTTGGTGTAACCCAGCCTTGTGATATTTCTGTATAGTAGTATGGTAATTTCTGCAGCAAAACCTCCCATAATGGCAAAGACAAAGTCTTCTTTGCTACGTAATGCAATTCATGCTTTTAAATGTTTTTATTTAAAATAAATCGGCCGTGCTGTTGACTCTGGCACAGAACTGTGGGCTGTGTTCTCAGTCTGCCCCTCTGCAGTGCAACGGCTGCCTCGGAGTGAAGTTCACATCCCATCCCTGGAAATCTAGAAGCCTGGGTGGGGCTTCTGATGGTGGCTTCCTGATGCTGTGGGGCAGGCCCAGGTCTGGGGTGCAGAGAATTGGGCTCGACACGTGCTCTCTCCTGCTTTTGGGAAAGCCCTCTGACTGTTCTGCTCAGCTGACAGCCTGTGTTCTATTCATCTGAGCATTCTCAAGTCGAGCCCAGTGCCCGGCACAGTGGAACTGAAAGTCTGTTGGGTGAATAAGTCTCCGCTTCACCTTCCCTAAGAAGTGAGTAATAACTCCTGCCTTGAAGGACTGCAATAGAGATGCAGAAGAGAATATGCCAAAGGCTGTGCCTGGTTCATAGTACATGCCTATTAAGTGGGAGCATCCACTATCATTCTTATCATTATTATAAGTTGAGCACTGCCGGGGTGGGGGTGGGAGCAGGAGCATGACTCTATCCTATGGTTTGTGGCAGCAGCATGCCTCACACACAGTAGGTGTTCAGTCAATGAGACTGGACTTAAAAACCCATTTTCCCTTTTGCCTCCAGCAGGGACGGTAAATCCGATCAGGTTGTTGCTCGGGGCATCTCTCTTCCCTCCTCACTCCTTCCACTCTCCTCTCCTTACCACTTCACCCCTTCAGGGGACACAGTGATAACAGGGCGGGGGGGCTACTGTATTTGATGACTCAGGATCTGCCACGCATGTCTTCCAACCACGCCCGTGGAAGGGAGAGCTGAACTGGGCTGGGTGAATTATTTTTGGTATTTTCTCCAGCTATTCTGATCTCTAACATTTTGCAGTGGGTGGTTAGAGCTGGTGATTTTCCTTTCTTTTGTGCAAACGAGACCAGAATAAACAGCATAGGGTGAGTCACTTCAGATTCTTAGTGCTTCAATTACTTAAAAACTCCAGGGCCTGATGAAGCTTAGAATGTCACCTTCTCCAGAACAGCCACAAGCAGATGGGAAATGTTCCATATTCTAAGTAGTTGATGGCTTCCCGGCACAGGAAATCTGCTACTAGCTAGCTACTAGTGCCCAGAGAGAAGAGGCAGAAAGGCAAACCAGCATTCAGAAGGCAGCCCCCCTCGATGCCAAGCACTTTACACACATTACTTCATATCTTACTTCAGTTAATCTTCACGATGACCTGATGAAGTAATACACTTAATGCCTATGAGGTAATAAATAACAGCCCCGATACATATTTCCTGCCTCCTTGGTAGACATCAGGTCCACTCTCAGCATGTTATATCCATTATCTCCTTGAAGCCTTCCAACAACCCTATGACAGTCATTGCTGTCTCCCCTTCATAGATGAGAACACCAAAGCTCAGACCAGCAAATGAGAAAACCAGAAATTGAACCTGAGTTCTTCTGCCTTTAAAGCCCGTAGTCTTAAGCCCCTGCATTTCCCAAACTGTGTCCTGAGGGACTCTGGGGTCTTCTGAGATGCTCATGGGTAGTATCAGAGATGGGGGAAAAGTTTCGGTGGTTCAAATGGCATGGGAATTTTTGCTTGCATAAAATCCCGCTACCAGAGTGGGCACACAAGTTCCTTTTGAAGGGCCCTGGGTTGTCTATGTTAGAGAAAATCGTTGGCTCTGTTGAGCCTAGTCAAGTCTCTGACTTGCTAGATCATGCAAGCCATTTGTTCATTCCCAGGATGTTCTCAGGGTCCCCTGGGCTCTGCAGAGCAGGGTCATGGACATGCCACACTCTTCCCTGCCAGAGGACCCACAGAACAGTGCAGATGTCCCATGGGGGTTAAGTCTCCAGGGGAAATATTCAATCAATAAAAAGCAGCATTTAAAAAATTGCTGTCATGAAAAAGGAACACCATTTTCTTGACTACCCCTGCTAATGTCTAACAGTCCTGCTAATGTCTCATATGGCACTGTTAGTGGAAGAGACACGAAGAAAACCCCTAGTTTAACTCTAGAATAGAGACCAGAGCCTTTGCCCCACCCCTGGCCTCCCCAACTGATCTTCCAGCCTGTGTTTACATGCCTCCAGGGATAGGGAGTTGGCTACCTCACAGAGCATTCTGTGCTACATAGAAAACAGCTGTTGGAAAGGCCTTCCTTCTATTGACATGAAATATACTTCCAGCAGTTTTTGCACAGTGGCCCCTTTTGCCTCTGAGAGCTCTAAAAAAGTGTGAAGGCCACTGCCATTTCCCCTAGAGTCTCCTGTTCTCCTTGCTAACCATCCCCACTTCCCCATTGATGTGGTTTCCCACCCCTTGGAAGAAGTGAATACACCTGGAAAGGACAGGAGACTCGAGGCTTTGGGTCCAAATCCTGGATCTCCTAACTATTATAGCATCTGTATGACCTTGGGCAATTCATTTAATTTCTCTAGGTTTCAATGTCTTTATCTATGGAAAAATATATAACTGGGTAGAATTTTTTGAGGATTAAATAAGTTAATGTGTACAAAGCACCCGGCCTAATTCCTGGTCAATACATGTTATTGATCTCACCTCTCCATCTCTCCACTTCCTCCACCTTTCTAGTGCTCTCCTCTGTAGAAGTGTGTTACCATCCCCCATGAGATGCTTAAAGAATTCCAGATGTAGGGCCAGGTGCCGTGGCTCATACCTGTAATCCCAGTACTTTGGGGGGCCGAGGCGGGAAAATTGCTTGATCCCAGGAGTTTGAGACCAGGCTGGGCAATATGATGATACCTTGTCTCTAAAAACAAAAAATTCAAAAATTAGCTGGGTGTGGTGGTGCACGCCTGTAGTCCCAGCTACTCTGGAGGCTGAGGTAGGAGGATCACTTGAGCCCAGGAGGAAAAGTTTGCAGTGAGCTGACTTACGCCATTGCAGTCCAGCCTGGGCCACAGAGAGAGAACTTGTCTCAAAAAAAATAAAATAAAGTAAAATAAAGAATTCCAGGTGTAGGCAGACCCCTGGAGTGGACAGTGGCTTCAATTCTCTCATTCTAGAAGCCAGTTCTAGGCCTGGCTCTGCTGTAAATCCAAATGAGATCTGGGCCAAGTCACTTTCCCCCTCTGGGTTTCTGTTTCCTACATCTGAGGGACAACTCTGCCATTCTGGGGTGCTTGATGAATGTTCAAATACCCTTCCATATTACCGAAAAATAAAAAATTAAAAATTCAGCAAATGATCTGGCTTTCAGAAACAATGGTATAAAACATTTTTACCCCAAACAAAAGAAGTAGAATCTTCAAGAGCCAGGAACCAACATGACCGTTCTTTTTGTTTCCTGACTGACTTGAACATTTGAGTTTATCTTCAATTGACCTCAGAATAATAAGAAATCTAACTGATGAGAGTTTGTGTAAAGATTTTAGGCTTCTAAATTCTGCTCCTACCTGGCACTGACAAGAAAAACAAAGTTATTTAAGATGTTTATTTTAAAGAGGACCCAATGAAATGAATTCACTCCTTTCAGATTTGACTTCATAAAAGAGCCATAATGTGCATTATGAAGAATTTACTAATTGGGCTTTTTTTAGACCAAATAATTTAATTTTTGTTTGAGCTTTAAAATATGCTTATTGTACAGGAAAATCGTAAGATACTTTTTTTTTCTGAAAGGTCATCTTAAAGGTAATTATTTAGAATTTAGATTTAGTTTATTCATGAAAACAAAGTTATAAATGGTGATCAGATTCCCCTGCTAGCCCGATAGATGTTTATTTAAACCATTCATAGCTATTGATCATTTATACTTCACCTATGATTGATCTGTATTTTCTTATTGTTACTGTCTTCTGTGGTCCTCCCATCATGCTTCAGGGCTCTATTTTGAATCGAGTGTGTTTGGGAAGGCTATCCTGGAAACTTAACTATTCCCTAGGATTAGGTGGGTTCTCTGTAGTGCAACAAAGAGAGAGTACGGTGGCTTGATACCTGGGATGCTTTTTGTAGTTAAAAGGGAACATAGTGACTGGCGGAATTCTTGTGTCTTTAGTCACAGCTCATGGCTTTCCATCTACTGCAGTAACAGTTAAGCAACAAAACTGATGAATAGTTAAATAAAATGTAATATATCCATATAGTGGAATATTATTTAACAATGAAAAATGAAGTACTGATATATGCTACAACATGAATGAACCTTGAAAACGTTATAAGTGAAAGAAGTCAGACACAAAAGGTCACAGGTTGTATGATTCTTATAGGAAATGTCCAGAAAAGGCAAATCTACAGAGACAGAAAGTAGATTAATGAATACTTAGGGCTGTGGAGAATGGGCAGTGACAGTAATGAGCATAGGTTTATTTAGCAGGGGGTTGTTCTAAAATTCTGTTACTGTGATAGATGCATGTCCTTGTGTATGTTACTACAAAACATTGAATTGCACACTTTAAATGGGTGAATTGGCATGCAAATTATATCTCAACAAAGCTTTCTTAAAAAGAGAATTAAGCAGAGCAATTGAGAGGATATTTGTCTCTTGCCTCTGCTCCAACAAGAGCTTTCTCCACCCCCCTGGCTTAATGCTGGCCTGCTGTTCACATAAATAAACAGGAATGTTTGTAGCATGGGGATTTGTAATCCAGTCAATATATTTATATGTTTCTTAAAAGAGAGCATCTTGTGCAAAATACTATTCAATAAAACTACAGTCTAGCAGTACTCAATCAATCAGTTAATCAATCAGCCATTCATTCATTCCTACAACAAACTTTTCCTGACCACCTAGTCTATACTAGATAGCCAGTTCACATCAGGAATCCAGGATCACACAAGGGAAAACAATTCTAACCAGAAGCCCAGTTTCTTACCAGGTAGCCGTGTTCTCACTAGGGAGTCAGGTTCACATCAGGGAGCCGGGTTCATACTAGGAAATCAGATTCTCACCAGAGAGCCATGTTCAGAAAAACGCTTTGATGTACTAAAAGGCCTAATTAACCCTATTTTAGATGCCAACCTGTTCTCACAGAACTGAACCAAAACAGAGACAACCATCTCCTTCTCCCTTTTCTTTTTTTTTCTTTCTTTCTTTTCTTTTTCTTTTTTCTTTTTTAGAAGGAGTCTCTCTCTGTCACTAGGCTGGAGTACAGTGGCGTGATCTCGGCTCACTGCAACTTCCGCCTCCCGGGTTCAAGTGATTCTCCTGCCTCAGCCTCCTGAGTAGCTGGGATTACAGATGTGCGCAACTATGCCTGGCTAATTTTGTATTTTTAGTAGGGACGGGGGTTTCACCATGTTGGCCAGGCTGGTCTCAAAGTCCTGACCCCAAATGATCCACCCGCCTCAGCCTCCCAAAGTGCTGGGATTACAGGCGTGAGCCACCATGCCCGGCCCCCCTTTTCTAATGTATGTCCCTTAAGAGCAGATTAGTTATTTTTAAAGGAAAAGTCAACAAGCATCCAAACATTTGGGGTTATCAACCAAATTAATTAGTGTACTTTGTGAAAAGAGTTCCAGCATGGCTTCAAAAAGGGAATCTGACTGGTGCATTTAAATATTTCCTTATAGAATATTTGGTATCAAGCCAAAGAGCTTTGAGACAAAGGAGCCTAAAATGGAAGTGTTAAGGTCACCACCATTACGGCTCTCTTAGAAATGGGGTGGCAGTATTGCAGAGAAGACGGACAGTGCGAGTGAAGCGCAGCACCCCAAATCTTACTAGGCGCCTCCCCCATGCCAGATGCTTTGCTAGGACCTACATGGGGCTGAGATCACAGATAGTAGAGACCTAGACTCTGTCTTAGACGGACGGAGTTTGCTGGGAAGAAGATAAGTCAAAGGGCAATGAAGTCCTGGTCACAGACACCAGATTTTTGCACATGACATTAGAAAGGACAGGGATCTGCAGGCACCTCCATTTGATTTCTTTTCAAGGATTTTACTAATAGACCAGCTTCTGGGAAAGGGCTCCCATTGTGGACTACATGAGGCTTGGACACGTTGTCTCAATATGGAAAACAACTTCAGATGCAAGCCAAGAACACAGGGTCAGGTGTTGTGCATGTAAGCTTGGCAAATCCTATCATAAAACCAATGGGGCTGTGTTAGAATTGGCGTTCTCTCTGTCTTGTGTTAATTATTATGCACTTCCATTCTGGGCTTTGAATTATTCATGAGGCCAGATATAAAATACGATGATTATTGGTAATCTCCAGCTGTGGCACCTGAATGTGCAGAGATGCCACATCTGTTTCTGAAAGCTATGGCCTGGGCTAAGGAACTTAGTGTGCTTTGGAGGAGCAGAAGGTGGCAGGGAGGGGAGGAGAGTGGTCAGAGGAGTGAGATCAAGAGGAGAAAGGTAAAGTGATGTTGCTCTCAGAGAAGGTGGAAGTGTGTCGATCAACAAATTGGCTAAAATATAGAGAGCAAGAATACGGATCTAACTAGAAGGAAGAGCTGGATCAATATCGAATGAATGAATAAATGAATGAATGTATGCATGTGGAAACAGGGAAGAGGGGAGGAAAGTGCCTCCTTTGAGCCATTTTATCGAATTCTCACTGCCATTCAATGAGGCAAGGAGGAAATGGACGCACACCTTGTTCCATTTAATCCTCTTGACTTATGATATGGGCATTTGCATCAGTGCTTGACAGTGTTGGCAGCTGGGGTTGCAGAAGAGGCCTGCAGTTGCTCAGTTATTAATGGGGACTTCAGATCATGTTGACCTATACCCACTGGCCAGACATGATTTGGGGGATAGGTGGGCAAAGCTACAAGTATCAGGTACTACTGGTGGTAGGAAGTGATCCAATGCCTTCCTTCCCTGGGAGAAGGAGTAACTCTACAGAGAATGCTGCCAGACTGAGTGCCCAGTCCCTTGGACAGAGTCTGATGGGGAACTGATAGATGCCTCTTGTCTCTCCACCCACTCCCATCTCTGCTGCTCTTAATGGGAGACCTGGCATAGAAAAGGCACCTCCTGAGTATGAACAGGTCAGCCTTTTTGGGAGGGCAGACCAGCGTTCTATCAAAATGAAAAACACTTGATGGCTTTGATTCAGCAACCCTGGGGAAATCGTTGCATATGTTGAAAACCAAGCCTGTGCTGTGGCAATGTTTGTTATAGCAAGAAACTGGAAACAATCCACGAGTGCATCAACAGGGGATGGTTCAGTACAATGCCCTGTACAGAGAGGTGAGATATTGATCCCAGCTCTGCCATTTACTGTCTGCGTGATTGGAGTAAGTTACTAACATTTCTGAATCTCAGTTTTCTCGTCTGTAAAATGGGGATGATAATAGTAACTTCCTCACAGGGTTATTGCAAGGATTAGTATGTGTAAAGTGCTTAGAACAGTACCTGGCATCTAGTCAGAAGTTAGTAAATGTGAGTAATTAACAATGCCCCACAAATACAAAATCATTAATAAGAGTAAGCCCTCTGATAACTAGGTTTTGCCCTCTGGCCCAGTGGCTATCTAGTCATTTCTGCTCCCAAGGGGTCGCTGACCCCATGGAGGTTAGGGGGACTGGGACTGTGCCCTAATCTTACAGCTCAGAAAGTGAAAAGGGTCACCAGATCAGTACAGCTCTGAGCAGTCAGCCAAGGCTTGGGTGGGAGCCAAACTATGCAGGCAGCCTGACCTGGCTCCTGGGGCTAAGGCAACACTGGCCATAGTCTTTGGTCTCAGCCACCAGCAGCCAGGAAAGGTGAGGAGATATTGGAATTTGTGTTCCCTGGCACCAAAGGAGGCCATGGAAGAGACATTTCCTTAGTCCAGTCACTAATATGGTTACCCAAAACCTTCCTACCATCATCATATTAGACTTTCTTTCCTCTCTCATTTTTTTCATTCATTTATCAAAAATTGTTAGCTCTCCTACCATGTGCCAGGCAGTATCATAAAGATTCTAGGCACTCAGAGACAAAGATGTCTCCCATCTTTTGAGGCACTTGTGGTCTACTAGGAAAGACAGGCAAATAAACAAATAATTACTTGCCTGTGTGAACCCCACACAACAAAGACATCATCTGCTTTGTTATTGGTTTGTTATTGGTTTCCAGCCTTAGAAAGTGCCTAGTAACAAACCCAATTGGTTTGTTATTGGTTTGTTACTTGTTATTGGTTTGTTATTGGTTTTCAGCCTTAGAAAGTGCCTAGTAAGTAGTAAGCTCATGCTAATATTTATGGAATAGATATGCCCAATAACATAATCTGTACAAGGTACAGAAGTACTACACACTAACTCTGTTATGAAGGCAAGAAAGTCTTAGAAAGTGATGTATAAATAGGGTTTTGGAAGATGAATAGGAGTTTTTTAGGTTAACACAGCCTGCAGTTTAAGATGTCTATAACATAGCTAAAATTATAATTTTGAGGCCACATAAAATCACTATAGTGCTTGTTCTCAAATTAATGAAGGCAGAAGCCAGCAAGGAAAAGAGGTTATGAATATCTCTCCTCTTCTTGACCCCCCAGTCACTCTGGCCATTTTTTTCATAAACCTTGGCGCAATTATATATAATCCACTTATCTGTTTATGTGTTGTTTGGGTCTCTGTCTCTCCAGCTCTTGTAATGGTGTCTGACTTACAGGTTAGTGCTCAATAAATTCTCACTGAGTAAATGAATAAATGGGAAAAGGAAGAGAAGGAAAGAGTGGGCCCTAAGTATCCACAGCCAGGGGCTCTTTCCCTGCCTGGGTAGATCTGAGACAGTGCTGTCCAACAGAAATATAAAAAGAGTCTCATGTGTAATTTCAAATTTTCTAGTAGTCCTTAAGAAAAGTAAAAAGAAATGATAAAATTAATTAATATTATATTTTTCACTCATTACATCCAAAGTAATGTAACTTCGACGTGTAATCAATATACAAAAATTACTGAGATTTATATCTCAATAATATTATTGAAAAAAAGGTCAATAACTTTTTTTTCAAGCCTTTCAAGCATTTGAAATCCAGTGGGTGTTTTTTATTTAGAGCATATCTCAGTTAGGCTTGGCCACAGTTGAAGTATTCAGTAGCCACACATGGCCAGTGGCTGCTGGGCAGCGAGGCCCAAGGCCTCCTCCACTCTGTTGTCCAGCATAGACTGTCAGTGGGGCAGGCCTGGGCTTAGCACAGAACTTGCCACCCTAGTTGGAGGGGTACTGGAGGATGTCTGATGAAATGGGAATAAAGTCTTTTAGAATTGTGTCATTTACCCTTTTGCCCCTTCTCCATGTGGCCACCCTGGTATGCCACCTCTTCTTGTCCCTGGCATATGGAGACATTCCCAGGCCCCTCCTGCCTGCAGCTCCAGTACCTATGTTTCTCTTTTGTGCTCTCCCCTTCAGCTTGGGGAGAATTTAGCATTTCCACAGGCATTTGCATTGATCAAGTGTGACAGTGAGACCCAGTTCCCTTGGACATTTAAAATATCAGGACAAAGGAGAGTGAGGAACTGGGCTGTAACTGTGAAGCCAAGGACACCTGGATGCTGTTAGACCTCTTCAACTGTCCTTTCCAAAGCGACTCTGACCTCCAGGCCCTGTAGTTAAGGAACAGGTGGAAAGTACCACAGGCCACAGTACTTAAGCCATCCCAGGCATTGTTCTAAGAGCTTTGCATATATTACCTCATAGAAGCCACATAAAAACCCAATCTGATAGGTGCTCTTATTGATCCCATTTAACAGATAAAGAAACTGAAGCACAAAGGTGTTAGACAATTTGCTCCAGGATTCAGCTGGTAAGAGGCCAGCCCAGGATTTGAGCTCAGACCATCTTGCTCCCGAGTCTGGCCCTTACCTGTTGTGCTCTAGGAAAGGTGCATATGTGACTCTCCCGGAACTAGGAAGAGACAGAGATCACTTCTCACTGCAGGGGGAGAAGGAAGTAGAGAGATGAGAGAGGAGAGATGAGAGAGTATGGGGTCCAGCAGATAGGTAGGAACTTTGAAAAGGGACTTGAAGGAATCTACAGAGATGACAGGGACAGTATACTCCACATGGGGTCCTTGCTTTTCTCCTCTGAGGCACTCTTAGTGTTGTCAGCACTTGGACAGAGCTAGAAAGCCTCCTGTGCTGTCTTATTGTTTGGGTGTAATTTCAAAACCCAGATAGAACGAGAGCTTAATGGGTATGAAGTCTCCTTTTGGGATGATAAAATGCTCTGGAACTAGACAGTGGTGATGGTTGCAGAACACTGTGAATATACTAAGGGCTACTGAATCGAACACTTGAAAAACGATGGTGAATTTTATGCAATGTAAATGTTATCACAATTGAAAAAAAAGAAGGGGGGTAAGAGGAGATGCAACTTTCACCAGGAAGAAGGAAGAAAGCAAAGCCCATGAGAAGATGAGGCTGCAGGTCCTCCCGAGGAGGCAGGCCCATCTGCACGAGGGTGTGTCGCATCCACGTGCACATGGAACGTCCATGTGGTGTGAGTGCGTGACATCCATGAGACACATGATAGCCACACAATATGTCTCCCACTCATGAGTGTGTAGCACCCACCATCCCAACAAGAAGTCAAGTCAGTATGAAAACTTCTAGCATGTGAGAGTGATTGTGTATCACTTGGAAGAGAGTATGAGTGACAACTCAGCCAGGCTGTGTCACGTGTGAATGAGCTGGAGTCAAATGTTGACATCGGCCTCCTGCCAGTTACAATCTACATGCACTTCCACTATCCTTCCCTGTACTGGAGCCAAGGCCTGTTGGATCCACCAGCTCTTTCCATTACCCCGCCCAGGCTCGTGCCTCCATCCTTCCAGGAGGAAACAAGGACACAAAGGTGGCACACCTGCATCCCAAGTTCCTCCCTGTCCTCCAGGAGCTGGATCTCAGAGCTGCTAAGACAGAAGCCAAGACACTTGCATGGGGATCCCGAGCTGAGGTTGGGGAAGAGAAAGGTACCCAGATATGCTCAGCAAGTTAGGCAGAGACTTAGAAGTTTTATCCAGAGGAGGAGCCATTCAGGAAGTGGGCACAACTAGCCTCGACATTTCCCTTGAGACTGGAAATACAGGAACACGTGAGACTGTTTAAAGTGGGGTGGTTTGGACAAATCACCTAGCTTCTCTGAGATGGAAAGAGGTGTACCAAGCAAGAGGAGAACTGAGATGGAGGAGGGGATAGGAAATGCGGGGGGAAAGTGGAATGAAAATGGAACAGAGCTGATAAGCCCTACGGAAATTACAAATAGCCTTCCTGGCTTATCCAGGGTTCATTCGTTCAATCATTCATTTGTGTATTTATTCAGAAAACACCACTGTGCTGAGAGCTTGGGAAGGGTCTGAGGACAGATATGAGGAATGTGGTCTGAGCATGGGGACAGGTAGAATCCAGGGTGACAAGTGCCCTAGCCGATGTCTGCACTGGCTACACGCAGGGCAGAGAGGAGGGCAAGTGTTTCCACCTGTGGGAGGACGCTCTTGGGCAACATTTCAGGGAAGAGAAAATGCCTGAGCTGGACCTTGAAAGGCAGATGTGTTTTTCCATGCAAAAGGGAGAGGGAAGATACAGTGTGAAGAGCATTCTGGGAGGGGAACAGGGTGAGCACACACATGGAGACATGAAACGGTACAGCTCATTTCGGGAATTGAAATATGGCCGGAGCCTGGGACGCATGGGAGCCAATAAACAGACGTCTCCTTGTTGCTGGTCTAGCTGGCTGACCTTGGAACAAGCTGCTTTTCCAGTTTTGAGCATGTCTCCGTCTGTACAATGAGCGAATCAGATTAGATGTTTCTCAGGGGACTTTCCAGCCCTGGCTGCTCCTGGAGGGAGTGAGCTCCCTATCAACCAACATATTCAAGTGGAGAGCAGGCAACCACTCGTGGGATTCTAGCCTTTGATGGACATTTGAACTACGTAACCTTGAAGGTCCTTTCCAGACCTGAGTTGTCCTGATTCTGGGATTCTGGAGCCCAGATGGGGCCTGTGAACTGTGCCAGGCAGCCAAGGATGGTTATGCAGGACATCTGTTCCCTCCCCTGCATCCCAGGTGAGACCCCTGCTGTTTCATGAGAGTCTGATGTACACACAGAGGCTGGCCATTGAATGATTCATTTTCTGAGGTGAGGCACAAGACTACCTTCCACTCTGCCTAATAAATGGTCAGAAGCCCCCATGGGGCTAAAAGCTGGCAGCTGGCCACTCTAAAGTGATAGAAGCCAGCTATGGGGTCTGACTTCTGCTATATTAACTCAATATGTATTGGAGCCTCTACTTTGCTGGGCTCAGAAGTTGCTCTGGTGAGACTGTCACTCTTTGGCAGAAGCCAATGCTCAGTGACAGGTAATGAACTATCAAGGACAAAAGGAAGGTGACCTGCCCACCAGTCAGAGACCATGACCAAGGGCAACACCTGCCACCACTTTTGTCTTGGTCACTGCTCACTCTGGCTGCAGAACCAGAGGCAAGTGGTGTGAAGGTACAGAGCAGGGGTGTGGACTCAGGGGGCCGGACTTCCAGCTCAGCTCTGCCACTTCCTCAGCTTGGGTATGTGGAAGAACCATGTCTTCTCCATAAGCCTCTGTTTTCCTTGCTGTAAAATGGGGATAATCATGACTGTATGTACCAAATAAAATAATGGGGTCAGTATTGTGTAAGCTGTCACACACAGTGTGAAGGGGGTAAGAAGGGGGGGTAAGAGAAGATGCAACTTTCTCCAGGAAGAAGGAAGAAAGCAAAGCCCATGAGAAGATGAGGTGGCAGGTCCTTCCAAGGAGGCAGGCCCATCTGCGCAAGGTTAATGCTGGGCTGGGGTTAATGGTGAGGTTCCCACTTCTAGGTGATATGCAACGAAAATACGTTCTATATGGTTTCAATATAGGGGTCTTTAAAAAATTATTGATTTAAAAATTATTGATTTGTGAATGACTTTGCAGGAATATATCTCTTGTATCTTGTGCTTGGGAGAGAGAAACAGAGAACCTTTTTCTGTTAAACAGAGGAAGAACTAATAAGCTGCCCAGCTTTGGGAGCCTAAGACAGGGCTCTCTTGTCCTTAGGGAGCTGAGCATCGAGGTGCAAAGAGCTGGACAGAGGAGTTGTCTCAGGATCAAGTGTCAACCTGTGTGCTAACTATGCTGCCCAGCATGAGGGGAGAGGTGTGGCACCAGGCACGTTCTCGCTATCAGGGTCAGGACATGGCATCAACTGGCTAGGTGTTCATCTTCCCTGCCTTTCAGAGTAAATGTGTCTCCATGCCTCCCAGGCCTAGGTCTAATATCTATGGGAGTTGGCACCCCTTGGAGAGGGAATTCCAGATTGCGGGTACCTGGAGTCTGGTCTGGGGAAGGGGGAATGCTCATGGGCGTGGCTCAAGGACTGCTCACGCTATACAGAGGTGCATGGCTGGATGGGGGCCGGAATGGAGCCCTCTGAAGCATGGGGTCTGGGTCCTAGGGTGTCTGGTTGCCCCTAGCTAGTGACGGCTTTCTCTCCTCATGGCTGGACCCTGTTGCCCTGTCCCCAAGGCATTTGCTGAAGTCCCATCCCAGACTTGATGGGCCATCACTGCTGATCCCCACCTCCAAACTGACCCTTAGGTGCTGAGTTGGAGACCCATCAGATCGAGGCCTGATGGGTCACTGTGTGATCAGGGTCCTGGAACTGCTCCCTGACCCCATTATTTCTCAGGCCTAGAGAAATAGGCCTGGGCAGAGGAGTGGCTTCCCAGCCTGCTTCTCTGGTTAGGATCAAGTCTTGCTTCAGCATTTCTCAACAATGGGGTCTTATGCTTTGCTGGCATCACTCTGCCAGCAAAACAATGTTTGCTCAAAATTGAGAAGAGCAATGGGGAGGGGGTGAGCAGGGAGCCTGGGGTAGAAGTCAGGACACCTGGGTGATATCCAACTCTGCCACTTATTTTTTTTTATCGTGATAAAACACATCAATTTAAATGTACAATTTTAACTGTTTTTAAATGTACAGTTAAGTGTCACTTTTTTTGAGAGACCCCATTTTGCTTTGTCACCAAGCCTAGAGTGGCACAATCATGGCTCACTGCAGCTCTGAACTCTTGGGCTCAAGTGATCCTCCCACCTCAGTGTCCTGAGTAGCTAGGACTACAGGTATGAATATGGAGACAGGTAGAATCCAGGGTGACCACCATGCCTGGCTAATTTATTTATTTTATTTTTTGTAGAGATGGGGGTCTTACTACGTTTCCCAGGCTGGTCTGGAACCTCTGGATTCAAGTGATACTCCCATCTCAACAACCCAAGTATCTGGGATTATACGGGTGAGCCATCATGCCTGGCTAGTGCCACTTATGTTTTCTAAAAATAACTCTAGTGTCCTCTGCAGGATCTGTCCTCTCCTTTATATTCATTCATTACTTTTCTTTTTATCCAGTAAATATTTATTGTCTGTGATATCTCCAGCACTATGTTAGATACTTGATCTGTGCTCTTCACAGTTTATGCTAACACACTCCTAAATAAATTTGGAACCTTGGGGAAAATGGATCCTTAATCTTAGCCTTCCCAGTCTCCAGATCTGTGAGAAAATAAATTTCTGTAGGTAAGACATCCAGTCTATGGTATGGCAGCCTAGGTATGGTATGGAATGGTATGGTATGGTATGGTATGCTATGGAATGGTATGGTATGGTATGGTATGGTATGGTACGGTACGGTACGGTATGGTATGGTATGGCAGCCCAAGAAAACTAAGACACACCTCAAACATTTATAAACAGCACCTAAATATACTTTGTTTTGTATTTGTGCCTTAAAAATATTTTCACTACAACTTCGGGCTGCAGATTTCCCTTGTTGAGTTTATGTAAATTGTCAATCCTACAACCTAAATGGTAAAGCCATCATCATTGTCAGGCCAATCAGCCAATTCAGAATCTTTTTCAGCCAAAAAGTCTGACATTTTTTCAATTCAAATAAACCCATTAATATGCATCTCTGTGGCCACTTCTGAATGCTAAGAGAGGAGAGAGATGGACACAGGTAATGCAGAGTCCTTGGCACCTGGCTGCCCTCTTCAGTAGTGCTTGTATTGTGCTTTGTCCAGGGGGTCTTCTTCCTCTGGAGCGATGCATTCTTGTATGGCCCCTTTGGTGGGCACCAAGAGATGCCCACCCCTCAGGGCAATGTCCCCTAGAGGGAGTGAGGCCTGTCTTTCACTTGTGAAGTGGGGGAAGGGGGCTTTGGAAGGGAGACCTGAGAAGGCCTGTCCTGGCAGACTCCAGCTACGTGCCCTGGAGACCACGTGGAAACTGACAGTCTGGGAATGGATTCTTTTACCACTTTCTGTGCCTGTGCACCCCTTGGAAATTCCTCACATACCCTCAGCGGTCTGGGTAAGCCATCAACTTCATCAGTTGAAGACAGCTACACTAGATGATTCCCAAAGCTCCCTTCTAACATTCTAGGATTTGACATCTTGAGCCAAAGCCTATGTTGAGGCTCCACCTAAATCCCAAATCCTCTTTTCCCAACCCCTGCACTGCCTGGCTGTGCGACAGTGCCCTCATGCGCTACGAGGTTTTCCCTCTAGCAACAGAAAACTCACACACTACACCACCGTGTGTGTCACTCTCTCCTGAGTTGAATTCTACTATCTGACCCAATTCACATACACATGAACTCCTTCCAGAATTTAAAAACTGAAATGACACTTGAGGTTACGGAATTGGAAATTCACACACACACACACACACACACACACACACACACACACACGGCATAAGCAGCCATTCAGGTATTCTCTACACAAAAGTCTCCACATCTGCCTTTCAACTGGTTTTTTTTTTTCTGAACGGCATCAGGCTGGGTGGATGTAGGCCACACATGCTGTGTAGGCTGATGTTGCTTTCACAGTAATGATTAGAAGGTCTCAAATTCCAATGTCAGATGACTTGAGGTGCTAGCTCTTTAAAAAGAACCCCTCGTTCTACAGAAAACACACACACAGACACATAAACAGACACACACACACATACACACACTTATTTTATTTTATGAAGCAGATTGTCAAGAGAAACCTCCGGTGCACACGCTTACCAAGTGCTGCTTCTGTACTTTTGGTTTTCTTTAGGCGGGACAGCCCTGCTGAGCCCTGGATGCTGTATTGTAAAAGGGAAAGTAGGTCATGGCCACAGGCTGTCAGTCCTCAGCATAAATCAGTTGCAGGGAGATAAAACCTGTCACCCACAAGGAAGTAGGCACGTGGGCACCCACATGGCCACCCTGTCTTCTTCTCTAAGGCTGAGACAACCCATGTTCCTGGGGAATGCATTTTATTACAACCACCAGAATGCCTGGAGCGATTTTTTTTTTCTTTGAAGTTAGCAGCTTTTTAAAGGAAAGGTGAAGTTCGTAAAAAGCCATGGATGTTATATAACTACACCATCCATCTTTTATGAGGTTCAGGGCAGGCTGAACACCTCCTTGTAATTTACTAAAAGTGGGGACCCCAGAGGCTCTTACTAGGTTTCTCAGCTTCTCTGTGCCTTAGGAAAAGCCGTGGCTATGTGGCCCTGGCTGGGCCCCTGCAGAGTCCGGCTTGGTGGTAGGCTGGCATGGTGGCTTGTGGGTGATGTGTGGAAGTGCAGCGGCAGACCCTGTGGTGGGAGGTGAGTGGTTTCAGAGTGGCCCTCTTCTCTGCCCACAGGCACTCATCTCCCTCATCTCCAGGGTATGAGGAGGGATCCAGTCTTGGATGCTAATTGTCTTGCAGTTCGTTCAGGCTGCAATAACAAAAGCACCTTAGACTGTGTGGCTTAAACAACAAACATTTACTGCCCACATTTCTGAAGGTTGGGAAGTCCAAGATCAAGGCACCAGCAGGTTGGAAGAGGGACTGCTTCCCAGTTCCTAAATGGCATCTTCTTGCTGTATCCTCACATGGTGTAAATGGGAAAAGGAACTCTCTGGTGTCTCTTTTATAAAGGTAATAATCCTAGTTGTGAGGGCTCCACCCCACGACCTAATCACCTGCCAAAATCTTCCACCTCCCAATAACATCACATTGGGGGTTAGGATTTCAACATATACATCTTGGGGAGGGGGACAACAAACATTCAGACCATAACGCTATGCGTGCCCCTGAGTTCCTCTGTGAGTTCCCCTGTGGGATCTGGCTGAGGCCAGACACAAAACTGCGGCTGCATCCTTTCTGGTCTTCTCCTGCTTCCTTCGCTCCCTCTCTCCCACAGGCATGTGGCTCTGGTCCCATTTTACTTCTTCTCCATTGCACTTGCCTATAGCCCTCTGTTCTGGAAAGCAAGGTTCACTGCTGGACCCTGGGGCATGAGACGTAAGACACACACAGCCAGAGATGCAGGCAGCCACAGTGGCTCATACATCTTCAGTCATAGGAATAACCATATACAAAAGCAAAACCAAACTAGGTCAGTGTGCACCTTCTCCCTCCCCCTTCCCAGGGTCAGGTAGTCCATTTTAACAGGGGCAACCCACACACAGGGCTCCACTTCTGGCCTCCCTCCCTGTGGGGCTGACGTGGGAGGGAGTTCTCTAGTGCTGGCAGTGTTCTAGACCAGGCCAGAGGAGAGCTGAGCCAGGATGAGTCATGCATGGGCTGGGAATTGGTGCCTTCCAGCTCTGAGAGTCCCTGCTCTAATTCCACCTCAAATCATTTTTGTAATGAGTCACAGTATAAGTACAAATTATTTAAACATAAGTGGTTATGGGAGGAGTGACGTGCAGACTAGGAAAGCCCGTGGGTAACCATAGCTCAGCTCTCTCAGGTAACAGATACCAGCTGGGCTTCTCAGTGAGTGTTCAGAGGAGCCCTCTGTGCTGCCCTGTCTACGTCTTTGCAGAAGGAACCCGCCCTGGACAGGCCCAGCCTTGGCCTCCATGGAGGCAGCCCTGAACTCTTCTTTGGTGCCAGATTAAGATGAATTTTGCCCCAGGATGGATCAGACCCAGAGTCACACCCATAACTCATTCATTCAGTGATGAGATTTGGGGCTTTTTGAGCTGATGATATATCATTATTATTATTATTTTTTTTGAGACAGAGTTTCACTCTTGTTGCCTAGACTGGAGTGCAATGGTGCAATCTCAGCTCACTGCAACCTCCTCCTCCCGGGTTCAAGCGATTCTCCTGCCTCAGCCTCCCGAGTAGCTGGAACTACAGGCGTGCACCATCACACCCAGCTAATCTTTTTATTTTTAGTAGAGACAGGGTTTCACCACGTTGGCCAGGATGGTCTTGATCTCTTGACCACATGATCTGCCTGCCTCGGCCTCCCAGAGTGCTGGGATTACAGGGAGTTGATGATATTTAGACAAGATTTTAGACTTAGAGGTGATGGGTGCTAGAATGGGTTAAGACTTCTGGGGATGTTAGTATGGGGTGAATGTATTTTGCATGAAGGAAGGATGTGAAATTTTGGTAGGCAAAAGGGTCGGCTGTAGTGAGTTCAATGGTGTCTTTTCAAAATTCATGTCCACCTGGAACCTTGAAATGTGGCCCTATTTAAAATTAGGGTCTCTCTCTTTTATTTATTTATTTTTTTGGAACAGGATCTTCCTCTGTGTTGCCCAGGCTGGAGTGCAGTGGCACAACCACAGCTCACTGCAACCTTAAACTCCTGGGCTCAAGTTATCCACTAGCCTCAGCCTTCCAAGTAGCTTGGACTACAGGTGCACGCTACTACACCCAGCTAATTTTTGTTATTGTAGGCGTGAGGTCTTGCTATGTTGCCCAGGTTGATCTTGAACACCTGGGCCCAAGTGATCCGCCTGCCTCAGCCTCCCAAAGTGCTGGGATTACAGGTGCATGCCACCATGCCTGGCTTGAAAATAGGGTCTTTAGAGATGTAATTAGTTAAGGATTTTGAGACAAAATCATCCTGGATTTAGAGTGGGCTCTAAATTCAATGATGGGTATCTTTATAAGAGAAAACAGAGGGATATTTGGACACAGAGAGAAATGGGCCATGTGTCAATGGAGGGAGAAATTGCAGTTATACTGCCTTGTACAACTCAAGGAACTCCTGCAGCCACCAGAAGCTGGAAATCTTCCTTAGAGCCCTCAGAGGAAGCATGAGTCTGCCAACACCTCGATTTTGGACTCCTGGCACCAAAATGTGAGACAATAAATTTCTGTTATTTGAAGCCACATGTTTTGTGGTAATTTATTATAGCAGCCCTAAGACAGGAGATGAAGGGTTCACTGGCATGCCAAGGACATGATGCAGGGACATGTGAGTGTGTGGTGGTGTGTACCTGTAATCCCATTTTGATATAGGGACATGAAGAGTTCATAGTCATGCTGAGGACAGTGCTGCTGAGAAGTCCATCATCCGGGCAGGCCACAGAGCACCATCAGAGCCAGAAGAAGTTATTGTTGGCTTCCAAAAAAGTCCCAAGTGGATGTTAGTGAGGCACAGAATGAGTGCCATCTAGGGCTGGGCCTGAGGCTGCAGAGTGGAGGCCACAGCAGGGTTTGTGGTGGGGGAAGGTATTGATCTCTGCAATTAGGTAGACCTGACATTCCCACTTGGTAGATTTTTTTTTTATATACGGAGTTGTGCTCTTGTTGCCCAGGCTGGAGTGCAATGGCATGACCTCAGCTCACCGCAACTTCCGCCTCCCGGGTTCAAGTGATTCTCCTGCCTCAGCTTCCCAAGTAGCTGGGATTACAGGCATATACCACCACACTCAGGTGATTTTGTGTTTTTAGTAGAGATGGGGTTTCTCCATGTTGGTCAGGCTGGTCTCGAACTCCCGACCTCGGCCTCCCGAAGTGCTGGGATTACAGGTGTGAGCCACCGCGCCCGGCCTTAGTAGATGTTTGACTCTGGGCAAGTTCTTTGCTTTGAGCTTCAGTTTTCATATCTCTACAATAAATGCAATGTATCTATGTGGCAGGGTTGAGGCAGGATTAAACGAGGTATGCAAGTGGCACAGGGTGGATACTGCACTATTAGTCTCAGCCCATCCTTTGGTGTCGCTATTGCTAATGCTAACTGACATGGCTGGGGTAAGTCCACGCCTTCTGGGAGTCTCAGTCTTCTGTGTAGCCATCACTCTTGCTCCATCTCTCACTAACCACCAATGAGAACTTTCCCTGTGCCTCACACTGTGGTCAAGGACTTCTCACACACTATCTCACTAAATCCTTCCCATGGAACTGGGAGCTATTGTTAACCCATTTTACAAATGACGAAACAGGATTCAAACCCGGTAGGCCTGTGTGGTTCCGAAGCCAGAGCCACTCAGCATTGTAATAAAGGCGGCTGTTGTTTTCATGGTTACAGGGTTTATTTTCATTTTTGTTGAAAGCACCATTTCTCTACCTGATTTCATTACCACTCGTGCCTGAAGTCACATGCTGGTGAAGGATCCCACAGGTGAAATCGCAGAGGCTGTGCTGGAGAAACCCTGTGAGAGCTGCACGACGGCACTGCAAGATTTTTGGACTACGAGGCTGCTCCTTGGATTCACTCACCCGGAGAGACGAGGAGGCTCTGGGACTCCAGGGAGGCTGGCAGCGTGGCCCAGAGCAATGTTGAGGCTTTGGCTGCAGGGAGCTGCTTCCTTACTGGTCTCCTGCTTCCTCTGTTGCTGCCCTCTGGGCTATTCTTGACATTAGAGCCAGCAAAGGCAACACGCTGCTGCTTGGCTCAAAACTTGCCAGATGTCTCCCATTTCATGCCTAGTAAAGCTGCATGCCTACAACGGCCTGCCATCTCTGTGAGATTTGACCTCACCTCCTTTTCCATCTCCTGCCCTGTCAGCTCTGGCCAGACTCTCTTCCCTGTTGTTGCTGAACACACCAGGCCCACTCCTGCCTCAGGGCCTTTGCGTTTGCTGTTCCCTCTGCCTGGAATGTTTTCCCCAACACGGCTCCCCCAACCAATATCCACAAGGCTCACTAATTCCCTTTATTAAAGTCTTTGCTCGGCCGGGAGCGGTAGCTCATGCCTGTAATCACTTGAGATCAGGAGTTTGAGACTAGTCTGGCCAACATGGTGAAACGCCACCTCCACTGAAAATACAAAAATTAGCCAGGCTTGGTGGTGCGTGCCTGTAATCTTAGCTACTCAGGAGGCTGAGGTTGGAAAATCACTTGAACCTGGGAGGCGGAGGTTGCAACGAGCCAAGATCGCACCACTGTACTCCAGCCTGAATGACAGAGAGAGACTCTGTCTCAAAAAAAAAAAAAAAAAAAAAGTCTTAGTCCCAGCACTTTGGGAGGCCGAGGCAGGCGGATCACAAGGTCAGGAGTTGAAGACCACACTGACCAACATGTGAAACCCCGTCTCTACTAAAAATACAAAAATTAGCTGGGCGTGGTGGCATGCGCCTGTAATCCCAGCTACTCAGGAGGCTGAGGCAAGATAATTGCTTGAACCTGGGAGGTGGAGGTTGCAGTCAGCCAAGATCGCACCACTGCACTCCAGCCTGGGCAACAGAGTGAGACTCCATCTCAAAAAAAAAAGTCTTTGCTCAAATATAAACCCTCTCCTAAGAGCTCTGATTAAAATTGTAATCCCCCGGCCCCAGAAATCCCTGCTTCCATTTCCTGCGTTTGTTTTCTACATAACACTGATTGCATCTGATAGTCTGTATGTTTCACTTATATATTTGTTTACCCTTATACTCCTTATGGCTTAAGTGAAAACTCTGCAGGACAGAGAATTTGTTTTTTGTCTCTTTTGCTTTCTGCTATACACTCTGATGCCTAGAATACCGGCACACAGTAAGAGTTCAATAACTGTTTGTCAAATGAATGAAAAAATAAATGAGGATTCTTAAGATCATACAGGGTAATTGGCCTGGGTGCTCAGTGAGTGTTATTAGCCTTCCCACCCTGCCCCCCACACAAAAGTGATTACAAATTTAGAAGAAGGTTTGCTGAGATCTGGGGAGAGCCATAGAGACATTTGCAAACCATCCCAAATTCAAATATTGGGTGGTATTCAGTGTCTACTTACAGTCAGCACTGTGCTTGCTCCCTCCATAAGTTTTCTTCTTTCTAGACTCCAGGCCTTTGCACATGCTGTTCTTAAATGTTCCTTCCTCCAGGAAGCCTGCCCTGACTTCCCAAGACTAGGTTAGGCCTCCCTTATCCTTACTTACCCCCACGCTGCTGCAGCACAGCATTGTTCTGTATCTGCCAGTTGACTTGCCTGTCAATCCTACTAGACTGTAGGATAAAAGTGAAATCTAAATCTGGCACATAGTAGGTACACAGCAAAGGTTTGTTGGATGAGTCTGCAACCCAGGAGCCAAAAACCTTCCCAAATGGACACAGCCTAAGATAGTTGATCTGGATGCTTTAGGCTTATGAGTGCTGGTCCCATCCCTGCCCTGACCTGAGTCTACAGAGTGAGGGATGCTCCCAAGTTGTTTTGGTGGAGCACAGATGGCTATCACAAAACACTGCCTCCCCTACTTCATTCCCAAGATGGAGGTCCCAGGCCAGAGCAGCTTCACACATCAGACCTGTGTGAACCTACAGGTTTTTTTTTGGATCTCAGCTCATTCCAGAGGAGTTCTTTCAAGCCTGAAATTGCTAATGCTCCTCCTTCCAGACCCTCCAGCCAGTGGCTGCCTTTTGTTGAGGTTGGATAGAGAAAAGCTTCTCTAAGAAAGCAGCCTGCCAGAGAGATGGGAGATGCTTGGATGCTAGGCAACTGGTCAGAAAGCAAACATTGGCCTCATCTCCAGGGACCCTGCCAGGCACTGTGCAGCTCAGACCTGGAGTTCTTTGTCTGGATGAGAGTTTGCCATTTAATTAGATTCCCCACCTGATCTGCCTGTGGGGCCGTAACAGGCAACGAGAGGCTGTCAGCATCCCTACCCCAGGCAGCCAGGAGCGGGAAGGAGCTGTGGCATTGGAGGGTAGGGTGGGTCTCCCATCTCCCACTCCTGCGGGGTCCGTGCCCTGCTGGTTCTTGCTCCACTCCCTCTGGGTGTCTTCCTCCATAAATCAGATGCTCTTAGGGACATATTCCCTGTCCTCTCCATAGCCAGCCCTTCCAAGCAAAGCAAAGCAAACAAACAAACAAAAAAACACCTCAAAGGCAGGATCGTGGCATGCCAATATCTGGTGTTTTTAGCTCTTCAGAGAATTTTACCATTTATGGAGTGCCTATTACATACTACAAATGAGGCATTGGCATGTACATTATCTCACTTATCACCCAGACCTACCCTGTAACATAAAAATCATAGATCTCCTTTCATAGATCAGGACACTGAAGCCCAGGCAGCATGAAAGCAGCATTCATGGTCACACAGCTAGTCAGGGGCAGAACTGTATTAAATCCATGTCTCCTTCATTCCAGTTTCTTCAGAATCAAACCACGTTGTTTCTCTTAAATGCCACCCTGTTTTATGAATGGGTTAACTGAGTATTGGGTACTTTATTAAGACTTACAGGATATTGGTTCTTAAACAGAGGTAGATCCAGGAAAACACAAGCAAACCAATAAGTAAGCTGACTCTAGAGAAGGAGATGCTACCTTTATTCCTTTGCTATTTCATTCACGTGGTGGGAGTTCCATTCATGCAATATTCAGCTTTTCTCCTCAACCCCCTTCCTTCTCTGCTCTCACCACATGGGGAAGGCTGTTCCAGCCCTGTGCTGCCTATGATTGCAGGGGGAGTCCACAGAATTCTGGCATTCACTATTAGGTTAGGAAGATCATTTCCTCATAGATACAAACCATGCCTCATAGAGACCTTATTAGTCATAAAGATAACATTTTGACCTATATCGAATTTTATCTTTTCTTATTTTTCAAATGGTTCCAAACCTGGGCGGGAAAGAGGACTGTATTTATGGGACATTCTTGAAGACTGTAATAATCCTGTGGCCTAATTCCACTGGATTCTACCCAGGACACACGCTCTATGAGCCCACCATGCACACAGATTGTGCCTCTGCCAGTGGAGATATCTAAGGAATGCATGGTCCCCGTCCTCCTGGGCTTCACAACCAAGCTGGGGAGACACAGCCAAGCCACAAGATGCACCTGGCAATTCTAAGGCAGCGTACTGGAACACCTTCATGATGCCAGCAGGCAATCGTGGAGGGATCCACTTAAATCAATATTCTAGTTGAGATTTGCTATATATAAATGGAAAACCCAATCTCAAAACACTGGAGTACAGTTATAAGTATTCTCCACTTTAACTCTGAACCTACACAAAATAGGATTTATTCTGGCCAGGCACAGGGGCTCACGCCTGTAATCCCAGCACTTTGGGAGGCCGAGGCGGGCAGATCACGAGGTTGGGAGATCGAGACCATCCTGGCTAACACGGTGAAACCCTGTCTCTACTAAAAATACAAAAATTAGCCAGGCATGGTGGTGGGTGCCTGTAGTCCCAGCTACTCGGGAGGCTGAGGCAGGAGAATGGCGTGAACCTGGGAGGCGGAGCTTGCAGTGAGCCAAGATCTCGCCACTGCACTTCAGCCTGGGGACAGAGCGAGACTCCATCCAAAAAAAAAAAAAAAAAAAAAAGATTTATTCTCTCTTCAATGAATCAGAAAGTCTTCCATGATCTTTCAGAAATTTAGGAAAATCACAACTGCCTGTGTTTTATAGCCCAGCACTATGCCCAGTTCTTTCCTAGTTAATCTTCAATGCAACCCTGGATAGAGGATATTATTATCCCCATTTCACAGATAAAGAAAATGAGGCTCCAAGGACTTAAACAACTTCTCAGGATGACTTAAATAGGATTTAAACCCAGTCTGTGTGGTTCCACAGCCAAGTCCATCCTAGCACTCCTCGTTGCCTCTCGATAAACATAAGAGCCTTAAGCCCTTGACATTCATGAGAGTAATCCCGAGACGTCCGGGAGTTTTCAATTTACAAATTCCACTTTAGTGTATAATCGCCTCCATAAAACACCTATTTTTCTTGCTGAGGCCCATCCCTTCTCAGTCCTCCTTACACTTCACCTATTTCTGTTTCCAGCAATGGTGGTTAAGGTTCTTTCCAGGGCACTTCGCTTATTTTGTGGGGGTTGTTGTGCAGGGAAGGTGGGCAGGGAGTAAGAGGTCTGGATCGAGAGGTGATTGCTGGACTGCCTGCTTGGTTTACCTGCAAGCCACACCCTCACTCCTGCACACCAGCCCAGCTCACTGGAGCACCTGGCAGAAATCAGAAGCACATGCCATTTCTGTTGCCGTGGTCAGATGGACATGATCCACTGATGAAAACCCACATGTGTGTGCACACATCTTCCACACTCACACACCCCTGCATTTGAGGCAGAGATACCATGCAGGGCTCTTCCCAGGAAACCAGCAGCTGATGACAGAGTTTCTTAGAGGATGAAGTTGTACATTGATGGACACAATGTTTTCTTAATAACTATGCATTTTATAATGATTATTAGAATAAGTGTAACTAGTACATCAAACCCAGATTTCACAGATAATATGACTGATCTTCCATCAATAGCAATGACATGCAGTTTTCTCTGAAAATAGATTGAAGTAAACAAAATGAGTCAGCTCAAAGGAGAATATTTAGTAAATCGTAGGACTGCAGTACTTGGCAATGGCAAAAACCCTGAGGTGGTCTGTGGGTGAATGAAGTTGGGGGCACCATGGCTGCCAGGGTATGATGGGTAGGAGATGCGGAAATGTGGGTAGAGAGGAAACCTGAGGCCGGTTCCCAGGGGTACTCGGAGCTTCAAAGAAGGGAAATCTTGTGTTCTGGCTGGTAGACAGAAGGAAAAAAAATCCAAGCCTGTTTCGCCAATAGTAATTATGTGTGGAATAGACTGTGTGTGATGTTGAGGGAATTCAACATACAGGAACGATCCCTCCGGGAAGATTTAAACACATCTTCTTTGAAGACGTGAATATAAAAACAGGACCCATTCTTGCTATGATCAAATACACTTCTAGGGCTTTTTTCACTTAAAAATACTTTTTAGTATGAAAAATTTCAAACAAGTACAAGTAGAGAGAATTGCATGAAGAATTCCATATACCCATTTCCAGCTTTTCCCTGATCATTTTTAATCCTCTGAAAGAAGGACAATCTAACTGGGAGTTGGGAAAAGCAAGTGCTAGTTTGGCTTTGCCATAAATTGGCTGTGTGACCTTGGGCAAGTCACTTAACCTCTCTGGGCCTCTGTTTTCCCTTTTTCAATCCTGGGATGAATTCAATCTCCCAGAAACCCCTTGTCCCCCAGCCCGCTTCTATATGCTCATGAGATAGCAACAAATGCACATCGCTAGGCTAACTGTGGTGCTGAGGGAATTAAACTGATAAGGTTTTCTATTCTTTCATTCTTTGCATAACCTTTCCTATGGAGACAGCCTAAGGAAGTGTAGGGACATGCTAAGCGATCCTGTTAGATTAGATGAGGTCAAATACTTCAAGATATGTCCCCATCTGAAACACTTTGCATTGGCAGTATTTGGAGACAACTGTGTATTTGCCTGCTATTTACACTGGAAAGGCAGGTTAGGTGATCATCCATTGACTGGAGAAATCCATGTAGACAATTGGACTGGAAAATGAGGCCTCTAGGAAGTGCATGAAATCCTGATTTACATCATTTGGTGATCTTTTTGGTCGAATTTATCAGATCACTGTTTACGCGAGCCAACACATAAAATGCTTAGCAAAGTGCCTAGAATAATATGCATTAGATATAACTTTTATGATTTCTATTTTCCATGCAGATGTTTGACTAAAATGTTTATGCAGACACAAAGCTCACACACAATCAGCTTTGGTAACAAAGGCAGGATAATCTACTTTACCACGAGAATCTATGCTCCCACTCAGCAGCTGTCATTCCCTAAGAGTGGCTTGTCCTGGCCACACCTTGCCCCACCACGAGACCCTTGGCTCTTAGAGGATCCTTGCATATAGGGTCTTGTGCTTTCAACACACAGCCTTCAGCATTGAGGACAAGGCGTGGTCTGACCACTAACCCTGCCTTTTTCACTCGTTCAGCATCTCTGCTCAGGCGAGAATGCAGAGGAATGAAACTCCCCATGCACCTGTTAAAACAAGGTGGTACATGTTGGGGGTAAGAGGAACAGGATAGGGAGTGAGTAGCTCTGAGTTCTGCTCTTGGGTCTGCCACTGTGTGATCTTGGGTAAGACCCTCCTCTCAGCACTCTTGGTCTCATCCACATAACAAAAGCGTTAAACTGGGTCACGTGGGGGTGTTTTTAGCATTAACATAGTCTATTCTGTAATAACGATCACGTAATAATTATACTAATATAGATCATAACATCATCATTATAACTGTATGACAACCATCACATGCATTATAAAGACTCCCTAGTGGCCATGGCTCCTGGGACTGCTCATCATAGTTCTAGTTACTCCTTAAACACATTTTCACAGGGACATGGCTGCTGTCCTTGAGAAACTCATAATGGAATGGAAGAGACGAGGAAAAGATCAATTAAAGTGCAGTAGGAGCTATTACGGAAATAGGAACAGGTGCTTGGGGAGTCCAGAGGAGGCTGCTAGGATCCTAAAGGGGCTGGAATTTCAGCTTATCTTTGGGTTAAACATCTGCTCTCCCATCTTGAGTCAATATGGAATTTTCATTCATTCAACAGCTGTTTGCTGAGCATCCACGGAGCCCCGGGCACTGTGCTGGCTGTCTATGAGGGCTGAGCACACAAAGTCCACGGCCTCTTGGAATTACTGACTATGAAGAGGCAGACAATGCACAAATAAACTAAAATGTGGGTTGCAAATTCTGTACAGAGCTATGAAGGAAGCTCAGGAATGATGTTCAGGAAAGACAGGAACTGATATGCCTTAGAGATCTGGGGGTCCTCCTTGAGGCAGTGGCTGCTGAGCTGGGGTCCTCTATGTGAGGAGCTGGAAGAGCATCAGAGGGTAACATGAAAAAAGGGGCAAAGAGCCTGGTGGGCTCCTCAAGAGACTGGGAGGAGGTCAAGTGCCAGGAGCACTGAGAGTGAGAGATGAGGCCATAGGCTAAGGCAGATGCCAGAGTGTGCAGGCCCCATAAGGGGTTTGGGAGGAAGCACTAATGGAGGAAGGCAGAGAGTGAACTGATTTACCAATTTTAAAAGCACTCTGGGCCAGGCACAATAGTTCATGTCTGTAATCCCAGCACTTTGGGAGGCCAAGACAGGAGAATTGCTTGAGGCCAGGAGTTCAACTGTCTGGGCAACATAGTGAGACCCTCCCTACCTCTACCAAAAAAAAAAAAGAAAAAAAAAAGTCACTGTGGATTCCTGGTAGAAGATGAAACACAGGAAACCCTGTGAATTTAGAAATGCTGGTTTGGAGGTGTACCATCCAGGCAAGAAGTCAAGTAGCAGTCATGATGGAGCTAGGTCTGTGGGTTCAGAATAGGTACTGATGGTGGAGTTGGCCTAATTGGCTGGGGAATAAGATGTGGTGGTGGGGGGAAGGGAGAGGGAGAAATAAAGAGCGACTCCCAGGTTCCTGGCTCAAGGTATGGGGCAGATGGAGTTGCTGTTTACAGAGAGGGTGCAGGCAGGGAGAGAAACAGAACACTTCTGGGATCACAGGCTTCCCTAAGGATGAAACGCCATGTGTAAAGAGCGCCTAACACTGTGCTTTCCATAAATGCTGACCCCTTCATCCCCTTCTTGTACTTAAAACGAACTTCAGTGCAGTAGGGCAACTTTAATAAAGCCCAGGTAGGCCTGGCAGCCAGATCAGTAGAAAGAATGGGGTCGGGGAACTTCTGGGCAAATAGGCGCTGTGCCTGAGAGCCTTGCAAGGGTGCGGCGGGGTTCACCCCTGCTCAGGAGGAAATAAGGAATCCCTCCTGAGCTAAGTGCAAGTGAATTCAGCCAGCAAGGCTGTTAAAAACAATTGCCTAAATGAGCAAGTGCATAGTGCCTTACTGTTTACAAAGCACTTTTGACATACGTTATCCCATTTGATTCCTATAGTCACATAGAAGCAGAGCCATAATCCCAATTTCAGGGAGAGGGAAGCTCAGGCTTAGAGTGCATTAGGGACTTGCTCAAGCTCACACAGTGAGTCGGTGGTTGCCCCCAGCCTTTCTGATTCTCATTGAGGGTTCCCCAGCACAGCCAGTTTGTCCATCAGCCACCACTGATAAAGGCCCTAGGACCTAGGAGGTTTTTAAGAGCCAACAACAAGAAGAAAATTGGATTTGAAAAAAGATGTAGTTAGCTCCAAAATACAAAAAGAAAAGGGCACGAATGAAATGAATAAATGTTTATCTACATTTCCACCACATATCAACTTCTTGCCATAGCACCTTCATTCATTGTTCGATAGAGCATTTATTAAGGTTTCATTACATTTGAAAATAATGTGTGAGCCACATTCTCCTCACTTTGCAAGAATTCCAGAGTACATGGGGTGGGTGTTCAGAAATCATAGCCAGTGGTGAGTTAGGTGGTGAGCCAATTTCTAGTCAAATAACCACAAAGGCAGGATTTTAAAATCCTTTCAAAGTATTTTACAACAAAAAATTATATATTTTGTGAAATAAGTTCTTTTTAGTGTGTTTGATACAAAGTGAGGTGTGGTTTCAAATACAAATGTTGAGGGCCTGAGAGATCTTAGGTGTCCAGCTGGCAACTCTTCAGCTCTCCTTCGGATCTCTTTTCTAAGTTTATTTGGTTTTCATGAAACTTTGTGAATCCAAAAAGAAAAAAAAAGAAAACCACCTAAAATTGTCTCTAGTTTTGAACCTACCAGTATTTTTGGAGGAAGCGTTTCCAGGGAACAGAGACAATGGACAAAGAGAACAAGGTAGCTTTCAGAAAATCAAGGTAGAGAGAGCCTACCCGTGTCTACTCTCAGCCAGGAGGCCAGTAGAGAACTGACCCAGCAGAAGGAGCTTCCTGGAGCCGGAGTCAGTTGGCTAAGCCAAGAGTAGGTTCCCCAGTGGTTGTGTAAGGACAGGAGGGCGAGTCTTCCCTAAGAACAAAGGCGGGTAAGTTTTGGTTTTATAGCTCATGCATGCACTCATTTTTCTGAGCATCTCCTCTGTGCCAGGTGCTGCTTTAGGTACTTGGAATAAATCAGTGGGCACAAGAAACAGAGGTCCTTGTGTCTCAGGGAGCTTAGACTCTGAAGTATGTGTGTATGTATGGGACAGCCAGAAAACAATGAACATAATAAAACAGAATATATTTGATATATATTCGAACACAATATAGCATGTTCAAAGGTGATAGAAGACTATGAAATAGCAGAGGTAGATGAGTAGAATGGGGATGCCAGGGGAAGAGGGGGTGTGGTTTGCAGCTGAAACTGGGTTGGCCATGCTTGGTCTCACTGAGAAGGTGAGATTGGACTTGACTCTCAACTTTCAAGACTGCAAAGTGGTGAAGGAGAGAACATTGTGGCTATCTCACGAAAGAGCATTCCAGGCGGAGGGACCAGCAAATGCAAAGGCCCTGAGGTAGGTGTACGCCTGGCCTGTTCAAGGAACAGTGAGAAGGCCAGTGTAGGTGGAGTGGCTGAGTACGTGATAGTGAAATAGATCAGGGCAGTAATGTGGGCAAGAGCATTTAGCCACTGAGATGCCTGCAGCTTTTCGTTGAATGAGAGAGGCAGCCACTGGGTGTTTTTGAACAAATGATTAATGTGATCTTATGGATGTTTAAAATAATGCAGTAAGAATAGACTGTAGAGGAGTGCATTAGTTTCCTGTGGCTGCTGTAACAAATTACTATAAACTGGATGGCTGAAAACAACAGGAATTTATTCTCTCAAAGTTCTAGAGGCCACAGATCCAGAATTTGTTTCACTTAGCTGGAACCATTGTGTCAGCAGGTCCACACACCCTCTGGAGGCTCCAAAGGAGAATCTGTTCCTTGCCTCTTCCAGCCTCCGGTGGCTCCAGCACTCTTGGCTTGAGGCCACATCACTTTCATCAATCTCTGTCTCCGTGGTCACATTCTCCTCCTCTCTGTATGTGTCAGTTCCCCCTCTGCCACTGATATAAACATTTACGGTGATATTTAGGGCCTACCTGGATAATCCTACATGGTTTGTCCATCTCAAGTTCCTTGACTTAATCATTCCTGCAAAGAGTCTTTTTTTCCAAGCAAGGCAACATTTACAGCTTCCTGGGGTTGGTACTTGGTATTTTTGGGGTCCATGACCCAGCCTCCTACAGGAGAAAGGGTAGATGTAGAAAGTCCTGCTAGGGGGCTTCTGGAGTCATCCAGGTAATGCATAGTGATGGTTTAGATGGGATGGGAACAGTGCAGGCTGTGAGACATGGCTGGTTTCTCAACATATTTGAAAGGTAAGGCCAACAGGATTTTCTGACAGACTGGAGGTGGGGTGAGAGAGAAAGAGAAGGGTGAAGACTGGCCACAAGATTTTTCACTTGAACAAATGGAAGGATGAAGGTGTCCTCACCGAGATACAGAAGACTGTGGGTGGAATAGGTTTCAGGAGTAAGAACAGGAGCTCAGTTTTAGAAATGGGGGCGTGGTGAGATGTCTAAACATCCACATGGAGATGTTGAGTAGGTAGCTGGGGAGAAGAGCCCAGGGTTTGGGAGGAAAGGCTGGGCTGGAGATTTTAATAGTGGAGCATAGGCATGGAGACAGTACTTACAGCCATGGGACTGGAGGAGATGAGCAAGGGAGCGAGGGTAGAGAAAGAAGGGAACTGAGGACTGAGCCCTGAGGTCCTCCGACACTAGGAGGTTGGGGAGAAGAGGAGTCTCCGCAGGAGTGAGCCCTGAGACAAAAGAAGGACCAGGACAGGGTCCTGTCTAGGAATCCAAGTGAATAAACACGTCAGTGGTGGGAGGTATAACATGGCCTTCACGCCAAGACCAAAATCTCAGCCAGGGCTGCAGCCCTGCCTTCTAACTATCCTTCCCTCTGGGCACATGTGGCAGGTGTCTGCTCACTCTGGAGGCCTCTTGGAGCTCCCAGGCCCCAAAGCATAACTTTATGCAGCGGTTGCATAAACCTTAGTTCCACCAAAGGCAGGGCGGGTGGGGAAACCATTCACTCTGTAGGTTGGGGAAGCTGCTGAACACCTCTCAGGATTCATGTGCCATAGGCTTGGGACTTACTGGCCTGTTAGCTAGGGAGTTGGGATCATGGTGGGAGGAGAAGGTGGTCCCTGAGAAGTGAGTGGGGCCAATCCAAAAGGTATGGGGTCTGACTTCACAGGCCAGGAGATCAGGAAACAAAGAGGGCATTGGGAATCAGGGATTCTTGGGGCCAGACACTTCTAGGGAGTAATCCTGCTTCTGACAGTTCTATCTGTGTCGATCTTAGGCAAACTGATTCTCTCTAAGCCTCAGTTTCCTTATTTGTAAAATGGGGCTATAAATACTTGCTTCCTAGGAAAGTAATAATATACTGTGTTTAAGCTACCAGGCACATCATAGGTGCTAAAGAATTTTGGTAATTTTCCTTGTGTTGATTTGAAACTATTTGAATTAGTCCTGACATAACACTCACCCAAAGGGAGATGTCCCTTTTTCGAGGAGCTGGGGTGTGGGTGGCCAGCCCGTGGCCCTGGAGGCCACAGCCGGGAGCCTGCTCCTAGTGTGGGGCGATAGCCCAGCCCAGCACTTCGCTACCATCTTGTAAATGTGTGTCCAGCAGGGCCAGGGGAGATCATGCCACCAGCTCCCAGAAAACATTACTTGTACACTCAAAAAATGTCCTCTGAGTAGAACAAGAAGAGGCCTTGGCTGCGAGTTCTGCCCCCAGTCCTGCCGCGCTTATCCCATGCGCCATGTTCTCGGGCAAGTCACTGCTCCCCTATAAGCTTTATTAATTCAATTTGTAAGATGAATGGTTTGAACCACATTGGTCATTTCCATATTTTTGTTTTATAGGAAAACATTCTTATTAAACAGAAAAGGCTTGCATAGAACCCCAGTGTTTTAAACAAATGAAAGATGCCCTGGTTACAGTGCGGAGGGGAGTCCTGGGCACTGAGGCTTCCTTATCTCCCCCAAGGGAGCCCAGGGACCCTCTATGGAACCCTACAACTCTAAGGAACAGGCTTAGAAAAATTCTGACTAAAGGCAAAAATTGTGCCTCTGAGTTTAAAGCTATATGTAATCGGCATTAGATGGCTTGATGCTGATGAATATGTATTTCAAACGGTTATGTGCAAAAACATATTTGTGTGTATACTTTATTTCCATTTTAAACCTGCAGATAGCAGGCCAAATTCTTAATGTTTTATGCCTACTTGTTACTTTCCTGATGTCAAATTCGCTGCATAGTTATATTCAAAGAAGGAATTGACTTAGTATTTGTAGTAAATTAAAACTGCTTTGACTATCAGAGAGAGACAGACAGATCCTGGGCTAAATATTTCTAAGTTCTCTCACAGCTCAGAAAAATCTCAAAATTATAACTTTTTCTTGCAGTTGATCTCTACAGTTTCATGAAGTGGGTTCTAGGTTACCACAAAATTAAGACACATGTTGTTGTTCAATAGGGCAGGAAAGAGTTAAAACCAGCTTTAGTTGAACACCTATTACGGATCAGCTACCATCTTATTTTATTTATTTATTTTTGAGACAGGGTCTTGTACTGTCACATAGGCTGGAGTGCAGTGGCACAATCATAGCTCACTGCAACCTCGAACCCCTAGGCTGAAGTTATCCTCCCACCTCAGCCTCCCAAGTAACTGAGACTACAGGTGTATGCCACCATGCTCGTCTAATTTTTTATTTTTCTGGAAACAGGGTCTTGCTATGTGGACTAGGCTGATCTTGAACTCCTGGCCTCAAGTCATCCTACCGCTGTGGGCTCATAAAGTGCGGGGATTACAAGCATGAGCCACCACACTGGCCCCAGGTACCATCTTATAGTTTATTTTAGTTAACTTTTAGACCAATGTAATGAAGGTGCAAGTACCATTTTTTCCCAATTTGCATATGGGGAAACTGAGGCTCAGAGAGGTTAAAGTGGCCTACTCAATGTCATACAGCTAATAAGATGATAGTTTCAGGATTCAAACTCAGATCTGTATTCAAAGACTGCTCTTCCCACCCCAAGTTGTTTCTAAAGGCAAAAAATCCCTTTGATTTCAGGAGACAGTCCTTGAATTGTACTAAGAATGATCGCTTGTATTGATTGGTAAGTTCTTGGTTTAGCTCCAGCTTTCCCATCTACATTACTCGTGCTGCTCTCCCATGAACCCTGTGAGGTAAGCAGGCCAGGTACTATCATGTCCGTTTTTCAAATAGGAGAATTGAGGTTTGGAGAGATGGAGTGACTTGCCTAAGGTTGTGCAGAGCATGGGGTCTTGCTATTCCCTCCTGAATCTTCTCCCAATCAAGAGTGTGAGCCATATACCATAAGGCTATCTTGCTCAGATAGTTCATGTCCCACCCTCTTTAGGAGAACTCATTTCATTTTCAAACTGCACCGAGTTCTTTCATCATTGCAGCTTTTTCATTTATTAGGCGTTCAATTTCCCTTACATTCATCATTTATTTGCTGCTGCTTTTCATTTTTTAAGAGGTGAAGGAAATGCAAATTAGCAAATGAATGTCATGCATAATACAGCCGGCCCAGCTACAAACAGCTTTTGTTAGAGTCCGCTCTGTTCTAGGACAAATTGGTCTACAAGGACCCGATATACCTCTCTGGATGTGTTGACACAGACGCAGCCTGCCAGGAAAGGACAATGGCAAAAGTGTGCTTTTGTTTGGTCTGCCATTCCCCGGGTTAATATGTTGGGTAATATCTTCAGCATTGTTTCCCTGAGCCATAGGAAGGTGTGTGCCCAGCCCTGCGATGGGTGCACAGATGCTCCAGTGCTGTTCACGTAGTGCAACTTGGTGCAGCCCCCTCATTCTTGGCCTTAGTTCTTGAACTACCTGACCTCGTGTGTCCCTTGCACTTGACTCTATTTCTTGGCAATTCTCGCTGGAGTTCTGCCACTCACCCTTCTCTTACGCCTTTGCCCAGCATCTTTGGCTTATTATGTGTTCTCTTCCCCTCATCCAAGAACTTGGCTTTTCACTGGGCTATGGCCACATCTCTCCATTTTAACAACATACTCACAGACTGCCTTGGCCTCTTAGATTTATGGAGTACTGTCCTATCCTCTATCCTATGCCTCTATCAGGTCTGATTTGTTCTTATGGGTAGAACCCAGATCCACCTGGATCCCCAGGGGTGAAATGTTTTAATACATGAGCATAACATTTGTATGTTAAGCTCCAATCGAAATAACATTTGCCATTCATTGCATGCTGGACACCGTGTTAATGCCTTTGTTTGCTGGGTATCATCTCGTCAGTACTCACATCCCTGTAAGATAGTTATCACAGTAGTCCCACTTTGTAGATGAAGAAACAGAGAAGGTATACAACTTCCCAAGATCACACAGCTCGCAGGAGACAGAGCTGGAGTTCAAATGCAGGTCCACGTGTTTTCAGCTGTGTGCAACACTGCCTTCCAGCCAGTATGAATGGCTTCAGGAGCTCAAGACCAAACAGATATATTACTGACTATGGTTTTGAGCTAGATTTTAGTCATGAGTGTACACAAACACAATCATGTGTGCATGCACGTATATGCACACCATGCCTCATTTGTCTCGCTGGGAGTTATAGGAGCTAGACCAGAGCTGAAAATGAAAAATTACTGCTAGGTCAGTATTATTAATGCTTCATGGAAAACATTCCACTTCCAAACAATTAGGTAGACAGATTTTCTTGCATTTCTTTTCTTTTTCCTACTTATTACTACAGATGTTTACAAGAAGAAACAAAGGTTTCTGCCTCTGCAGCATTGACTAGCATTTGCTGGCAGATAGGATCCTCTTTGGATGGCCCAGGCAGCCAGAGGCAGAAGGAGGATTTGTGGGTATGAGTGACCAACTAACTCCTGAGACTGGTTTTCACGAAAAGAAGAGGAAAGTGAGGATCTGATTTTAAAAAGAGGATTTTTAAAATAAAGGCCATATGCAAGGCTTTGAAGAGCCTTGGATTTTCCAAGTATAAAATGTGGAAGTGGCCTGATCTTGGTGGATGTTCCAGCCCCATGATGCTGAGACCATCAGACTGGGGATAATTAGGTGAGGAAGCACCCTCCAACCCACCCAGGCTCTCTACAATTAAACCATCTGTTGAGTTCTATAATTTTGTGGGTTCCCAGGATGTTGTTTCCTCTGAATATTTTTTGTTTTGTGAACTACAGGTCACAGGGGACAGCTGTAGAAGAGAGGAACCTATTTCTTGACGCAAGTTCTCCAAAACCATTTCCATCAATTGCTAATGGTTTCATTAACATGCACTCTGGGGCTTGGAGGTGAAGTCCACCAGCTAAGAACATCAGAACTGCCAAGGAGGCTCAGGCAACTATTCCAGAGGTGGCTCTGGGCTGCTGAGGAGAGCTGGGTGGATTTTTAGGATGTTAATCTCAAAAGGTCAGGGAACACTGGTCCAGGACTTTCTATCAAACCTATAATCCTCTCTCTACCTCCAGTTGTGCCTCCCCTGTCACTGTCCTCATACTGTCACCAATGTGATCATCTTAAAATGTATATCTCAGACATGATCATACCATCTTGCCTTCCCTTCTTGGATGAAATCCTTCAGTCGGGACAAAAGTGAAGTTCTTTAATCTGGCTGAAGCCTTTCCAATAACTATATACCTCTGCTACCCCAAACCAATAGGCTAGCACCGTCAAACCTCATGCAGGCTTTGGATGCACCCAGCTTCCTCTTACCCCCAGGTTTTTGCCCATACAGTTTTTGCCCATAGCCTAGTAGACCTATTTCCCCTCTTCTCCATCTAGTTGACCTCTATTCATCCTTCAGAAGGTATCACCTCCTTCACGAAGTATTCCCTGATTGTCTCTCCCACTTTGTAGGCATGTAAAACCTAACCTAACTTAAAATTTTTAAAATTACCTTCAAACTTCATATTTTAAAAGGATATTTGATCCATAGGAATAATGCTTACATTGTAATAGTAAGTCAAGAAAGCAGGATGGAAGAAAACGTGCTAAATATCCTCATTTTTGTTAACTAATCCCCACACAGACACGTGCATGGGTGCACAGCAAACAGAGCCAAAGAAAATACACCAGCGTGCTAATAGTGGTTACCACTGGTTGGGGAGTTATATGGAATTTTTATTTTCTTCTTTTATGTTTACAAATTATGTACATTTTATATGATTATCTAATAAAATGCTATTTAGAAAGAAACCTTTTTTTTTTTTTTTTGGGACAGAGCCTTGCTCTGTTTGTTGCCCAGGCTGGAGTGCAGTGGCACGATCTTGGCTCACTGAAACCTCCACCTCTTGGATTCAAGTGATTCTCCTGCCTCAGCCTCCCGAGTAGCTGGGACTACAGGTGTGCACCACCACACTTGGCTAATTTTTGTATTTTTAGTACTAGCAGGGTTTCACCATGTTGGCCAGGCTGGTCTCAAACCCCTGACCTCAAATTATCCACTCACTTCGGCCTCCCAAAGTGCTGGGATTATAGGTGTGAGCCACCATGCCTGGCCAGAAAGAAATAGTTTTGCTAAATATTGTATGTGAATGTAAAGAAACTGGAAAAAAAGAGAGTGGTTAGATCTCTATCTGTTGACACGCGATAAGGTAAAAAGTGTAAGCTTTAGACTAATGCATATAGTTTCTGATTAAAAACACACAAACAGGTGACTATATGCTTACATATGTGTGTGTCAACAAGGAGTATGCTGTGGAAATGTTCGCATCAGGCTGGTAACACTGGTTACATCAAGAGGAGGGGGGATCGGAGGGACAGGCGGGGTGGAGGAGTCAGATAATTTATTTTGCCTTTATTGATCTTTGTAGTGTTTTATTTCACTTCCCATTGTAAGCATGTGCCACTATTGTAAATTCTCAAAAATCAAATAGAAAACGAAAGACTCTAAATAGCAGGATGGACTAAGGTGTTTATAATTAATAATATAAGATTTCAGGCATGTCAAAATGTTATCCTCAAACTTGATTTTCTGGATGCTTCACTAGAGTAACTTATTAACTCTTTTAATTTGGAAATTATCTTAAATTTAGGGAAAAGTTGCAAGAATGCTACAAATAATGGGACAAAGAACACCAATATACCCTCTACCTAAGTCACCTCTTATTAATATTTTCCTCCATTTGCTTTATTATTTGTTCTTCAGCACAGTAATGTTTAATTCACACTAGGAAAAAAAACACATTGCAGATTCATACATCACTATTTACACCAGACTAATTACCATGGATTTGAGTGGTCACTTAAAAAAATACTTGCTATTTCTTAAGCTACAGATATGCTGCATGTGTACAAAAAATCATATAGACAAGATCGTTCTTTGAAAACTGAATACCACCAAAGGGTCTGGCCACAGCGATTAGTAAAATACATGATAGTGAGCCTATATAAAGGCTTGTTACAGAACAATCAAAAAAACAATATGGATTTGTGTGAGATGATAAGAAATAGGTTTGAGATACATTAAGTAAAAGATACAGAACAAAATGTGTAGAATATGAGCCCAGTGTGCAAAGAAAAAAAAGATATGCTAGAAAGAGACACAAGAAATGATTGGTTTACTTTTAGGAAGAGTGCTGGGGTCTTTTTATTATACTTCCGATTATATGTTTTTTTACACTCTGCATTTTTTAAAACCATGTGCATGTATGACTTTCATGATAATAAAGAAATGAATTGGCATAAAAAATTTTACTGTAGGGCCAGGCACGGTGGCTCACACCTGTGATCCCAGCACTCACACCTGTGATCCCAGCACCGAGGTGGTGTATCACCTGAGGTCAGGAGTTCAAGACCAGCCTGGCCAACATGGCAAAACCCCATCTCTACTAAAAATACAGAAATTAGCCAGGTGTGGTGGCACGTGCCTGTAATCCCAGCTACTAGGGAGGCTGAGGCAGGAGGATCACTTGAACCTGGGAGGCAGAGGTTGCAGTGAGCCAAGATTGTGCCACTGCACTCCAGCCTGGGCAACAGAGTGAGACTCCATCTCAAAAAAAAAAAATTACTGTAAGAGAAAAGCTGTTTACCAGTTCCTGTTGGTTTTGGAATATGGGAGAAGGCCATTTCCCCTCCCCACTGGGTTCGCTGGGAGGTGATAGTCAGACTTAAACCCCCTGAGGAGTCATCTCCCTAGCAGCAGCTCTCCCTATTCCCTACAGCAGGTGCAGGTGCAGAGATGGTGGACTGCCAGGCCCCTGGGTCTAATCTATCCCACAAATATGCCACCTCCCATCCCAGAGTGCTCTGAAATTTGTGTCAACATTGAAAAAAATGGAGTGATTTTACATAACAAATTCAGATTCCCAGCCTATCTGCAGAAATCTGGCAAAACCAGGGCTGCGTTTGTAAGCACAACCGTGGGCAGCAGCCAGGTATGGGCTGCCTTTAGCATGTGAGGAGGCCTCACTGACCAGGTTTCCTCCTTTACAAAGCCCATTAGAAATTGACTCCCCTGCTCCGATGTCTCGTGGGTGAGGCCCTGCCCCCCTGATGGAAGGGGGATTTGAACATCTCTCCATTGCTGTCTCTCAATCAAGCAATATTTTCTACTGGAGGCTGTCCAAGCATATTCTAAGAAAGTCCACAGTGAGAGGAGGGTTGTTATCTCACACTTTTAGTATATAGGCGAAGTGGCTGTGGCTCAGAAAAGTGAGGTAACTTATCTAAGGTCACACAGCATGTTAGTTTCAGGGGCAGGACAAGAGCCCAGAGTGGCAAACTCCCACCCCAGTGCACGTTCTTCTGCCTTATGTGGCCTTCCACAGACTAGCTCCCAGATTGGATGATGGCTGAGAGTTGAGGGCTGGGCTCTCCATGCACACAACCTAGCCCTTCCTTCTCAGGTACCATCTCCTGAGCAAGGCAGGTGTGTGGTATCAAGGTCCTGTGACATTCAGAGAACACAGGTACAACAGCAATGACAACCACATCTTCCTTCACAGCACTCATGTCCCAAGAGGCAGGATAGGCTAGAGGCTGAGAGTGTAGCTTAGAACTGTGGCTTTAGTACTTCCTAGCTGGGTAACCTTAGGTAAGTTATTTATCTCTCTGTTCTTATGTTTCCTTGCTTGCTAGGTGGAGATTACATTATAATATTAGCTTCTACCTCATAGGATTGTTTTCAGCATTAACTACATTAGTGTGTGCAAGGTGCTTAAATCATGTCTGGCACATTGTAAGTGCTTGATAAACAAGTTATATGATTTTTATGTGACAAGAACCATGCTGAGTATTTTGCATGCTTTATCTTAGTCTTCCCAACTGTAATCAGGTAGGTGTCATTCACGTGCATTCATTAATTCATGGGATTCACAGCATTCATTACATGAATTCATTAATCTACTCGTTCACAGCATCATTAATTCAATGGATCTTTAGGAGTATCTAGTTACACTGGGTGCTGCCCTTGATGTTGGGGATATGGGGTCAAGAATGCAGAAAGCTTACATTTCTTCCTTTATGAAGCTTACATTCTACTGAGGGCTGGGTGGACACAGACATTAATCCATCAGTTAATCAAGAGTCAGGAGTGATCCATGCTGTGGAGCAAAATAACACAGGGTAAGGGACAGAGAAGGAGGATGGGTAGGGAGTTGAGTGAGTAATTTGGTACCATGAGGTAAGGAAGGCTGCTCCCAGGAAGTGCACTGGAGCAGAGATCTAAATGAAGTGAGGGAGCAAGGAGGCAGATGAACACAAGAGGAGTATTCCTGGCAGAAGGAAGGAAAAGTACAGCGGTCCTGAGGTGGTAGTAGAGGTGAGTTTGTTGCCTAGAATGTTTGTGGAACACAGAGGAGGTCTTAGTGGCTGCAACCATGAGCAAGAGGGAGTAGAGCCCAGACATGGGTCAGGGAGGAAGCCAAAAGTCAAGACATATACAATGTTCTCTGATTTGTAGAAGAAGAAACTAAAGCTCAGTGAAGTTAAGTAACTTTCCAGAAGCAGCCCAGCTGGTAAGTGGTAGAACAAGGGATTTGAACCCAAGACCATCTGGCTTCAAGGCATATGCTCCTAACCACTAGGATACATTGCTATGAACATGCACAGTGGAGGCCGGGACATGCACATATAACTATCCCAGGTGGTCCTGCTCCAAACTGTTTGCTGGGAAATTAGACAAAGAGTAAGGAGTAAGGCATAGTGAGAGAGCGAGGGTGTGTGTGGGGTGAGGAGTGGGGAAGAGCAGAAAGGAAGGGGTTCCTTTTGTCCTGGCATACTCATATTTGCCTTAGCAGGTTGAGGCAGCCATTCCGGGTAATGGTGAGGGCTCAGGGTTGATATGAAAAGTGGCATTTGTCTAAAACTTGTCAGTTCTTGGGGCATCTCGGAACGGACAGTTTTGAAACACCACAGGCACTTAAAAAAATAAAAATAGCACATTTCTAAATGCAACATCCTCTTTGGTAATGATATAATGATATATTAGGCCTCCATTGCTGGTGGCATTATCTTGTACAGCAATATATTGCACTGTTACAATTCACGCCATCAGTCTGCAAAACCAGGGTCATAAAACCCTGTAATTTATAACAGAATCTTGTAAACCTATGTATTATACACGTGTAGATATCATTGCCTGGCATTCCATATGCAGTAACTACTTGGTTCAGAAGTCAGGGCCAAAGCACCTCCCACCGCCCATTCCTCAAATGTAGGGCTCACCAGACAAGGCAAGGTGTGCATATCATTGCCAGGCCCCCTTTACTGAGCAGTAAATTAAGCAACAGGCTGTGTCTTGGTGGTAGAGGAAAACAAAGATACCAAAACAGCAAGATGTGATGCAAAGAGGAGAGAGTGACAGCCTGAAGACTTGGTCATTTATTTTATGATGCTCCTTGTTCGTATGATCACATGATCCCTAGTAGGTGTCATGCACCCAGCTGGGAATAGGGATGGAAGTAAGACGCAATCCTCCTTCTGGTCTCATGTTTCTTAAACCTTAATGTGTATTCACATCACCTGGGAATACTGTTGGATCACAGATGCTGGGCTCTAACCCGAGAATGCTCTGGTTTGTGGGTCTGGAGCCTGAGACTTTGCATGTCTAATAAGTTCCCAGGGGATGCTGATGCTGCTGGTCCTGGGGCCCCGCTTTGAGTCATTCTGCTCCAAGTGACTTTGGGATGCTCTATATTAAAGATGCTGAGGGATATTGGCTGAGTGCGGTGGCGCACGCTGGCAGTCCCAGCTACTTGGGAAGCTGAGGTAGGAGGATTGCTTGAGCCCAGGGAGTTCAAAGCTGCAGTGAGCTATGATCATACCACCGCACTCCAGCCTGGGCAGCAAACTGAGACCCTGCCTCTAAAAAAGAAAAATGCAGAGGGAGAAATGAGCTGCCCCAACACAGGCAGGGGCAGATCTGTGGATAAAGCCTGGCCTCCTGGCCCCTGAATCCAGGACTCTTCCACTGGGCCACACTGCCCATTTCCTGGCTTTGTCTCCAAACGTTCTCCAACCACAAAAGTAGCAACAGGGAGAGGGGTGCCAGAAAGATGGCAACCAGACGCATGCAGCTCACAGCAGAATCTGCGGGCACATTAACTCTGCAGGGGCCAGTTGGAGCACTCAGCAGAGGCCACTCTGAGCTTCCTAGGGCTCCCCCAAAGGTCAGACAGAATCATCTAATAGCTTCTTGAAGGGAAAATGATGGTCTGGTGGTTTTTTTCCCTGCTGAACCTCATCACCTCCAATGGCCACACTATGGATCGCTGCAGCCAGGGGGGCGGGGAATATGAGGTCTTTGCCGTATTGCAAGGCAGAACGCTTTTTCTCGAGAGGTCTTAATGACTTATGGGATGAAAGGTGGCAAGTGGGGATGCCATGCCCGGCTGAGCCCTGCAGGCCAGAGATGCCGTGATAATCACCTCTCTCCAACCCAGTGCTGGGGCCCCATGCCTGCTTCCTTGGGACAGCCCCCGTCCCTTCCCAGGGGTGACCTTCTCACCACCACCCCTTGCTGACTGGCTCCTCACACCGTGCAGGTGCAGCCTCAGTGCGTCTGCATGTAAATGAGCTTGGGCCAACCAAACGCTGGCCTCCTGCTGCCACGTAGCATGATTGCAGACACTTTATTGCCAGGTGATTGCTCTTCGATAGGAACCACCTCTTCAGAACCCTTTTAAGCCTCTCCAACAAACATTCTGATTTCATTCCTTATTGCCCTAATCCAGCTGCAGACCCTTGCGCTCCTGATTTGACTGCAGACTTAGAAATAAATATCCCAGTGTGCCTGTCCTAACCAAAGGACTATTGATAGCAAGTAGCAAATCCATTTGCCACCCAAATAGTATCCTGGTTTGCCATCACTAATTTCAGAAATGTGATTCCCAGCATTATGCCCTCTCCAAACTAGCTTTTTGCCTCTTATTTCCTAGCTTAGTTATCAGAATTTCCACCTACGCTCTTGAGCAAGATGGGACACTCACAATAAACACTGTCTCCCATCTTCCCCTCATCACCCACTCACAACATCATTAATTCTAATCCTCCTGTTGTTTGTGGATTCAACAGCTGTTTTCTGAGCTGCTATGTGTCCCTGGTGCTAGGTGCTGGGTCCTTGTCCTCATGGAGCTTCCAGGGAAATAGGGGAAACTGCGAGGAAGCACGGAACTATGCTTTGTCATGTGCCTCTGGTGACCTGGAGAAAGTCAATTAACTTTTGATGAGTGACATGTCTGGTTTCTATCCCCAAGGAGTTCATGTGAGAAGGGGAGACAGTCACACAACCAGTTCTTTGCAGTAATTATAACAGCTGAGAGGCACACAACACTAATATGCCAGCTTATTTAGGACTCATAACTGTCCTTGGAGGCAAATACTATGATTATATGAGCCACACAACAGAGGAGGAAACTGAGGCACAGATAAGTGACTTGCAAGCAGTCAGCTGGGATTTGAACTCAGAAAGTCTGCTCCAGAATCCATGCTTTCAACCCTGGAATCCTAGTCACGACGAGGTGAACGTGGGGGTGCTGGCTGCCTTCACTCCAGAGGCGTCTCCTATCCCAGAGGAGGCCAGCTGGCCTGCCTAGTCCCTCTTGGCCTCCATCTGGGTGCCGTGGCCTCTTGCTGTCACTGAAGTGTGTGACTACCAGGGCCAGAAGATGCTTCTCTAGGGCTTGGGGCCCGCTCCAGGGCGGCATCTGGACACAGGAGTAATGAAGGGTAGCTGGCGCGCGACCGGGTTGTCAGGCTGGGGACTGAAGGGTGCTTCCTTTGAACAGTCTGTGCTCGGCGCTGGCCATGTAGGCTCCACTGAGCCATGAAAATGTCTGGCCCTCCCAGTGCTGCTTCAAAAGACTGCCCGGATGACCACCTGTCCCTGGAAACAGGCTTACCAAAACTCACCTGCTTGCTTCAAAATTCACCACCCTCCATACCCCCAAGGATCTCTTTCCCTTTCTTTCTCTAATCTTCCTATGCATAGGAGGGAGAGAAAATAGGGAAGGGAATGGGGAGAGGGAGAAAGGGAGGGAGGGGGAGAAAAGGAGGAAGAGGGAGGGAGGGAGAGAGGGAAGAAGAAAGGAAGAAAGGAGGGAGGAAGAGAAGGAGGGAAGGAGAGGAGGAAGGGAGGGAGGAAGGGAAGGAGGGAGGCAAGGTATGGAAGGGAGGGAAAAGGAAGGGAAGGATGAATATATAGTCTGTAATTGCTCAAATGCCTATAGTATGTTTCTCTCAGACTGTTATTCCAGGCCCACTGTATTCTGGGCCCCAAGCACTTTCCAAACTTACCTATCAAAATATCCCAAAGGGTCATTCACACATAATCTATGTGTCCAATAAGGGACAGATACTCTGCTAGACTGTGGTTAAACCTTGTTGAGTGTGACAGATGGTTCTTATCTTCTTAGGGCTGATCAACATTAAACTAATAAATAACGCAAATAAACATGTAATCACACATTGTGCTGAGTGCTATAAGGGAAAAGAATAAAGTACTATGAGAGGGAAAAGGAGGGTCAGAATGGGATGAACATCCCCAAGCCACAAGAGAAAGCCTCGCCCATGTGTAGATGAGGAATGTTGAAGTGAGGGCTTAAGGCTGCCGTGGAATGAGGGGTAGACACGCCACGTCTCAGCCAGGCAGGTGGTGCCCAGGGCTAATGCAAAAAGACGCGAGAAGACTTGAAAGAAATTCACGGATGTTTGCTCTGTAAATGAGCTCTTTAGAGGAATGTAATGGATGCTGCTTCATTCATTAACTGGACTGTGAGCTCCCTGAGGGAAGGGCATCTGTTTGTTATCCATCTGGGCATTTTCCGGCCCTAGCTGAGAGCTTAGTATTAATTTATTTATATGTACACCGCCTGGTTGCATAAAGACAAGCCGGGGACCTCTACAGTGGCAGATGCTGGAGGAACTGTGTTTATGCTACATGATTCACCCGCTGTTTCTCTAAGCTGTGAGGACAATGCATCTCAGAAAGGACCACTATCTGCTCACTCTCACCATGGGCTGTGGCTCCTGGCTGTGAGTCCACGGGCCTATTGCAGGCTGCAATTGTGGGTTTTTTATGTTTTGATTAGTAAACCAAGCTTTTCTCCCAAGAAAATGTTGGGCATAAATTCTCAATGTGAAATTGACAAAAGCAGAGATGCTGGCTGGTGCTGAGCAGGGGAGGAGGCACTGAAGCCCCATCCATATATAGCAGCTGCTCCTCCCACTAGGTGCTTCTGACAAACCCTGACTTTGACCTTCTCTGGGGATGGGGCCTCCCCTCTGCAGCCCCATGAAGACTGCTGTGCTTGCTCCTGCTCTGCCTGGGCTCTGGCCTTCAGTGAAGGCCGTTTCAGAATGAAGAGTTGGTGTTCTGCAGCAGGAGGAAGTGTGCCTTCATTACCCAGCCTAGGCGTGTCTGGGCTGCACAGATCTGGGCATATGAAAGGGGGGCCCACCCGCTGCAGAACTTGGTCTTTCCCCATTCTGCTTACAAGAAGAATTCCTAAAGCACTGTGCCCGGTTCCTCTCCATGCTCCTCTTCTGCACGGGACAGAGGGTGGAGCCTCGTGAGTCTCACATGATACCGCCTAAGTATCAATAGGTCCCCAAGTCGCAGGGCAGGGAGCCTGGGAATGGATGAGTGGTGGTAAGTGGAGGGGAGGGCAAGAGCTTTGGGCTGGCATCTCAGTCTGCCTCCTGCCAGCTGTGTGACCTTGGACAAGTGACTGAATCAACCTGGGCCGGCCTTTCTGCATCTATAAAACCCACCTCACAACGTTATCATGATGGTTGAGTGACACAATGTGAGTGCAATCAATCTACAGAGGCACAAGGTATATGCCAGGCAGCATGACATCTGCCAAACACTTCACAAGCCGTGATGTCACTACCACACACAGATGTAGAGAAGCGCCCAGGATGGTGCCTAGCACATTGTGGGCACTTCCATGGCAGCTCTTACAGGGCCTAGAGATGAATGCTATGGCCCCACTCAGAGCCATGAATCAAGCACTCACTATGTGCATGGCATGACTGCAAGTGCTTTGCATGGATTGCCTCAGTGAATCCTCACAATAATCTTGTGGAGCAAGTATGACTATTCTCATTTTACAGATGAGAAAACCAAGACACAGAGAGGTGAAGCAAATTGCCCAGAGTCACACAGCTAGTAAACAGTGGCACAGGGAATGAAATGCAAGCTGCCTAACTCCTTTCCTGTGATCAGAACCACTGCATCCCATACCAGGCCACATGCATCTCTCACAATGTAAAGTAAGGGCGGCGGCTGAATTTCTCCCATCTCACTCCTGATGAAGAACTGTTTCCCAGAACAATGTCAGATCAAGAGCCAAGCGATCAGTGCTTTGGTCCCCCTGTTTCCACCTGAAAGCTCTGTGGGTTGGGCTAACTCAGTTCTCTTCTCTGGGCTTGGGTTTCCCCAACTCTAAGACTGTTGGCAGGGGTGAGGGTGCTGATAGCATGAAATCTGGATCATCCTGGCTTTAGGGTGTGAGTCTAGGGTTCAAACAGTTACTGGGAAGGACAATAGTTGGGAAAAAGTAGGAACTGAGTCAAAACCACATGTGTTTGGGGAAAACAAATATTTCTGGCCCAGCTGGATGTAAACTCTGCCAGATTCTAGCATCAGCCTAGCTAAGAACAGTTAAGGGGCTTTGCCCCTGATTATGTGGCTGTGGCCACCTTCACTGGAGGAGAATAAAGAAGGAGCTAAAGGTGAAGAACCATATGCTGTGTGGCCTTCACTGAGTTTCTTGGCCTCTCTGGGTCACATGACTCCAGTTCCAATATACTCCCTGTAATTCCCAGGTGGGCCGTTTTCTTACAGGGCTCCTTTGCCTAGGCTGTTTTCACTGCCTGGAATGTTCTCTTCTGCATCACCTTATCTGCCTCAAGATTTAGTGTGGGGCAATAGCAAAGGCATGGAATCAACCCAAATGACCATCAGTGATAGACTGGATAAAGAAAATGTGGTACATATACACCATGGAATACTATGTAGCCATAAAAAGGAAAGAGATCATGTCCTTTACATGGACACGGATGGAGCTGGAAGCCATAATCCTCAGCAAACTAACATAGGAACAGGAAACCAAACACCGCCATGCCCTCACTTACAAGTGGGAGCTGAACAATGAGAACACATGGACACAAAGAGGGGAACAACACACACTGGGGCCTGTTGGGGGAGTGGTGGGAGGGAGAGCATCAGGATAAATAGCTAATGCATGTGGGGCTTAATACCTAGGTGATGGGTTGATAGGTGCAGCAAACCACCATGGCACATATTTACCTATGTAACAAACCTGCACGTCCTGCACATGAACCCTGGAATGTAAAATAAAATAAAATTAAATGAAAGAAAAAGATTCAGTGTGGGGGCCACCTCTTCTAGAAGCCTTCCTGGATTGGGTGTCTTCACTCTGGCTCTCCCAGTCCTGGGCTTCCTTCTACCCAGGGTATTTTTCACTAGATGGCCATTGTCTATTCATTGTTTTGTCTTCCTCATGTGGCAGGGAAGATCTCTATGTTCAAAGTATATTGACCCTCTTCTCAACCTCATCTTGAGTTTCTCATAACATGGAAACTGAAATCCAAACTCCTGACCCTGGCCTGTGAAGCCCACCTGAGCTGGCCCCACTCCTCAGCTCACCTCCTGTCCCATGGCCATGGTGGTCTTGCTGCTCCTTGAACACGTCCAGTTCCTTCCCACCCAGAGCCTTTTCACTAACTGTCCTCACTGCCAGAGTGTTCTCCCGGGAAACTTTTCCTGTTTGACACCTTGCCATTCAGACCCCACAATGCTATTCTCCAGAGACACCTACCTTGACCATAAAACTTAACACAGTCACTCAATCACCCTTCTGCTACAACCCCTGTTTTAGTCCTGTATACAACACACATGTGTTTTTATCCTCCCCCGCTCCAGAACATAAACCCCAGGGAGCAGCAACTGCTGTGATGATCTTCTTCCCTGCCATATCCACAGCACCAAGAGCAATGCCTGACTTAGGGAAGGCATTCAATAAATATCTGCCTGATGAAAGAATGAAAACGAAGTTCCATTTTGGCACAAACTATTTGTGATGAATGAAAAACAACATATTCCCAGTTTTTCATTTGGGTCAAAAAGAATGTCTGCCCCTGCATTTAGTTTAAAAAAGCAAAAGAGAGTAGAAAATCTTTTTTCTTCTTCTTCTTCAGGAGCTATCTTCCCATCCCCACCCCCCACCCCCAGTTGCAGCACATGTGGCAGACCCTGCTGTCCAGTGGTCTGACCTGTGACCTAGCTTTGAACTAGTCCCCCATCCGCACAACCGTGGCTGCCCCCTTACACGTGCATCCCCGACGTTTGGAACCAGACACTAAGTGGATGATCGCTATGATTAAGCTGCCTTTTAATTATTCAATGAGATGTCAATGGTGCATGCCATTGTGACATTATAATGGACTACAACTCCCTCGCAGATGTCAAGAAAGGCAGGGGGCCATTACCTTGTCAAAATGTTGGCTCCCTGTGACTTTATTTCCAGTACACCAACTAATTTTTCATGTAGCACAGAACAGCAGAGTGAGGTGGGGTGCTTGACAAGGGAGCCTGCTTGGAGCAATTCGGGTGACACAACGATTTGGTTGATTCTGTATTAACTCAACAAATTCTCCACTTTTTGAAATTCACTGACTCTCAAAATTAATGAAATTTTAGGGGTAATCAGTTGACATTTCTTGGCTGTTCACTGGGCAGAGGACTTTAACATGGGTAGAAGTTTGGCTAAGGATGGGGCAGGAACAAGAAAAAGAACATATTGGTGACATCCTGGCAGGCCTTTGTTTCATTAAACAACCACTGACTGCACTCACACACATGCCCACATAAACACACATGCATGCACACACTCACATGCACCCCTTATCCCCCCAGGAAGCAAGGAGTGTTGGTTTCCATTGGGAATAGTAAGCGATGGCTTTCTAAAGTTGTCTTTAACTAGTTGTGCAACTTTGAATAAGTCAGCCCTTTGGGTTCCAGTTGATTCACCTCTTAAAGAATGCTAGGCTTGAATCATTTCTAAGGTATGATGATACAGCTGATGACTGAATCTGATATAATCTGACTGTATTAGACTGATGACGGTAATGATTCATGCCACACACTCTCGAGGATCATTAATTGCCTTGCATTCATCAGTCACTGACTCTGAACTTAACACTGTGCTAGGACAGAAGCTAAGTTTGACAAGGTTTCTGCCTTCGGGAAACTTACAGCAGAGCCCAAACCCCAAAGGTGAAGCAATAAACAGGCTGCAGTTAAGAATAATTCTGGCATTGTGCTGATGGCAAGGGCAACTGGAGTTCAGGGAAAGGAGAGATGAGCGTGGGCTTGGAAAGCTGCACAGGCATCTTGCAGGAGGTAGGAAGTGACGGTGCTCCGGGGAGGGACAGGATACCCAGAAGTGGAGGGGACGGGAGAGTGTGGGGTGAGTAGCGCATGAGGGAGGTGGCAAGGGGCAAATGAAGACACAATCCCTGGTGTTTCCTTGAGGGAACTAAAGATTATCCATTCCCTCTGATGTGGGTGGTGGTTGGGTTCTGAGCACCTAGCAGCTATTCTCTCTTCTTTTGGTCACAAGATCTTAATTTCTTTTGGGAACTTATCGGTTCCTCACCATGCATGTGTAAAGGGCTTATGAATCAAGGGACATGTGACCCAAGATACATCGACAAAGGACTTTGACTTTTGAAGGCAGTTAGTCCTGTGCATGATAAATGCCTGGTGTTCATTCATTCCAGGGACAGCGCCCTGACCTGACAGAGGAGTGATTATTGCCCCTGTATATCATTTCCTGCTTTTTTCAGTCTCATTTTCCAGCCTTTCTATTGATTCTATGAGCAATCTGATATCTTTCTAATATAATCCCTTTTGCTTAATTTAGCCAAGATCAGCTTCTATTGTTTACAACCAGCAAACCCTAACTGATATCCACCCATCATTTATCCACCCATCATCCATCCATCTTTCCATCATCCATCCTTCCATCCATCCATCCATCCATCCATCCATCCATCCATCTATACATTTATCCATTCATCTATTCACTCATCCATCCATTCCCCAGTCTACTGGAGTATTGAGGACCAGTAGGAAATAAGTAAGGACAATCAAAATACACAAAGTTAAATGGAACTTCAAAAGCCAGGATTTGGAGTTAAAAAATTAACTCTATAACAATAAGAAATTTCGTGCTAAGTAACACAACACAGGTGTTCCAGTAGATAAAGAAGTCATCGAGGTCAACTGGGACTTGAGTGGGCACTTTGGAGGGGATTTTTTTAAGAGCAAAGTTTGAAGGACACTAACATATATAGAGCACCTAGCACCATCCCAAGCACTTTTATCAGAGACATCTGCCTTATTTCCCAACCATCCTACAAAGTAGATGTCCATGATTCCATTTTGTGGATGGGGAAACTGAAGCTCAGAAAGTTTATGCCGCTTCACCTAGGTCACATCTACTAAATGACAGGACAGAGATTCAGAATCAGGTCTTACCACCCCCAACACCCTTGCTCTTTCCTCCAGCCCACACTTCCTAACGCAAATACATTGTGTGACCTTGGGCAAGTCAACACCCCACCTTGGGACTTCATTTCCATCTTTACAGAAGGAGGGGGTTGGATGAGACAGGTGCATTCTAGCACTACATTTAATGAGCATATGAACAGGTGTGACGTTGATATGTCTTTCTTCTGTGCCTGCAGGAAGTGCATTGTGAGGAGTGCCCTAAAAGAACTATCCTGGCTACTTGCTTTCCTGGGGCCCCATATTTCACCAGATTCAGGCCAGTTTTTGTGTTTATTTTTTGACTTGAGATTCTTATGCCACATGGGTAGAATAATAAATCCAGATCCTACACTCACACATGATGCAGGCTTGCAGACTCTAGTTATTGTGGGAGATTTGTCTCCCTGACTCCCCACCTAGAACCCCTGGGAGACACCTAGCTTCCTTGGGCTTCTGGATGGAGTTTTCTACTCTTAACAGAAATGATGTATCAAGTGGCGTCCCATCGGGGGGAAACACAGAAATGACACCCCCGTCAATAGTCCTTTATGCAAGGACCCTGTCTTGGGGCTTCAGGTGATCATCACCCTCCTCCATCCCCCAAACACACCAGCCTCCTGGCCTGGAGCCTAGGACCTGGTCCCACAGGCCCCCAGGAAGCCAGCTGTGTGTTGAACACCATGGTTTTTAAGGTCTTTCATTGTTTCTGGAACCTAAGAACTCCTTCCCTTCCTTCCTTCCCTCCTTCCTTCCTTTCTTCCTTCCTGCCTGCCTGCCTTTCCTCCCTCCCTCCCTCCTTCGTTCCTTCCTTCCCTCCCTCCTTCCTTCCTTCCTGCCTGCCTGCCTGCCTTTCCTCCCTCCCTCCCTCCCTCCCTCCCTCCCTCCTTCCTTCCTTCCTTCCTTCCTTTTTCTAGTTTGTGCATTTAAAAACAGTAGGAATGGTAGTAAAGCTAGTTTCTGTGTTTGGTCAGCTTAGATCACCTCATTGCTTAAAGTTCAATCACTTCTTTAGGGAGAGCAGAGGAATAGTTTCATATCTGAGCCCACTGCCTCCAGCCATGTGCTTGGTCCCAGCAGGCTCTGTGGGCCAGCCCAGATGCCTCTCTGCTCCATCCATGCAAGACTTCTCTTCAGTCGAATGAGGGAAGCCTCCTGGGCCCCTTCACTTAGCATTCACTCTAACCAGACACTAATCTCATTTATAACTTTTACTGTCTACAATGAGCGATTTTTTTGAATCAGTAAACTAATTCATTGCAAAGTCAATTGGTTAAAAATTAATACCTTACCTTTTTCTCCGACCACCCACCTAGTAAACCCCCAGGTTGGCAAGTTATTTCCATTAAAAGGAAAAAAGCCTTTAATCATATAATCATCTTTACATTTTGAAATGATAAGCCTCCCTACTGATTATAGAGCTAATTATGTTATAATCAGCCCATTTCCTCATCCCAGTCCCCTCTCACCTCAGCACAGAGTTCCCTGGCTTCTCTTCTTGCCTTGGACTAGACTCGCACCCCCTTCTATCCTCTCCCTGCCTTGCTGCCAGAGTGGTCTTTCTGAAATGCAAATTTGATACTGTCAATCCATACACCCTGTTTAAAATTCTTCTCTGGTCTACCATCATCTAAATGGAGTCCCAAATGCATGTGAGCTGTTCTGGGCCTGAGAATGGGTTTCATCTAGCCTGCATGGGGCTTTAAACATTTTAACCTAGGATGCCTCTAGGCTGGGTGTGTGTGGTCCAGCCGGCCAGTGGTGTTACTGCTCCTATCCACTTCCACCTGTCTGTTTCTTACATCACCTGTCTGAACCTTAAAGACAACTTCATTTCTAACCCTAACAAAGGCTGGATTGCCCAAATGAAATCTTCCCTTCCTAACCTGAGCCCTTCTGCAGTGTGTCTTACTGACAATGACTCTACTCACTTGAACAGTTTCAGGAAGAATACAAATAGCTTCTGTTAATTGAGCACCTACTCTATGCCAGGCCCAGTGCTAAGAACTTTAAAGACAACATCTTGGATAAACTGCACAATAATGCTATGCAGAGGAGGAAGCTAAGGATCCAGGATGTTAGAGCTTGGTCAAAGTCAGAAAGCCAAGAAATGGCACCACCAGGACCTGGGTTTAAGTGCATTTGGTTCCAAAACCTATGCTTCCAACCTCTACACTGCACAGCCTCCTGCTTCTAAATAGGGGAGAAGCCTGTCCTTTGTTGGAAGCTTGCTGTTGCACAGAGCTGACTACACCCCGTTTGTACCCCTCTCCCTTGGACCAGTGCCCTCTAGATTTCCCTCCTACCTCCCTGACTGTTCTCTCTCACCTTCCTTTGCCTGCTCCTTTACTTCCAGACCCCTAAGTGTTGGCGAATCCAGGGCCCAGTGCTCAGCCTGCTGCTCTTCTCTGTCAACACATTCCGCTTATGCGATCCCACCCAGTCCCACTGACTAAATGCCACTATTCCACCATGACTTCCAAATCCCAATCTCCTGCCCTGACCTCCTCTGGAGCTCCAGGCTTATGTGTCCAATTACTTACTAGGATACCCAATAGTTACTTCAATCTCAATAGACCCCAAACATTGAATTTGCCTCCCACCTCTCTCAACACCCATATCTAATCTCCCCCAGCCTTCCATTCTCAATTCATGTTACCAGGATCAGCCCAACAGCTCAGGCCCACAACCTGGGAGTTATTCTTGAGCCCTGCTTTTATTACCCTCTACTACCAATCCACCATGAAGTCTCACTGGACCTACCTTCAATATATGCCAAATTGGACCATGCTTACCACCTCCATCACCAAAACCCTAGTCCAGTCCACCAGCATCTCCCATCTCAAGTGTTGCATCTGCTTCCTAACTTGTAATCCAACCTCCATTCTTATTCATGCTCATCCAGTCTCTGAAGCCAGAATGATATTCTTGCAGGGTATATTAACTCATGGCACTCTCATTCCTAAGCCCTCCAATGGCTTCTCACTGCAGTGGGAGTCATCTCCAAGTTCAGCCCAGCCTACAAGCCTTGGCATTTGGCCTGCACCTACTATCCAACTTCAGCTCATACCACTGTCTTCCTCTTCTACTCTGCTCAAGACATACAGGCCTTCATTCTATTTTTTGAACAAACCAAGTTCATCCTCATCTCAGAGACTTGGCACTGTATCTCTTCTGCCCAGAGCATCTTGCCTCTAGGTCTTCCCTTGATTGCATCCCCCTATCATTTTGATCTTGGCTCAAATGCCACCTCTTAATGCAGGGCTTCCTGACTACATGAGCTAATGAGCTAAAGCATCTTACAAACATCCATGTCCATTTCTGTCTATCCTATCATCCTATTTTGTTGTCTTCAGAGCACTCATTATCATCTGAAATTATGGCATTTGTTTATATGTTTACCATCTACCTTTACCATCCCATTCCATCCCATTGTCTTCTAAACTATAAGCCTCATGAAGGCAAGGACTGTGTCTGTGTTGTTTGTTTGCTGTGGTCCAGTGCTAACAGGAGCTAGCACACAGTAGGCACTCAATTAACTCTTACTGAATAAATGACCTAAACCTCTGAGAGGTAAACTGAATTCTGAAGTAGATTTTAGGTGAACAGTTCTTTACTGAGCACCTATTTTTTGTACATAGAGATATACAAGGCTCTGAGGAAAATCCTCTTATCACATAAACCCATGAGCCCTGCCCTGCACATGGCTGTATTGTCATCATCATCATCATCACCATCATCACCATTCCTCCATCATCGTCATCGTCAGCATCATCACCATCACCAACATTGTCATCACTATCATCATCCACCATCATCACCATCATCATCATTGTCAGTAGTAGCAATAATCTCCAACATGCTTATGATGCTTTACATTGAACAAAACAATTTTTTATACATTATCTCTTTGGTTTCTCAGAACATCCCAGTGAGGGAGGTTTGTCATTATTTTTTCAACAACTTTTTACAAATGAGAAAACTGAGCCCTGGGAGGAGAGACACCTGCCTGAGATCATTCAGCTCCACGATACACTTGCAAAGTATCTTTTTCTTTTGACTGAACTGCCTCCCTCCACACCAGCCTCCTTTTCCACCTGGAGACAGGTAATGCAAACAGAGTCCAGGACTCACTCATGTTTCAACAACACTTAGTTAAGAAATTGCCCCAAGTTTGTACATTTTCATTCTGGCAATGTAGGAGAAGAGATAGCTTTTAAATTGTAATCCATGGCCAAATTTTATGACTGCTAAGGGGGGAAAACTAAAAGCTTAAGGTGAGTTTAGGAGGACTTTTTTTGGTTGGTTAAAGAAAAAAATTACAAAATTAAAAGAGTAGAAAAAAATAAATTACTAGTGACTGTTTTTACTGCGTGAGCTTACAAGCTGGAGTGGAGAATTAAAAAGTTATATAGCTGGGGTTTCTAACCATGACTTATCGAAGATGAATCCTCCATATTTATAGCTTTTTCTGTTTTTCCCATCTCAAGATAGTAAGCAATCCCCTGATATAGGGTCGTTACTCTCTGCCCAGGAACCCTGGGGGCTGTGTGTACTCAGCAGAGCTGTCACAGCTGACAACACAGGAAGGACCTGGGAGAGGGGCTTGTTTATTGTCCCTCTGCCTGGAGGGATCCCTCCCTTGTTCACTCAACAACCACTGAAGGGGGTGGAGGTGGGGAGTACTCCTTCATGCCAGGACCCAGTGAGGAGAAGGAAGGCCTTAAAGAAAACAGAACAATAACAGCCAAAGTTCCACACCAGAAGCTATCCTCTCAATTCATTTAGCCCTCACAACTGCAAATACCACCATTATCCACATTTTACAGATGGGGAAATTGAGGCACAGAAGGATTAAACAACTTGCCCAAGGTCATGCTCAGTGAACTGCCTCTCAAGGTGCCAGTCCTTGAAAAGTTTAAAAAGTTGGGGGGCCGGAGGGGGGCAGGAAGAAGAAAGACTAAAGGCAGAATGGGAGAAATGACTGGGGGAGGGGGAGGAAGGAAATATTAATTGAGCCTCTGCTTTGTGCCAGGCTCCACAAGTTCTGCCTGGTCATCATTTTTCTTCCTTGCAATCACTCTGTGGGAAGGCAATGGGTGGTACTTATGTCCATTTTACAGATAAGAAACTGAGGTGCAGAAACGTTAATGAACTAGTCAAAGTGAGTTTGGAAGTGGCATTGATAGGATCTGAACTGACATCTGTCTGTTTCCATTTCGTACTGTCTGGATGGCCTTGGGCAAGTGATCTGACCACACTGAGCATCTGTTTTCTCATCTATGAAAATGGAATAGTATTCTCTACTCTCAGGCTTATCTCAGGCTCTGGATGGGAAAATGCTTTGTAAACCAGGCAGCATTGTGAAACCAATTCTGCTCCAACACCTGCTTGCAGGTAGGCAAGGGCCAGCTGCTTTCTCATTAGCTGGGGATGAGGAAATTGAGGCCCAGGGAGCCAACATTGACTTGCCCATACCACAGAGCTAATACAAAAAAGACCAGAAGTGAAGCCTCCTGTCTCCTAGCGTACAGTTCTCCAACATTCACTGGTAAGAGGAAACTTAACTGGGGAGAGACAGTACAAATAATCCAGCAAGTACAAATAATTGATAGCAAAAATCTAAACATGGAAACACGTGACCCTGGACCTCAAGGTCGCTGACTTGTTACTTTTTTTGACAACACAGGCTCCTAGAATGTCCATCCTAAGAAAGACTGCATATATCAGTGACTCCAGCTAAAAAATACCCATGCTTGGTTTTGACCCCAAGCCAGTGAAATCAGAATCTCTGGGGGTTGAGCTTGGGCTTTAGCAATTAAAAAACAAAATTTCCCCAGATGATTTCTAATGTGCAGCTACAGTTGAAAAATCCTGACTTAGATCTCCCTTATTTTCTGGATGGGCACTAGAGGCCCAGAGAGGGGGAGCTAAGGAAACAGGGTTGTCCAGGAATTAGTGGTAGAGTGCAACTCTGGTCTCCTGGTTCCTAGCTTGGGACTCTTCCTCCACTCTCATCACTCATCACTCTGCAGTTGTGGTCAAAGTGACCAGATGATCCTGGTTCCCCCTAGTACCTGAGGACAGACACCACCCCTCCTCATTTCTCCCACTCCCCATGCCTCCTCACCAGCACCTCATGCCCCTAGAGAGAGCTCAGGGTACCTGGGAGGCCCAGGCTGAAAAATGTTCTGCAAGTCTGCACCTGGGCTGGTCTACACACTGCAAAATGAAGTGGTGAACTGAGGCAATTATCCAACGTATTAGCAAGCCTGTCCCTGCGGCACTCCTGCGAGCCAAAGTAATAAATACAAAATGGTAATTTCTCTCTGGAAGCCTGATTCCCGCCTCCCACACAATTCCCCTCCCACCCAGAAGTCATATACCACCTCCTGGTTGTCCTCTCCTGGATGGGGCGGCAGTAACTGAGTTATTTAAATATCTCAGGCAAAACCTGCTTTTTCGAAAATCTGAATCTTCACACAATAACCTCAGTTCTCCTCTGCAGCTTACTTGTCTGGCCACAGCAGATCCTTCTAGACTTCAGTGGAAAGTAATAAAAATGCCTATAGGTATCAATTAATGACTCCCAGTGGCTAACGTCTTCTTTGTGTGTGTCGTAAACTAGCATCGGCCCTGGAAAGGGAGTGGGAAGAGCTAGGTTGTAGCTTAGACCCGGACTCTTGCTAGGTTTGTGACCTTGAGCAAGTCACTCCACTTGCCTGGGATTTGGAACTCTTTTGTTACCTTTCCCTAGAGTTGTGCAAATCCAAATGGAGAATGGACGTGAAACTGCTTGCAGACTTCCACAAAATCTGTCTATGGAAAAGTGAAGACTTGAACTCAGGTGCCCTTACCCTTACCCACTCCACAGTAATCTGTCAGGGCATCAGTGGTTGTATGCAGCACAGGGAAGACCACGGGGTTGCAGGACATTCCAGACTGAGGGAAGAGCATATGGAAAGGCTGGGAAGAACATGGTAGATACAGTGAATCCCAGCAGCTCAACATGGAGGAATGCATGTGTGGGGGTGACAGTTGAGATTACCTGGGTGCTTGGCCTTATCTTGTAGGCAACACGGAACCACACGATAATTTTAGGCAGGGAAGGTTTTCAGGCAAAAGATAAATGGCTGGTCCAGTTTTTCAGCACCAGACTGGAGAGGCCATTGAGGGGTCTAGTTTGTTGACTGGATATAGGATACTATGGGAGCAGGGGAGATTGACTTGATGACTTGGAGTATATTCACTTTGATTCCTTAGAGGCTGGCACAGTGCCTGGTATATAGAAGGTACTCAATAAATGTATGCATTAGTAAATGAAGCTGTCAATCAGTGAATAAATAAAAGAGTAAGCAAAGGAATGAATGGCTGAAAAAACAAATGAGGGTATGAATGACTTAATTGAATGAATAAGCTAAGGCATGGTTTGCAAACAGCCTTAGCAATTCTAACTAAAGGCCTTGTAGCAACAAAAGTGAAAGCTTCTAGCTGCATTACCTAGAAATGCCCTGTTATTGGCAAGGCTCCCTTAATTGAAGACTTTCTCGCTCCTAAGTAGTAACATGCTGCTCAAAGACAAAAACTGATTACTGTGATCAAGCCAGAGGCTCTCCTTGGATTCCCACCTGTCATTGTCACATTTACTGATATCCACAAAATCAGAAAAGGGAGCAGAAATACCTAGCAGCTCATCCTCGCAGGAACTAACTCCTTTTGGAGGTATGTGACTCCGTTGCCATTTCTCCATTCACATGGACTCCCTCAATGGCTTGTCATTTCAGTATCATATAAAGACAAAGGAAAGAGTTATCTTAATAGAAACTTACCAATTGCTGTGCTGTCTGCACATCTAAGCAGCAGCAGCCTGACGGTCTAGCCTGGGGGGAAGCTGCTTTGCTTCTCAGAGCAGGATTCAGGACAAGGTGGGCTTTGAACTCTGTCCAAAGGATGATTTATTGTAACAGAATAAAGTGGCAGGGTTGATATGCACTCAGGTCTGTCTGGGGACAGATGCCCTTCTTTCTCTTTTATTCCATCCTGCTTTTGCCTCCAGCCTTGTAGATCCTTGCTACATATAATGTGGTCCATGTACCCGTGGTATTGATGTCATTTAGGAGCTTGACAGGAATGCAGAATCTCAGGCTCCACCTACTAAGCCAGAATCCGCATTTTTGCCATATTCCCAGGTGACTCTCACGCACATAAAAGTTATTGAAGTTTGAGAAATTCTGTCTATAGATGACCCAGGTGGCACTGTGGGCCCTCCAAGCCAAGGATTCAATTCCCTGTGACCAGGTTTCACAGTGCTCTCCATTGGGATCAGGGAAGACTTCCCCTGGGAGGTGACACTGACTTTGAGACTTGGAGAAGGGCACATATTTAAACTCCCAGTGGCAATTCACCACCATGAGTCAGGGAAGTTCTGGAATAGGAGTCAGACCGACCTGGCTTTGGTACCAGCTGGGTAACCTTGGGCAAGTCAATTCTCTTCTCTGGGCCTTAGCTGCCCCATCTGTAAAACAGGAACAATTCAATTTGCTTTACTTCACCACATGGTTATCATGAAGATAACAGATGTGAAAGATGTGTAAGTTCTCTGCAGAACACAATGCCAGGGAAAGGGCCTGTTTTTGCTGTGGGCAACCAGCCATCCTGACCTAACATTTTGGAGGCTGAATGAGGAAACTCTATCTGAACATCAAAGGCTTAAGACCTTTGCCCTGGTGAAGATTAATCAGCAGAGGAACGTGGTGCTAATTACCCAGAATGGAATACTCCAAAGAAAAGGGCCTGGCTCAGTCACTCTCACCGAGCTGCCCTTAGACAGGGATATGTGATTGGGTTCCTCCTGCTGCAGTTTTTTTTCCATTCGCTTGGAGTTATTTTTTGAAGGAAAGTTCGGCCTAAGGACCTAAAGCTATGTTACATTAGCATTCCGGAGGTCAATATTTCCAGAGCTGCTAGAATCAGGCTGTTCTTTCATACTGTGTGGGCGAGAGAGGCAGCCACATCTTGGAAGGAGCCAGATGTACCCACAGTACAAAGAACAAGCGAATGAGTGACTGGAATTGGGTTTTCCAGTGTGGGAAGGAAGAAGACAGATCCTTCCCCAACTCGGGGCCTTTGGTTGGCTGTTACCCTGTTTGGAATCCTTTTTCGGATCCCTGCATAGTTTCCCCCTCTCATCTTCCTGATCTCAGTGAAGATGTCACTTCCTCAGAGAATTGATCCTCCCCTGCTCCCTGGCTTCAGGCAGCCCCTGCTGTTCCCTATCAGATGCCCTTATTCATTTTTTTTTTTGCCTTCACAGCATTTATTAATATTGGAAGGAGTCTTGTTCATTTATTTGTTAACTTACATATTATCTGCTCCTTTACTCCCCAACATACAATGTTTTTCTAAAATCCTTAATCACCTGGGGGTGTCTGTTAAAAATAGACTGATGTAAAATCAGTTAGGCATGGTGGTGCGTGTCTGTAGTCCCAGATACTTGAGAGGCTGAGGCAGGAGGATCACCTGAGCTGAGATCATGCCCCTGTACTCCAGCCTGGGTGACAGAGACAGACCCTGTATCAGAAAAAAAAAAAAAAAATTGATGGGCTTCTCCCCTATAAATTCTGATTCAATAGTTCTGGTTTGGAGTGAGGGATTTTTTAAATCAGCCCTTCCCATCGTTCTGATCTTTGGGGAGACTTGGAAAGCACAGATCTGGATGAGAGCTCTGTGAGGGGAGGGTCAGCTCCATTTCCCTCCGTATCCCATATTCCCCGGGATCCCTGGCCTATGATCGTTTGCCATAACTCTTTATTGAATGAATGAATGAACGAATGAATGAGTCCACATTTTTTTTTTTTTTTGGTGGAACTATCCTTTTTCCTGTTTCAACAATTCAATATTCAGACAGGGAACTTGTCACTTACAAGGCACAGCGTTAGGTGCTGGGACAGCTACAGGATAAAGCCAGACATGGCCCTTGCCCTCAAGGAGATGACAGCTGAGGAAGGGGAACCTGAGTCAATGCACAGGATTGCAATAAAAGACCGAGAAAGGAAAGGGTCATCAGAGGGGCATAAACAAAGTGAGTTTTGCGTGGTTGAAAGGGTGGAAAGCATCCCTTTGCCTACAGATGATTTATATGGAAGAGTGGCCTGAGATAATCACAGAAGAGATGAGATTTTTAGAAACAGTATTTTTCTTTTGTCTTATGTGTTGATTTGTTGTAAGTTATACACACGTGGCTAAAAATATTCGGGTCATAGATAAGGGTGAAGAGTGAGAAGCAGGGCTCCCTCTCTCTTTCTGCAACCCATCTTCCAGGCCTCTCCTCAGAGACAGCCTGCTATCAGATCTCAGGCATCCTTCCAGGCATATTCTGGGCATATCTAAGCACCCAGTTGTCTAGAATAGACAGGGCATCAGAGGCAGAGATGGTGAATCAGGGCATCCAGGGGAAAGGAAGTAAGGACATGGAAGCTGGAAAATTCTTTGGAATAGAGATAAGCAGCTCACCAGTGACTTAGCTTTGTGACTTTGGGCCATGAACTCATAAATCCAGGAGGATGGGAAGAGGGAGGTCGGTCAAGGTATTAGGTGCTTTCCTGGCTTGTTGGCTGGTTAAAATTCTTGGAACGTGGAGCACGAGAGAGAGGCAATGGGAGTGAGGTAGCCAGGGGTCAACATAAATTAAAAATTCCAGTCTGGCATGGTGGCTCACACCTGCAATCCCAACACTTTGGGAAGCTGAGGCGGGAGGACTGCTTGAGCTCAGGAGTTCTAGACCTGCCTAGGTAACGTAGCAAGACCCCAACTCTATAATTTTTTTTTAAATTAGACAGCTGTGGTGGTGTGCATTGAATATTCCAAATGCTATATTTTAAGAGTGTGAGATGCAGATCCTCATCACCACTTTTTCTACTAACCTTCTGAGCTTCAGTTTCCTCATTGGTAAAATGGGTATAGCCCCAGAGTGTTGTCCTGAGGATTAAAGAAGATAACAAATGGGAGGCACAGAGCCATGTATATAGTAGCCTTCCTTTATCCCTCTCCTGTGTCCCACTTCCTGGCAACCCATTCCACCTAAGTTGCCAGACTTGCCTTTGTAGAGATCTCAGCTACATCATTTATTAGCAAGGCCACTTTTGGTGAGCTGACCCCTCCTCACTCCTGGCACATAGCGGGTGCCTACACGTTCCTGCTCCGTTTTCGTCTTTCCCCAGCATCATAGCCCACCTAAGAGCGTAGGAGACATTGCTCTTGCTGTTCCAAAGACATGGCAAAAGATGAAAGCCCGAAACACTCATCCCCGGCCGGAATTATAAAAACAAAACTACTTGGATGTGAAAAATGCAGTCATGTTTCCCCGGCTGGTTAAAATATTTGATGCTCATAGAATATTCAACAACAACAAAAAAGGCTCTCACTCCATGCACCATCAAAAATGTAATGTAATTATAGTGATGTTAAATATCCCCAGCTGTTCTGAGATATTTGAATCTTAAATCAAGCCTGCCTGTATACATCCTGCGGTTGCAGCTGGAGATCCACACCAAGTACCATACAAACATAGAGCTGGGAAAGTTCAGACAAGAACTCTGGGCTAGAACCTCCACATCTGTTTGTTAGAGGCTGGGCCTGACCCCCAAAACTGGTATGAGGATCCCCCAACCCAAGATGTTGGCAGCCATGTGCCTCAACAGGGCTACGCAATCTGACAGGTCATAAGCATTTATCCAAATCATCTTTCAAATCCATGTGCAGGGAGCGTAAAAAGATAGTGTAAAATAAATGGTAATAAAGTGAATCAACACGCGTCTCACTCCAGAGCCTTTGAGGTGGTTCTATAAATCAAATTCTTTCCATAATTTTCTCTGTGAGACTGTTCTGAGAAGCAGAATCAAACCTCATCTGCTTTCCTGAGCAGTAGACTTAGATTTATGGATGTGAGTTCACAGTGGATGCCCGTGCCATTTCAAAGTGGGAAAATAATTTTCACTGGGAGGGGTTCCAAGAGAAGATTAAACCCTTCACTTTCTAAGATCAGAGTATCAACAACTTTCAGATCAGATATGCCATCAGAATCAGATGGGGATGGCCATAATACATATTTTGGAAGAAGAGAGAGTTTACAGAGGAACAAACTGATATTGCTGTGATACAAAAGTGTCATCTGTAGGCTTAAGAATGAATCTCCTTACAGTCTATTTCAAGCTTCCCAGTGACCTGCGGTGTGACCTCGAGCAACTCAATCTCCCTCTCTGATTTTTAATTTTGATCAGAGTACTGAATGGGGAAGAAACACAAAAGGGCTCTGACCTACCCAGAGAGGTGTGATATGAAAATGACATAATGTTTCTTGGCTAGAATTGTAACAATATACAGAAGGCCATTGAAGTCTACTTTTCTATGGCCTTAAAAGTCTTTCTTGGAAGAATTGAGGGGAATCACCTATTTTAATGATGATAAGGATGATGAAGATAATAGTGATAGCTCACATTTATTTAGGACCTACACACCTCTGCTGTACTTTTACATACAAGAGAGCAGGAACAGTTTCTGTATTTACACTAAACATTTATCCACAAACACTAGCCTATGGCTGGCTCTCAATAATAAAGGGATTAACATATGATTTTTAAGTTTTGAAACAGCCCTACACGAAAAGTATGGTCTGTGTTTTGCAAATGAGGAAACAAAAGCTTATACTAAAACATATCTTGGATTTGAACTCAAGTCCTCATGACTGCAAATGTGCATGCTCTTTCTGTAGCTACATGAGGAAGGAACGCATTGGTGCGAGGCAGGGTGTGTCTTAGGAAGTCCAGTCCACCCTCCTCTTTGCCTTGAATGGCTGGGTGACTTTGGCCTCAGGATCCTCCTCTGTAATATGAGGGCATGAGCCAAATGACTCTCAGTAAGGGTAAGCAGCTCTCTAACGGCCACCCAGCCAATACAATACCTGGCAAAGCTGGGATTTGAACTTGAGTCTGTCTGACTCCTGAGGCAATCTCCTTTCTACTCCCCCTAACCACCTCCTTTCTAAGTTTCTGGAGTCCAAATTCCCAATCTTGCATTATGTAAGTGTGGTTAAAATACTCCCAAGCTATTTCTGAAACTAGATGCGTGTTTGTTACAAATTCTTTTATTTTTTTGAATTTTGGACAGATTCTGCTTCAAAATTACCCAGCCTCGTTCACTAATGTGGATTCAGGTCTGTAATAGAAAGTGTTTTGTACATCAGAAGCAAATGAGGCCTCTATTAATTTCCAATTCTTCCTGTAACAAATTACACAAACCTTACCGGCTTCAAACAACATACATTTATTATCTTATAGTTCTGGAGGTCAGAAGTCTGAAATGAGTCTTACCAGCTAAAATCAAAGTGCCGGCAAGGCTGTGTTCTTTCTGGAGGCTTTAGGGCAGAATCTGTTTCCTAGGCTTCTCCAGCATCTAGAGGCCATCCATCTTCCCTAACTTGTGCCCCCTCTTCCATCTTCAAAGCCATCAATGTAACACTTTCAAATCTCTTTTTCTCCAACTCTGTGTATGTGTGTGTGTGTGTGTGTGTGTGTGCATGTGCGCTTGTGTGTGTTTGTCAGATCCTTGCCCTGTTGTCCAGGCTGGAGTGTAGTGGTACAATCTTGGCTCATTATAACCTCCGCCTCCCAGGTTCAGGTGATTCTCCTGCCTCAGCCTCCCTAGTAGCTGGGACTACAGTTGCCTGCCATCAGACCCGACTAATTTTTGAATTTTTAGTAGAGATGGGGTTTCACCATGTTGGCCAGACTGGTCTTGAACTCCTGACCTCAAGTGATCTGCCGCCTCAGCTTCCCAAAGTGCTGGGATTACAGGCGTGAACCACCACGCCCGGCCTCTTTCTCTCTGACTTCTGCTTCCACAGTTCATCTCCTCTCACTCTGATTCTCCCACCTCCTTTTGTCACTTTTAAGGACCCATGATTACACTGGGCCCATCCAGATAACCCAGGATATTCTCCCTATCTCAAAATCCTTAACTTAAAAATCACATCTGCAAAGTCCCTTTTCTACATAGGGTAATGTATTCACAGATTCTAGGGATGAGGTCATGGGCATCTTTAAGGGGCCATCATTCAGCCTACACATGGCCTTTGCACTTTGGTTTGACTGACACCCCAGCTAGGCCCTGGCCCTCTGTTAACCCTGCTCTGGTGTGGCAGAGGGCTTCCCCCAGAGCACTTATGCTTCTGATATTGCACATTCTCTTGGGTTCACTGGGGAGCCCAGCACCTCTCCCCAGGCACACTTATTTGCTTCACTTTAGGATGTTCATCCCACATGCACTTTTATAGATCCAATGAATCAGTATGGCTGAACCACAGGGATCCCTCCTTATCAGCATTCATAAGGCTTCCAGGAACCCACAGCCCTGTCTCTCAAAGCGAGTGTGGTTCGTGGACCAGCAGCAACTGTACCACCTGGGAGCTTGTTAGAAATGCAAATCTCAGGCCTTGCCCCAACCTACTGAATCAGGGTCTCTGTTCAGGGCCTAGTAGCCCGGACATGCTCAAGTTTGAGAAGCGTAGCCCCCTTAAGGACTTTGCATCTGTCCATTGCCAACTGGAGTGTGGTGCAACAGTTTAGTACCAGTTCTTTTCTGCAAAGTACTCACAAGCCCATCACTTTTTCCCTAAGAACATCTTCCAGGGCAGGTGAAATCTCAAACTGACACTGACCAGCAACAGAGGTGCTGGAGGAAGAAAAGGTATATGGGGCCTTAAGAGACCTTAATTCAAATGCTGGCTCTTCTTGTATTCCTGTGCTGAGTGACCTCAGGCAAGTCACTCCTACCTCTGGAGTTAGGCAGGCAATAGAGTGTAATCAGCATCCTCCATTGCTGCAGAGATAGCAATGTACATTATCACATCCTATCCAGGTATAATAAATTAAGCTTCTGCTGATTACAAATGCAGGTTTGTCTGGCCAAAGCTGCACCAAGATCTTTTTGTGGGAACAATTGTGATGCAGTGCATTGACTTTGGAACCCTAAGTCAGGGCTTCTGTGACCTTGACCAAGGTACTGAACCACCAGTGCCTCAGTTTTCTTTTTGGTATCAGGGACAAAAGAATACGTTTTTCTCTGCTCTGTTGTCAGCTGAAATAAAATAATGAATGTAAAAGTATCTGGCAGAAAGAAGGAGCTCAATAAATGTGTGTGGAATCGGAGGAAACAATTTACAAGGCAAATTAATAGTATAAACAATGGTGTCAGGGGAGATATTTGACATGCTCAGAACAAACTTCCTGAGTACGTTAGCAGCCTCTATTTGTTTTACCAACAATTCATGTTCCAATTATGAGTGAGTCATCTATTTGTTAGCACAGGCCCGAGCTGGAACTCAATTTGGCACCATTTCCTCATGCAGGACTTCAAGTTACCAGTGTCCTTGAAAGAATGAAAATAGTAATTTAGTTGAGGTTGTGGCACAATTAAAACTTTTTTTCACAACTCCTGGGCAGATTCTCCTCCATAGATCTACTTCTCTTCTGTTTGTCTGAGGGCAGAGGAGGATGCAAATTCATTACTGATCTTGTCCTCTTACGAACAGTCTTTCCTTCTCAGGGTTGCAGGTCTTGGAACCCAGGATGACTCTCCAAAGCCTACAGCAACTTGCAGTGAAAAAAACTTCAAGGCTTGGAAGATTGTGAGTGGTACCCTCTATGAAAGGATTTGTTCTTATCAGCATCTCTGAGTGTTGGCAGAATGGAGCCATAGGAAAGAACATGGGCTTTGAAGCTGGACTGATCTTTGGTTGAATCGTGACTCTACTACTTCCCAGATGCATGACTTTGTACCTCCTTGAGCCTCGGCTTTCTCATCTGTAAGCAGGGTTCCATGACACTCATTCATGCTGTTAAAATTGAATGTGACTGTTTATGTAACAGGTACCCAATACAAATCCTAGGCTGTTTCATTCCAGCCCCACTCCCTGTATATCAGGAAGCTCCTTTTAGACTCAGTCACTCCGATGAGGCACATTGACTGTTGCAAGCCTATTTACCAGAAACAGATCAGACTTATGGTCATCTTGGTGACTCAGTGCCTGGCACACAGTAGGTGCTTAATGTGCATTGACTCCAATTGACATCCAATTGAGTCAATGAAATTGACTCAATTTCTGAGTAGTTCATCCAAGCAAATCACTTAGGAGAATGAAGGCAACCAACACACGAAGCAAATGTCCTGGCTATTCCTCCAGCCCTTCTCCATTGGGCAGACATTTGATTGATGCCTTCGTGACTGGCCAAAGTGGCCCCAACATAGCCACTATCAGAATCATCCTGACGTTGGTCAATTTGGATATCTGCAGACCTGAGTGGAGTTTACATTTGATTCCCTAAACTAATTTCCCCGAAGTCAAATAACTGGTGGAGGTCTTTTCATGTTCCTTGTATAAATGTCTATTTAATCACCATCCTGTCTCTAGCACTTCAATAACTTGTACATTTCCCCCCTTAATTACTGTTTCAGCTCTGCAAAGAAAAGAAATGGTTGGCTGAAAAACTCACGCCATCCGCACTATTTGAGCTCTCCGTTCCCCTGACTGCCCACTTGAACACAGAACTTTTCAGCTAAATCCCGTTGATCATTTGGCTCATGCCCTCATATTAAACAGGAGAATCCTGAAACCAAAGTCACTCAACTAGCCAGTGCAAAGCTGAGGTTGGGCTGGACTTCCCAGGACACACCCTGCCTCCTACTGATGGACTCCTTCCTCATGCAGCTGCAGAACGTGCATGTACCTTTGCAGTCAGGAGGACTTGGGTTCAAACCCAAGCTTTGTTACCTGCTGAGTCTGTGACTTTAGGTGGATTACAGATGCTCCCAGCACTGCAGTTCACCCATTTATAAAATGTAGATTTTCACACAGTCTTCCAGGGTTATTGCACAGAATTGAGATGACATGTGCCCAGCCAGAGTCTGGCACATCACAGCTGCCCAATGCTATTTGCCTTTGTCCTTCACTCAAAATGCTCACCGCAAGTCATAATAATGGAAATAGCTCACATTTCCTGAGTGCTTACTTAGGGCCAGGAATGGGTCTAAGCACCTCACATGTATTAGCTCATTTATTCCTCTTTCTCTAAAGACAAAAGTATCTTTCTTGATTCCCTAAAGCTATCCATCCTCCCAACTACTGGACTGCCTGGCCTAGTGCCATTTCAACAGAGTTAGCTGATTTTAAACAATATGTTGCTGAAATGATTTCTTGCTTTCTGTCCTGGCAAGTAGCAGCCAGCTTGTCTGATGTGACAAAATGTGATGAAACTAAACGCTGTTTTCTTCGCTTTCAGTACATATGAGTGGTCCAAAATCTGAACTCAAGGTTAACTCTTGCAGAGGGGGTTGGGCAATAGGGAAGGGTGCAGGGAGGAGTGGCCTCTCATAGAGTTAGGAACAGGGTGGCAGCTGGGGTGTTTGGGACACAGATGAGGTCTCTCTCCACAGTCTAACAACCAGTAGTGAAAGAAGTCAGAGTTTTGCTGCAAAGTTCAAAAACTTTAATTTGGTCTCCAGGCACCCACTACATAATTGCATCATCACCCCTCAGCCCAGCTCCCATCTCAGCACATCCAGTCCCTCCCTCCAGCCACCCTGAACTAGGCGCGGGGCCTAGAATGCATGCATTCAATCTCATTATTTCATGTCCCTGAACTCTCGCATTTGGACTCCTGTCCTCTCACCCTGAAGTCCTCTTTCTCTCCTTTTCTACTTTGGAGCTTCTACTTATCCTTCAAGATTCAGCTGAGACACCACCTCCTCCAATAAACCATCGAAGATCCCCAGTCTGATCCTTGGAGCCCACACAGCACCTCTGTATGCTCCTGGTATCTATTCACACATCTCTGTCCTCAACATCACTGAGAGCTCCCAAAGGGCATGTACCAAGCCTTATTTAATTTTATATCCCCCAGCAGCTAGTACAGAAACTTAGTATATAGTTGACCTTCAAGAGACATTGGTCGATTGAATGAATGAACTGGAAAATGAGAAAATGAGCGTATATCTCTACTCAGGTAAGTGGTCATAATATGATACGATAATTATATGAATAGTAATTATGAATAGTAACTATGAATACTATGAATACTATAGTAAATATGAATAGTAACTGCTACCATCAGATGTCAAGACACTGAGCTGAGCACTTTATCCACATTATGATAATGGCTCTTGAATATTGAGCACCTACTGCTGTCCAGGCATGTGCCAGTTATTGCTCATGTTATCTTCACCTCAGATCTCCGAGGCAGGAATTATTACCAGAGGCTCATGGAGCAAAGTGTCTGTCCAAGGCACAGAGCTAGGAAATGGCAGCACCAAAGACCCACGCTGAGGTCTGCCTGGCACTCTCCCCTGAACCATGCCATCTGCCAGAGAGAGAGCCACTGCTCCTTGTTCCTGCAGTGGACCTCCGATTGGCCTCTGTTGGTTTCTGTTCCAACCCCCTGGTTCTTCTTCCAAAGCCCCAGTGCTCAGATAGCTCAGCCTCACTGTTTTGCATCCCACCCAATTACTGGGAAGGCTCCCTTCTTCTGGCCCAGGAAACCCCAGAAGGGCCAGAGTGTGCAGAGCTCGAGTCCACAGCTGATGCCAGGGAAACAACACAGGCATTCAGAAGCCAAGCTGCTTTATCTGACTGCTGAGAGATTAACTCTTGCACAGCTGCAACAAAGAGAGGAGCTGCAACTAAACACATCTCGAGTGGGCCTAGAGGATAAGACCCAACAGACACCACCCCCCTGCCAGGTTTATTTCCAGACCGTGGGACTAACTGGCTGAAATGGGACTTAGGGACAGCTGGCACATCCCCCCAAAGGCCTCCTCTAGAACTCCATCTCTCACCTGTTGCTCTAGTCCTCTTAGGATTGGGGAGCACAGGTGTCTGGGGAGTGCTTGGCATCTTGTTTTCTACTTTCCCTTCTCTGTTCCCAAAAGGAATAAATGCCCAGAAGTGGCCTGGTTCTCACTGAAATACATTTCACTGGTGTTCTCTAGAGGAATTAAGCCAGGAGCCTTGTTGCAGGCTACACAGGACAACAGGGAATGTTGGGGGTACCTGATGGAGGTATGCATTCCCCAGTCCTTTCCTGTCACTACTTGTCAAGCTGTCTGTTGGGTGCCGGAGACAGCAAGTACATCAGATATGATTCCTACTCTGGTCTGGAGGGGGAGACAGGCACAGTCTAACAGGTGCGATGACATGTGCCTGTGTGAGGATTGACATCTAAACAGGGTGGAAGAGGGGCAAGAAGGGGAAGGCATCAGTTGTTTGGTGATGTGGCATAGATGCAGCAGGTGGTCAGGAAAGGCTCCAAAGCAGGAGAAATCCCAGAGCTGCCTGTTGAGCAGGCAGGTGTCCCCCAGGCAGACAAAGCAGCATGAAAGGGGAGTTACAGCAGCAGCAGAAACCAAACCAAGCAGAGGGGCTTGAGGAGCAGGGATTCAGCTGTTGGGAGCTGTTCTGTAGACCTTGAGTACATGGTATGAGGGAGGGTGTGGCAAGAAATAAAGCAGGACCAGGTGGAGGGTCTGAGGAGCTCAGGCCTTAATCTGAGGACAGCTGAACAAATGAAAGGTTTGAAGAAGGGAAACCATGTGCTTTGAGCAGTGCTTTAGAGACTACTCTGGCTGTAAAGCAGACGATGGGATGCAGGGTGTTGGCTGGGACAGAGCTTGAGGCCAAAAGACCAGTTAGGAGGCTGATGTGATTGAAAGGAAGCATTTCTTTAGGGGCTCAGCAGAGTTTTCAGAGCTTTCTCTGACACGCACACACACACACACAACTAATATGGTGTATACAGTATTGTTATCTCCATTAGATGATTTAGGAAACTCAAGAATAGAGAGATTAAGTCACTTGCCCAAGGGCACATGGTAAGTGGTAGACTCAGAATTTGAGCCCAGTCAGTGCAGCTTGAGAGTTCATGTTCTCAGCCACTACACTTTGGAGCCACTCCATCAAAGATGACAAAGGCTAGAGACAAGGCAGTGTGGTTAGAGGAAAATATTCCTGACAGGCCTGCTGTATATTTGGGGCTCCCTGAAATAGCTTCTGGCTTCTACAGATAGAGGGGTGAAGCCTTTAATTCTGAGGTCCTTGGAAAAACCTACAGCATGCAACTTTAAGGGGCTGGATACTCCCAGGACTGGGCCATGATAGGAAGCCACTAGGGGTCACCTGAGTCTCCAGGAACACATACCTTTGGGGAATGGAGGTAATACTTTTGCTTGGGTGTGTGTGTGCCTGCAAACTCTTCAAACACAGGGACTCAGAGTACAGGGAGGTAAGAGAAGGGTGTGCCCCAGTGGGAAGGACCTTACTCTCTTCAACTCCCTAACAATTGACCCACACAACTCATGGCCATGCCTGCTGCAGAGTTTGAAGTCAGGTGGCTCCTGAAGGGACTGTGTCCTCTGCATGCCACAGGGACATGTTGCCAAGACTCTGACGACCTGGGCCATATGGGGTGGCTCCACTTTCCACTCTCCCAGCTCCTAGGAGGGACAGGATTCCTAGGAGTAGAGGTGGGGAGAGGGCAAGAGTCCTGTGTAAGTCCTCTGAGAGAAGAGAGGCCCAAGGTCAGAGAGGAAGGGTACATGTGGTTTCTGTGTAATGCAATTAGTGGTATGCAAAGTTGGACTTTGAACTTGCTGGCTCTGAGCACTGGACAGCTTTTTAGAGCTTCATTTTTCTTATTTTAAAAATGGAAATAAAACTCATTAACGCAGGGCTGCGGTGAGTATCAAAAGTGCATAGTGGCTGTTAGAATGCAATTCCACACACTTTGCAAAGCAATAGTCAGATTTTCAGAATTACATTTGATGGGCCATGCTGTAAAACTTGGAGCCGGAGCGAGGGCCTGTTGCTGCTTGGATGTAACCTTGAACTTTAATCTAACTCTTGAGGCTGCTAATTAGTGATCAGCAAAAAAAACAATAAACAACAAGAGATCGCTGCCCTCATTCCTTCAGCTTCGTGGAACTCAGAATTGTGCTTGGAGTCCTGGAAGAAATCACTTAGAAGCATATGTTAACAGCATCTCCTACTTGCCAAAGCAGGGAGCCATCAGGTAGATATTCTTTAAAAGCCAGCTGAAAATCTCAGGAAATAAGGAATGTTTTCGGAGTGGATAATTCAGGGCTACTAAATATACAAGCTTAAAGCAAAGCCAGCAGGACAAGATTGAAGCCAGGATTGCCTTCCTAGACAAGGAATAATCCAATCAGCCAATGAGAGACCTGGTCTGACCGGCATCATGCCAACACTTGTTGGAACCGTGGCATCTCTTTACCTCCCAAAAAAAGCTTTGTCAGAAATGAGGATCTCAGGAGTGATGAGTCAGATGTGGTAAAATCACCATCATAGCACTACCAATAAACACACACACCAACCTTCCCTGCACTAGTGGAAAAGCCCAAACCCACCTAAGGGACATTTGCACACGAATGGCTGGACAGGCATGCATCATGCTGGGGCCTGGCACCAGAACTCCTCCAAGGCAGACTGCACAAGGCAGATACCTTCTGTCCAACAGCTGCGTTATCCAGACCCACAGCGTGGGGGAACCGGCACAGCAAATGGTTTACAAACCCTAAGCACAGCTTCTCCTGGCCGCGGCTATTTGCATCCACATGCCTGCTAGGATGCTTTCTCAACTCCAGAGCAATCCTCCAGACCAGAAGACCCACACTTACATTTTATGGGGGACGGAGGCCAGGTGAAGGGCCCAACCCTGGCGCACCACTGCTCAGTTCCGCTGGATGCTCAAGACTCCTGCACTTTGAAAAAGTAGCCAAAGCATGCTGCTGCCTCTCCCACCAAACTGTCTACAGCTTCAGTGTTGGTTTTCTGGGAGTTTCCTCACAAGTTCTCCTAGATTCTAAGTGTTTGGGAACTTTGAAGACATAAGCTGCTTAGGATCGTAGGCCTGCTTAGGGACTCTGCGTGATTCCCCTGATGGTCCACTTTTGAAGCGCTTCCTTTTTTTTTTAAGAGCCATCTATTGGTTTTCCCAAAGACAAGAAGTCCGCACTTAAGAGATCTACACTCCAAACACAGAGCAGTTTCCTGGAGTCCTGAGGGCCTGGAGTTGAGGTTGGGAAGAAGGAGGCTGACTAATATTCACAGACGGGACCATAAGGAGTAGAATGAGGGCTTTGGGGGCTGACACTGGAAGGAGGGGCTGGGACAGAAGAGCTCCCACTGGTGGGAGGCGACTCCTCCTACAGTTAAGTCCAAATTCCCACAACCTGCAGGAGAAGACTCAGGGGACCCAAGAGTGGGTTCTGCCTTGGCATCGTGGAGTGGTAACACTGCAAGAGGCCTGGGGACAGCCCCGAGGGGGCGGAACACCAGGCCTCCTGACTCCCGGGGAGTGGGGCGCAGAGGGAGCGGGTTCGCGCGGAGGGCAACTCACGGAGGAGAAGTTGTGCGGCCCGCAGAGCTCGCCGCGGTACTTGCAGGAGAGCAGCATGTCCTCCAGCTGGTGGCCCAGGCGGTCCATGAAGGCGGCGCTGATTCCGTCGAAGTGGCGCGGAGGCAGGAAGAGGCGGAAGTCCGCCAGCTTGCGGAACCACTGGCGGCGCGGCTCGTCGCCCCGCAGCAGCTCGCTGACAAGCGGGCGCGCGGTGCGGTTGGGCAGCAGCAGCCCGAGCCAGTGGCCGGCATAGTAGAGGTCCCCCTTGGAGAGGCGCGGGAAGCGCAGCGGGTTGTTGTTGCACACGGTGACGGCGGGGAAGGGTAACTGGCGGCTCCACTCGCGGTGCACCCGCGTGTGTGACGGGAAGCTGAGCCAGTAGAGCAAGCGGTTCGAGGACCAGGACAGCAGCAAGCCGAGGGATGTACAGAAGGCCAGCACCCACAGCGCCCGCCGTTGGAAGGAGCCCCCAGCCGCCGTGCGCCCGGCACACATGTGCCGAAGCCCGTGCAGTTTAGCGCGGCTCAGCGACGGCCGCCCCCTGCGGGCGACCCCTGGCCCCTGCAGCGCCCGCTCGCCGCCTCTGCCGCCCCCGGGCTGCCCGGCAGCCGCCAACGCCGCAGGCGCCGGCTCCTCGCGGGCCATGCGGAAGCGTCCCGGGCCGGTGAGCGCGGCTGCGGGCAGCCCGGCTCCGCCACTCCGGCTCATTCATTCAGCCCGCGGCTGGCGGCAGCGGCGGCGGCCCCGGCCGGGCGGAGCCGCCATGGGAGTCCGCAGCAGCAGTGGAAGCAGCAGCAGCGGCAGCCGCGCGCAGCCCGCGCCAGGGAAGCGTGCGCCCGAAAGGAGCTCCGGTGGCGCGGCATGCCCGCCCGGCGCCGCCGTTGCCGCCTCCGCGGGCGCCCGCCCGGGGCTGAGCGCCGCCTCAGCTCGCAGCCCCTGGCAGTGGCCTCTCCCGAGCGCCTCCCAGGCTTTCCCGGCCCCTGGTCTTCCTGGAGGATGCCCGGCGCCCGGCACTACTTCTGGAGGGGTCCCACTGGGAGCCGCCTCTCCAGTCCCTGGGTGCTGCGCCCGCCTCCCCTCGTCCTGGACCTCGGGGGACCCTGAGCCGAGTCCCCCCTGCCCCGCCTAACCCCAGCTTTTACGCTGGTCCTGGGAGAAGGGCCACTCGGCCACCATGCCTGATCTGGACATCCCCAGGGACCCCACCAGCCCGGCCCGTAGCCCAGCGGTGCTGGGACACGGGAGAGAAGGCGCCAAGGAACGAGCGCCCCCAGAGGCGCACCGCGGCTCCTGGCTGGGCGGGCGGGGTGGGTGTGTACGGGGGTGAGTGGTCGCCTTGCCGGCTGCCGCCTTCTTTCCCTTCCCCTCCAGGACCCTTCCTTGTTACTGCTCCCTGGGCTGCGCTCGGCAGAGACCTGCTTAGGCTTCCCCAAGTCCTGCGCTTAAGTCCTGCCAGGCGCCCGCTCTCGCCTGGGGCTGAGAGCTTCTCAGGGCGTCCTGCGGGAGGCTGTTCGCCGCCGGGCCCCTTCAAGGATGCTAGCCGCAGGGAAGTGTCGCTTCTCGCCTCGGCTCTCCTAGGTGCCTCGCGTCTCCAGAAAAGCCCGGCCTTGCTGTCTCTCGCGTCTTCTCTCTGCCCCCGCGGCGACAAGAGCTGGGGACTGCGGAGACCCGCCAACACCTCCCGGGGGTGACCCGGACTCGCTGCTCCGCGCGCCCTTCTCCTCTCGAGACTCCGAGCTCGCGGTGGCCGTGACGCCGGCTAAGCACCTTCCCGGGTTGCCCGGGAGAACCCTCTTTGGGCCCCAGGCGAACTTGGGCAGCGGCCGCGCGACGCTGGCGCGGCTGGGCTCCGAGCACCTGCTCCTCAGCTCGCTGGCCCCGCGGCTCCGGGCGGGCGGGGCGGCGGCGGTGGCCGTGAGCGCCGTGCGCTCCTGGAGACGCGGTGCTGACGCGCCCGGCTCCTCCTCGCTGCATTTTAATTCCTGGCCACTGTGGCCGCTGCACACCGAGCGGGAAGCCTCTTGCTGGAGTCGGCCGGGTGCAGGGGTGGGGTGTGGTGGGGAGCGGGATGGGGATGCGCTGTAGAGATGTGCTCAGGTGTATGGGCTTGTGGGAGAGATAAGTAGTATAACCATTGTGCTGATGTGGCCCCAGTGTAGACAGGGGTGAGAGGACTCCTGAGGGTGTGAGATGGGCTGTAGAGAGAGCGAGCTGCTGTGTAGTGTGGGCATTTGAACACCATTGCGAGTGTGGTGCCAAGTATTGGGTGTGCGTAGGATGTGCATTGTGTATGTGTGAATGGGTATTTCTGTGAAACTCTTGAATGTGAGCATGTCTGCGGGTGGCGTGCTGTGGCCATTAGAGTGTGGTGCAGGCAGGATGTAGTGTCTATGGTGACGTGTATGTTCCGTGTGTGTATGTGTGCACTTAGTGAGTCCTGGGTTTGAAATGGATGTGTTGATGTGTGGATGGATATCAGGGTTTCTAGATGTGGTGTGTGGTTGGTGTGTTTTGTGTGTGTGTGTGTGTGTATGTGCATGTGTTGTATGTAATGAGTATGTGTGTTGAGGCATTGCGAGCAGGGTAGGCTCAGTGGGACAATCCTCCCCTCAGCCTCTTAGGGACATCCCATGTGTGTCCCAGCCCCTTCCCTGGAAGTGCCTACTGCTCAGCCCTGGCCCAGTCTGCCAAGCACAGCTCTCCGAGAGGGTGGGAAGGGGGAGTAGGACTTCCAGGGACAGGAGACTCCATCTTTCCCATTCCCCTTGCTGGGACAGGGAACTCTTGGAGCCCCATTACTCCATGAGATAAAGGGGTTTTCCAGACATTATCCGGAGAGTAGAATTTGGTGGTGGAGGCAGTGTGAAGGGACTCCAAGGGTGGGAGGATGCTCCAGTGGAAGAAGGACCAAAGTGTGTATCCTCTGGGGAGAGGAGGCTTGGGGAAGCAGAGATTTGGGTGTGGAGAGGAGTTTTACCGTCTTTGTAATGATGAATTAGGGGCAATTTGGCCAGATCTGTTGAATGAGCTGTGGGTTTCCAAGCAGGAGAGACGCAGTGCTGGGATGGGCTTTCCCTCCCCACTGACCTGAGGGCACCCTTACAGCGTGATGATTCCCTGCATCTGGTCTCTGGAGAAGAGGACCTCTGAGCCCCTCATTTCCCACTCACCCACATACATACATCCACACAGTCACCATGTACAAGCACACATATACACAAATACACACACACACACTACACATACAACACACATATACATGAACATACATGTATACCAACATATACACTTAAATGCATATATACCCAATGCATACTGCATACATACATACACACAACACACATACATATACACAACATACACACACCTGGAAACCCTTCTCACTCATCTGGGGAAAAAGCTATTGCAGTTGGGCATTGATGACAGTTTGCTTTGGGTTTGGTTGCTTGAAGATATCTGTTGCTGGCTTTGAGGGGAGGGTTCTGAAGCTGCCTGCTGTACTGGGGCCTCTACCAAAGGTTCATACTCCAGTGCTCCCAGCCTGGTCTCAAGGGTCCTGGAAATGCCACAGTGACCCGTGTCTTGGCCAAGGTGGGGTGACCTAGTGACCTCAGTGCAGTTACTGATGAAGCAACCAGGACAAGCATCTGCCATCTTCCAGCATCATAAATCTGGAGTGGCATGAAGCTCTATTTTATAAAAGCCTTTAAAACATTTTGGGTTTCTGATGTGTTCAGCTGTTGTGGGCTTGCTCTTTCCTAGCTATTTCCCCCTTGAAATGTACATGTGCTACTTTTGATTGACCAACTGTCTTCTCTGCCATGGGATTTCCTGTGAATTCTCCAGATGGTAGCTCTTCCAGGGAGAGGAGGGGTATCCTGCTTAGGCCTCAAGGGGCCTTGACACAGAAATCTAGAGAAAGACACATGGGCAGCTAGTGTCTCCAAGCAATGATTGATGGCTCTCTTTATGGCACATGTATGCAGCACATTCTCTATGCAACTTGAAATACTCCCACCCTCTTCTCTGACCAGTTCTTTGACCAGCCCAGTGAAATTCTGTTCTTTCTTCAAATCTCAGCTTATGCATTGCCTCCTAGGTCAAGGTTTCCTTGATTCTCCCAGACAAACTTGGGTCATGTTTTTCCTATGATCCCAGCATACCTTGGAAGATTGATACCTCTAGGATAGCCCTTATCATTGTTTGTGTCCAAGCCTTTTTGCTGGACTATGACCCCTTTGCAGACAGGGACTACACCTCATTCATATTTGTATCCCTACCTCTTAGCACAGTGACCTAGCACATTGATGAAACACTGTTACCGGGGAAGAGGAAAAAGGAGCTAGTATTTCTTGAACAACTACTATATGCCAGGTACAGAACTAGGCACATAAACAAATGTTATTTAATTTCTCACTCCAACTCTGCGGGGGAGGTATTTTGGCCTTTTTTATGCACTATTTGTTTTTTAGGGATAAGGGTCTTGTTATATTGCCCAGGCTGGTCTTGAACTCCTGGGCTTAAGCTGTCCTCCTGCCTCAGCCTCAAAGTGCTGGGATTACAGGAGTGTGCTACCATGCCTGGCTATTTTTACCATTGTTGATGCAAAGCCTTGGTGCATGCACAGGATTTGAATCCAACTCTAACTCATTTCAAAGTGCAGGGCTTCCCCCCTCCATCATACTTCCTTACAAAATTATATTATTATGATAATAATATAAATGTGGGACTTCCTAAGTGCTAGGGCCTCCTGTTAAGTGTTTTACACTAAAAACAAGTATCATACATGCTCTAAGTGTTTAATCCTCAAATTAAGGAGGCAAATACCATTTTTTCTCTACTTTAAAGAGGAGGAAACTTTAACCACAGAAAGGTTAAGTTACTCACTTTAAGCCACACAGCTACCAGTCAGGAGAGCAGGCTTTGCCCAGGTAGTCACTCCATCCCTGTGTTCTCCAGCCCTAGTCCACGCTGCCTCAGTTCTCAGAGGTACTTGGACACAACAGCTCCTGTGGATTAGTGTTACCATCCTGGAAGACTCCCTTGGCCAGAAAAACAAATTCATGAGGCAGAACAGGGGTGACCCACATAACCTCTCCACCAAGAAATTAGCATTTAGCATTGTGATGTGCCAATCATAAGTTTTTAGGAAAATTTCCCGTGTTTATCTCTGAAACATCTGTTCACCATGCCTGGTGTTCTGGCATTCTGTGTGATGTTGTGTGCAGTGGCGGGAAAGTCTTCTGGCCAGCCTGCCCTCATTCTGGGGTATAACCACCACCACCACCACCACTGATAAGCTGTTTTCTCTCATTAAATGAATCTGTTGGGAGGGGAGATCAATGTAAGTGAACACGGTTTTCTGTTTTTGTAATACAATTTTCAGAGCTGACACTTGTGTGGCTTGATCAGGTTTCACTGGAGCCCTCAGTGTTCCTGTTTACCTGCTACTCAGAGGCTCAGAATTGGAAAGTATCTGAGATACTACCTAAGCCTCCTTCCTGCCCACTGTAGGAATCCGTTCAATACATTCCTTCAGTGACAGTGTAATCAATTCTATTCTGGAACATCTTGCTGTGTTTAAAGCTTCTTCCTTTCATCAGATTGAAATCTGTCTCCATGTGAATTTCTCCCATTTCTCCTAATTTATCCCTGGGGACCCACACAAAAATAACTTTGGTATTTCTTTCACATGGAAACTCTTCAAACTCTTTATAGAATCAGGGCACATTGATGCTGAAAGGGGTCTAGCAGTCCACCTGCTAGTGAAGTCCTCAAGACCATCCTTTCTTCTCCAGGCTAAATGTCACCAGTTCCTTCAACTGTTTCTCCTGTAGTTTTTGCTCTTGAGATAGGCTCTTGGGTGTGAATCTCCTTGCAATGTGATCCTCCAGCCCTGTGGAGTATAAGCCTACCAACCCTTTTACTCTTGATCTGGTACTTCTAGCTCCTGATATTTCTGCGGGTGGTTGGGGGCTCTTGACTGTCCCCTTGCTTCAGGGATTTCATGGAGGTGGTGGGTGGAGAGATGAAACAGCAATGATGGGTTCTTGGTGTGCTGCTTAGAATGCTGAATGCACTTTCCTTTAGGGCTGTTCTGCAAATGGTGATAAGAGCCACATTACCTTTAATATTAAAATTCATTGGCCAGGTGCGGTGGCTCACGCCTGTAATCCAGCACTTTGGGAGGCCAAGATGGGCAGATTGCTTGAGCTCAGGAGTTTGAGACCAGCCTGGGCAACATGGCAAAACCCTGTCTCTACAAAAAATACAAAAAATTACCTGGATGTGGTGATGCACGTCTATAGTTCTAGCTACTCAGGAGGCTGAGGTGGGGGGATCCTGAGCCTGCAAGGTCGAGACTGCAGTGAACTGTGATCATGCCACTGTACTCCAGCCTCGGGCATCAGAGTGAGACCCTGTCTCAAAATAAATAAATAAATAAATAAATAAATAAATAAATAATAACGTTTATTGATGTTATGAGGCACATGGGCTTTTGTGGGGGCAACTGTGATCCTAAATCAATCTCTTTTTTCCCCTTTCTCTGCCTTTTTTTTTTTTTTGGTCTTATTTCTGTAGTGTTTGTGGCTCTGTGTCAGTCTGCCTCCCTCTCCCCTCCTCTCTTTCCCTTCTCTTCTTCTCTTCCCTTTTTCTCTCTCCAACTCTGCCTGAAGCTAGGGGTGCTCTCTGATACCTTTTTATTATTTATTTATTTATATTATACTTTAAGTTTTAGGGTACATGTGTACAACGTGCAGGTTTGTTACATATGTATACATGTGCCATGTTGGTGTGCTGCACCCATTAACTTGTCATTTACATTAGGTATATCTCCTAATGCTATCCCTCCCCACTTCCCCCACCCCACGACAAGCCCTTCCTGTGTCCAGGTGTTCTCATTGTTCAGTTCCCACCTATGAGTGAGAACATGCAGTGTTTGGTTTTCTGTCCTTGTGATAGTTTGCTGAGAATGATGGTTTCCAGCTTCATCCATTCCCTACAAAGGACACAAACTCATCATTTTTTATGGCTGCATAGTATTCCATGGTGTATATGTGCCACATTTTCTTAATCCAGTCTATCATTGATGGACCTTTGGGTTGGTTCCAAGTCTTTGCTATCGTGAATAGTGCCGCAATAAACATACGTGTGCGTGAGTCTTTATAGCAGCATGATTTATAATCCTTTGGGTATATACCCAGTAATGGGATGGCTGGGTCAAATGGTATTTCTAGTTCTAGATCCTTGAGGAATCACCACACTGTCTTCCACAATGGTTGAACTAGTTTACAGTCCCACCAACAGTGTAAAAGTGTTCCTATTTCTCCACATCCTCTCCAGCACCTGTTGTTTCCTGACTTTCTAATGATCGCCATTCTAACTGGTGTGAGATGGTATCCAAATCATGAGTGAACTCCCATTCACAATTGCTTCAAAGAGAATAAAATACCTAGGAATCCAATTTACAAAGGATGTGAAGGACCTCTTCAAGGAGAACTACAAACCACTGCTCAACGAAATAAAAGGGGACAAAAACAAATGGAAGAACATTCCATGCTCATGGATAAGAAGAATCAATATTGTGAAAATGGCCATACTGCCCAAGGTAATTTATAGATTCAATGCCATCCCCATCAAGCTACCAATGACTTTCTTCACAGAATTGGAAAAAACTACTTTAAAGTTCATATGGAACCAAAAAAGAGCCTGCATCCCAAGTCAATCCTAAGGGAAAAGAACAAAGCTGGAGGCATCACACAACCTGACTTCAAACTATACTACAAGACTACAGTAACCAAAACAGCATGGTACTGGTACCAAAACAGAGTTATAGACCAATGGAACAGAACAGAGCCATCTGATACCTTTCAGTCAATGCTATTGGTGGCATGTGGGGCCCTAGAGGTGGCCAGTGTTATAGCATCTAAGCAAATGTCCAGGAGTCATGATGGGGACTCCTGTACTGGTGGAAGGAGAGAGAGGACTTCTCCCCTGCGGTTTTACTCATTGCACATGGATATTCTTACACCCTTCCCTTCCTTCCACCATGGAACTGGCACTGGAGTTGCTGTTCCTTCCTTCCTTTCACGTGCTTCAGCATCTCCACTGCCTTTCTCCCTCACTCTGTTTTTTTTTTTGTACACGCTTAGCCTCACCTAATTCTCTCTTTTTCTGGGGTCTTTCTTAGATGCACCAAGTGGTTTTTTGCCCTTTTAGTCATTCTCATTTTACTTGACTTCAAGCTCTCAGCTACCTTTCTTCTATCACAAGCAATTCCCAGGTATAAGAGGTCAAAGAAGGGGCCATGACCACCAAAAGAAAGAACGTGGGCTAGAAGGACCAGGTCCAGAGTAAAAGGAGCTAGGAAGCTCACGCTCCACAGGGCTGGAGGAAACGTGGCTGAAGCATTGTGGTCCCTGCTTAATGGAGAACCCTGTGAAGTGGGAGCTGGTTATAAAATATAATGTAACCCTTTCACTTTCAGTGGAGGAAGTCAAGGTCCAGAGTTGGGAGAGACTTGCTGTAAATCACACTGGTTGATACTGATAAAGGGGCACAACCAGAATCCAGGTTCCAACTTCTAACTCATTCTCTGCTCACCCTATGAGAGGATCTTTAAAAAGAATCCATTTTGAAATTGGTAACATATTCACATGTTTCAAAAAACACAAAAGAGTATCTAGTAAAAAGTTTCTCCACCCCATCCCCAGCCCCCACAACCACCCAGTTTTTCTCCCTGGAGGCTCCCAAAGCCATCAATTTCTTGCATGGTCTTTTAGAGATACTTTATGAATATACATAAGTGTACATAGTCTTTATATGCCCTTTTTTTCTACACAAATGGTTGCAGTCAGTGAATGTTGTTGACTAAAGTAATTGTTATTTCATGTTCTTCACACCTTTTTTTTTCAGTATTTTCAGCTAGTTTATGGTTGCCTTCCTTTGGCACCTCATTTCAACTTCTGTTATTTTCCTTAACTTCTCATTTCCCATTATCCTGTTTTCCCATCCAAAAAGGACAGCAGGTCCTATGACAAGGTGTTACACAGCTTGTCATCTTATGATCAGATTTTCCCTTAACCCTAATGGATGAAAGCTCTCATGTGGATAATCTTAAACAGCAGGTTATGCAGATATTTCTGTTTGCCTCTGAAGTGCATTATGTTGTGTATTTGCATAAGATTTAATTTTCTTGTCATATTTTTCTCAGGCTAATTATAACACACGCAATTGAACGTCCTAAGCACACAGCTCTTCTTGGTCTAGGAAGATGGTCCAAACATGCCTTGGTTGGCAGAGAGATCCAGTTTAGGATTCAGAAGTTTCTGTAACTAACATTTAGAGTGGGTAAAACATAACAGGGAGAGAACCAGAAGGTGTTAGTGCAAAAAGTCATCTTAACGAGCATGCAGTTTAACTAAGATAGGAAATTGAGGTAAGTTTAGTGACTTGTCCCTGGTCACTGAGAAGTTGACATAATGAAGAAGATGATGATGATAATGATATTTGATAGTTGACATTGATTGAGCATTATCTGTAAGGCACTGTGCTCAGTGAACATGATTTAACTCCTTCTTTTTATTTATTTATTTTTTTTTAGAAAAAAAATGATGTCTCACTCTGTTGCTCAGGCGGGAGTGCAGTGGTGGTGATCTCGACTCACGGCAACCTCCGCCTCCTCAGTTCAGGAGATCCTCACACCTCAGCCTTCCAAGTAGCTGGGACCACAGGTGTGCACCACCATGCCTGGCTAATTTTTTTTTTTTTGTATTTTTTGGTAGAGATAGGGTTTCACCATGTCATTGAGGCTGGTCTTGAACTCCTGAGTTCAAACAATCCGCCTGCCTCGATCTCCCAATGTGCTAGGATTGCAGGTGTGAGCCACCACGCCTGGCCAGACTTAACTCATGTTATCTTCACAGCAACTCTATGAAGTATGTCCCACCATTATAGCTCTTTAACATGAAAGGAAACTGAGGCAGAATGTGGATAAGTGACTTGTCTAGTCTGTGGCTGGGATTCAAACTCAAGTAGTTTGGCTCTAGAGCATCAGACCTTAATTAAGGTGGCTGGAAATTAGCTGAAAGTAATGACTATAGTGGTTATTTATTGAGCACTTAATGGATGTTGGGCACTGTCTTTGATGTTGAGAATACAAAGTCCACTTAGATGTGGTCCTTGCTTTAGCTCTCAGTTTAGTGGGGGACATGGGAAAGAAAATATTAAATATTCATATGAAATGTTAATTAATTATTAAAAGGCAATTTAAATAAAGCATGATAAATGCTTTATCAGGGATGAGCACAGCATGCTGGGAGGGTCCCAAGGAGAGGTCTTTTTCCCTCAACTGGTCTGAGAGCCATTGCCATGCACTTTCTCTGTTTTCTCCTGAGTTTCTCCATTCATTCCCATGTTCTCACATCCACTCACAGAGAATCCTGTTACCTCTGCCCACGAGGCTCACCTGGGAGCCAGGATCTGAGACAGGCAGAGGCAACAGCAGCACAGCTTCTCCTTCAGATGTCCAGACCTTCTTCTTCTTCGACAATGTCCATGTCCTTCTCCTCACAGGGGTTTGGTGTTCCTGAAGGTGTCTTGTTGACTGGTGGCATCTACTTTCTAAGTTCGGGCCACCTTCATAATTAATGTCTCCTTCCCTCAGCATCCCTTGCCTATCATTGTTTTATTCTCAGTTTAGACAACTGAGTTTTGGTTGCAGCATTGGCTGTGGTCATAACTTTAGCAGAGAAATGGAGTCTTTCTTGCACACTTTTCTACCCAATTTGCTGTCCCATACACATAACAAAACTCTCGTTAAAATAGTTAAGCGTAATAACCTTCTCCAGCAGTAACCATCCACTCGTGACGAAAAGACATGCAGCTAAAATAGGATTTAATGAAATATAAAACCCAAGGTAGAATGAGGCATTTTATTCACAATTCCTTTACTGTCCCCTTAACTGTCTTCAGTCATGACTTAATCATGGCTCTCACCTGGCTCTCACCTCTGCTTCAGGGAGTACTCACTAACCAGCTCCTAATCTGTCTTGCATACAGGCCCTCTGCAGTGGCTTAGAGATTTAACGCCAAGCTGATGTGTCAAAAGCCTCCATTCAGGCTGGCTGCATTTCCTCCTAGCCACAGCTCTCCTGTCTCACCCACTAAGGGGTTGTTTACTCTCTTTCCCTTGTAAAAGACCTGGCCAAACCACTTCCTCTGGTTTCTCTACTCCTAGTTTATCTTCCCTGTCTACCCACAAGAAGAGCAGAAAGGAAGAGTTAATATATTCTTCTGCAGTCCTGTGGACCTGTGTGATTACCCAAACAGAAGAAAGGAAGAGAAGGGAAGGGGAAGAGAAGGCAGGGGAGGGAAGGAAGTTAACACAGAGTACAGCCAGGTATCTACCAGGTACTATTATGTGCATCTTGGAGTGGTTCCTCAGGACAACTCTGTCAGTTGAATAATATTATCCCTGTTTTACAGATGAGGACACAGAAGCTTTGTCTTTCCAATTCTATTCTCTCTGATGCTGGTTTGAACATAGATTAAATCGTAATGGCCATAATCCCATACTCTAACCATTCACTAAGCACTTACTAGAATCCAGCACTGAATTAACCCTCATTTTTCAGGTGAAGGAAATGAGTCTCAGAGAGGAAAAGTTAACTGCCTGGGGTCACACAGAATGTGCCACCCAGGTGGCAGAGCCAGGATTCCAACTCAAGTGTGACTCCAACATATTGGTAATTATTAGAAAAGCAGAACACCCAGAGTTTAGAAAGAGAAAAGACAAAGTGGGTGGTGGCATAGTTCAGAGTTTTGCAAAAACCCTTGGGGGAGATGAAGAAAGTGAAAGCAGAATTTTTTGGGGCCTGAAGTGGGTTCTCAGTAATCTGCTGTAGATCTGGGAGCTATGTTTTTCCGAGCTTGAGTGTAATGTCACCGTCAGGACAGAACTAAAACTATACGAGCCCACTTGTAGGGAAGAGGTTCAGGGAGGTACCCATAGGTTCAAGTACCAGGCTGGGCTAAGTAAATTGCAGAAGGCCACACAAAAATATTTCCTCTTTCAACATCCAAGTGACATTACACACCGACAGCAACTACATGGCCACAAAGTAGGAACACATCTTTACAAACCACAGGGTTTCAACCTAGCCCCCTTTGTCTCCCTTCCTCCATTCCTTTCTTTTCCTTCTCCCTCTCACTTTTCTCTTTCCTTGCTTGTCTCCCTTCCTTTCCGTTCTTCCTCCCCTTTTCCCTCTTATTTTCCCATCTACCCTCCTTCCCTTCCTTTCTTCCTTCTTTCCTTCTTCTAGACTTCAGCCTTGCTTTCTCCTTTTAAATCAATACTTTCCTTTGCCCAGAAGTGCTTATGTTTATTCATTCAATATTTCTCAGCAGCCTATGGCACTAAGACACAACATTAGATTCAAAATGGTTTTCTGAAAATTCTTGGAGTTATAAAGGCAAGTGCCTAAGATTGGTGAGTAATAAGAGCTATGAAAAAAAAAACAGTTCATACCCTTTGACCTAGTGATTCCATACCCTAGGGTTCCCCAAGGAAACAACCTCAAAGCAAAGTAAAAGTACAAAATAATTCACAGTAGAGCTTTTCATAATAGAGGGAAAAAATAACAAATTGAAAACAAAACATTTCACAAGTCCAATAATAGACGAATGGCCAGGCAAATGATGGTGATACCACATCATCTGGAAATTATGACACTTTAAGAAAAGAACATGACAAGGATGCCAGTGTTTTGCATTAGATATAAAAAGTACTGAGTGAAAAAAGATCTGAGTCCAAAGAGCACATCCAAGCACATCCCAACTTCAGTGAAACATTTCTTTGAACATGAACAATGGTCAGAAGAGAATTTAGGCAAGACAGGGTTTAGTTACAAATAGGTTCTTTGGGTAAAGTTATTAAAATTTTAGGCAAACAAACCAAAATCCAAGCAAGCTTACCAGGACCAAGTTAGGAAAGGTACTTTGGAATTAGAAGATTTTTCTGTCTCTATAAATTGTTCTCACTGTAATAGGGGCCACTGCATCCTCGGACCTTTTGGTTGACCTGACTGTCCTCCCCAGCCTGGCACTGCCCACCAACCAGTAAAAGTGAGCCACAGATGCTGCTGCCTGATGTGGCTGACCTCATTCCCCCTGGCCTTTGCCCATTCTAGTATGTTTCCTCCTGGCTTTTGACTCCTGGATGCCCCTGCCTTATGAAGCTGTACCAGGATCCCCGCCTTAGTCTCAATCCCTTTTAAACACAAAACCCAGCAATGAGTCACATGGTAGATACATGACCAGAGAGTGACCCATAATAAAAACAAACTCAGATGCGAAACTGTCCCCAATCAGGTGGTGTTCCCTTGTGTCCTTTCTGCTTGCAGTGTGTCTGCCGTCTGTTCTTAGTCTCTGCCTGGAGACCTGGTTTGGTGCCCTTGACCCTTGGCTGGATCTCCATAGCTTGAAGGGCCTGAGCATTTTCTCCAGTTACAACTGTGCTTCCATCTTTAACTACGGTTCGAATTTTCTTTGGTGTTAGCACCCGTGATGTGTTTTATTTTCAGTTGAGTGGCAGTATAAGGAGATTAGGAAAAATACCCTTTGAGGAATCAAAATGCATGTCACAAAATCCATACTATTAATAGCTTTAATTAATTGAGGCTAGTAACATGGCAGGCATGGTGCTAGGAACTTTGCATGCATTATTTCATTTAACTCCCAAGGTATCCCTAACAAAGTAGATGTTGTTTTTATTGGTACCAAGGAAGAATCAGGCTCAGAGATATCAAATGGTTTATTTAAGATTAAACGCAGATTTTGCTGATATCAAATCCTCTTCCCCCGGCCCCCTGCATTACATGATACAGCCTTCCAGGCACCAGGGATTCCACAGCATGGTTTAAGCATGAGTGAGCCCTTGTATTTTCATGGAGCCTACTTACTCTTACTGTATGCACGATCATGATAACATGCTCGGTTATTTGTTTTTCACGCTTTCAGCAGAATAGAAATACTATGTTATGAAAACAAAAAGGCTTAAGACATAAGAGTACCGGTAGCTAGAATGTATAGCCAACACCTGACAACAAAGAAGAAGGCAAAACAACTAAAAAACATAAAAAAGATGTTTAAAATGATGTCATTTAATGTTGGGGCAAACTCCACACATTTCAAATAGTCCCAAATCTTTTAGCCCCAAACAATAGCTGAAACTCACAATGATGATCTTGGGCCATCAAGATTACATTTTGTTCTGTATAATCCGCGTAAGGATATAGGAAAGGACAGGATCTATTGCAGAAGGAGTTTCAGCCAAATGATTTCATTAGAAAAAGTTGTGATGCCTAAAGGAATAAATAAATCCTTAATGCTTGGACACATTGGCTATTCAGAAAAATGACACTTCTTTGTAAGAGAGTCTGAACAACAATTTCATTCTCTCATTGGCCAATTGTTTCAGCCATCACCATAGATAAAAGCTTCCCTATAGCCATTTTTTCTAATGAGCAAACAGTTATTATTCAATACATGGCTCAACATTCAGAATTGGTTACATTGCAGCCAGTTGGGTTATGTTGTCGATATTTAGTCATTCTATAAAAGGGAATTTCATGGCATTTAAATGTTTCTCTCTCTTTCCTGTTTCTTAAACTAAAAACAATGACAGACCAGTTTTTACCAAATTTTTTTCCCTGAAGGAATAAACGATAAAAGAGAAATGGAATTCTATTTGAGAAAACAGTTCTAACGTTCATGCCTCTATCAGAAACATTTTAGGGTTTTGTTCCATAGGACTTGGAAGTCTCAGGCGGTAAGTGACAGCAGCATTCTGACTTACAGAGGATGTCAGAAGCTAATGTGTCCTGTCTATTAGCTTCCTGAATGCAAACTTCTCTTGGAGTGTTTTTTCCCCCTAGCCTGTTTTTTTCCATTTCACATACCCACACATTAATACAGAGAAATGTTAAATGTCTGCCCTGCTTTGTGGAGTATTGACAATGTATCCTTTTAAATTTGGAACTGCAGTTTTACTCGTGGGAAGAGGTATTTTGGTCATGAATTTGAAGTCTCTTTTTTATCTAGAAACCTTGGACTTATCCTCAACTAAGCCCTCACTTCTCCCACATTCCATCCATCACCAAGGGCTGTCGATGCTCCCTCCTAAATCATTCTCAAGTGCGTGGCCTGAGATCCATTCTCATCACTACTACCTTGGTTAAGCTCTTGTGGTGTACAGCCTAGAGCTTACTCTGTTATTACAGCTCTTAACTGGGCTCCTTGCCTTTGATTTCCTTCCTCTCCAATCCATTCCCCACTCTGCCATTCTAATTATGTCATTGCTCTGCTTAAAATCCGTCAATTTTCTTACTGTACACATTCATAATCTGTGTGCTGTGTCACACAGTGTGTTACAGGAAATGTAGGTATTGATCCTCACAGCTTTTGGGGCAACGAGGCAGGCTTGGGGCATCAGGAGCCCCAGGGACTACTCAAGATTGCAGCCCTGTCCTTTTGCCCCAGTGTACTGTATATGTATATACATTATATATTTTCTTCTTGAAAAAACTCCAGGAAGTTCTGGGAAAGGCTAGTTTATAAAGCCCTTCTCACCCTGGCCCTATCCACCTACAAGACTCTCATGGGACTTCCTACCCTACAAACCCTTTGCCTCAGCTAGTAAAGCCTTATGCTTTCCCAACTTAAATCCACATCACATTTTTACAACACTATGACTTTGAACTTGAGGCCTGGATAGTGTTCTCCTTATTTCTTTACCTGGTGGTCTTCTCCTTCTTCTTCTTCCTCCTCCTCCTTCTCTTCCTCCTCCTCTTCCTTCTTCTTCTTCTTCTTCTTTTTCTTCTTCGTCTTATTTGATGGAGTCTCACTCTGTTGCCCAGGCTGGAGTGCTATGGCATGATCTTGGCTCATCACTGCAACCTCCACCTCCCACATTGAAGTCATTCTCCTGCTTAAGCCTCCTGAGCAGCTGGGATTATAGGCCCTCACCACCAGGCCTGGCTAATTTTTGTATTTTTAGTAGAGACAGGATTTCACCATGTTGGCCAGACTAGTCTTGAATTCCTGACTTCAGGTGATCCACCCGCCTCAGCCTCCCAAAGTGCTGGGATTACAGGCATAAGCCAGCACGCCCGACCTTCTGCTCATCTTCTTAGACCTTGCTCAACATTCCCCCTCTCTAAAACTCTTCCTTGCTTCTGCAGACAGGATTAATTACTCCTTCTTTTCTTTTCCATTGCAAGCCGGTGGGGGAACTTGAGGAAGGTATTGAAACTCTCTGAGTCTTAATTTCCTTATTTGAAAAATGGAGATAATAATACCTGCCTTGCAGGGTCAGCATAAAGATTAAATAAAATAACACATGTAAAGCATAAAGCACAGAGCCTGACACATAGTAAGTATTCAGTAAATATTTGTTGAATAATAAATGGTGGTTGTTAATATTCAATACCAATCTCTTGCTAGTGCACTTATCTCATAATTGGGCAATGGTTGTTAGCTGCTGTTTTAAGATTTTCTTATTCATCTCAGTGCCATAGGTTCTGCTGTGCTAGGATGTCTTTTCCATGAAGGAAAGGATCTTGAGTTTGTACACTGGTATATTCTAAATACCTCAAACAGTGCCTGGCACATAGTAGTTCTTTTATAAACAAATTAATAACAGAATTGATAACAGATTTCTTGCCTGGGATAGAGAACTAAGCTAATTAAGGAGAGTGATTCAATGGCCTTCAGCTTATTATTTCAGAAATCTCTAAATTTATGTTTTCTTTCATTGATGGCAAATCTCAATGACCATGCATGATTCCTTTAAGCCACTACATCTTCCTCCTCCCCTCTTTTCAAGGGGAAGAAAACCCTCCCTGAAGTTCAAGGCCTAGGTTCTATATAGTGGACTTGCTTCATCCTGCTTCCAAGACTCTCTGTGTTATGCACCTTGCTCTTCTACATCTTCTCTTGCCTTAACCAAATCATTTGGACTTCATGGTGGAATCAATGAATCAATCCCTGCTGTACTGTCTTACTATCCTCTCCTCATCTTGCCTAAGACCAGCCCAGCCAGAAACCAAATTCTGGTTCTAGAGCCTTGTTCAGTGCGTGGAATACTGTAGGTATTCAATAACTTTGTGTCATCACTGAACAAACAAATGAATGAATGAAAGATGAACGAGAAAAAGGAAGGGAGGTAGGAGGATAGACAAAATAGAAAAGAACAACTCTATTCTTCTGATAGATTTAACCTAGATGACACACAAAAAAAATTGGTTGAGCTGGTTTACTTCTGGCAAAAGGCAGTACTGCCTACATACCAACAACATTATGAATCACTTTCATAATTAAGGTAAAGTGCCTTTTTTTGTGAAAAAAAAAGATGGACTAGGTCACTTCATGGAACTTGTCAATCCGTTCAATGATAACTATCGATCTCCTTTGTCGGGTAGACAGGGTTTGAACTGGCTACCATATGGGGGTTTGGCATTGAGGTAGCCATGTTCTACGTATGTTGAACAGATTTCTCTGATTCCAGGCTGATAAATGCTTGCCACACTGCAACTAGGGATAATGAAGTGGCAACGGACCAATTCTGTTTGATTAAAAAGCTTTCTTCCATTCCCAACGTTTCCTGATTCTGCTGCTACAACTTGGATCTTTTCTCAGTTCTTTTTTCTGCCACCAACTCCTTTTTTTTTCTTTCTTGTCTTCCTCTTTATCTTCCTCCTTTCTCCTCTGCTCGTAGCTCAGATATTGATTTTCAAAATTCTTGGTCAGATGTCGTAGATTGTCTGCAGACACACATCTCTTTTTCTTCATATACCCCATTAAAATGATATTAAAAGAAGAAAAAGGAGGATTCTTTTAAAGACAAAGATGAGACATCGGTAGATTCAATATTTCAATCCATTTTTGAAAAGCAGAACATAAATGGCAGAAGAGAGGAGCTATGCACTAAAGTGCTGCCCAAGGGAGGTTCCTACAAAACTGAGCCTGAGACGGTTCACATAACAGAATCCACATACCTAAGATGCTTTCTAGGCTGTTGAACTTAGTCTGTCCCAAACTGAATTCATCATCTTCCTCCTTATCCTCCTCTACCATCACCACCACCTTCACCTTCACCTCCACCTCCACTGTCCCCTTCCTCCTCTCTTCTCCTAATGTGTTTTCCCCTCTTGTGGCCTTTATCCCAAAGGATGGCAATACTGTCCACAAAGCTGAAGTACATCCCCATGTCCATCCCTTAAAACCCATTGTGTAGACTTCTACTGTGGTACACATCATTTCACAGTGCAAACATGTGCTCCTATATCTGTGTCCCCGGCAGACAGTGTGATCTTAGAGCACATTTTATTCTTGACAGTAATCTTAAAGTTGAACACAGTGCTTGGCAGGTGGTAGGCATTAATCAAATAAAGATTTGGTGAAGAAGCTCTTCTATCTGGAGGATGTTTTGTATCTAGAATGCCATGACTCCTCCCCTCCACCCCATGGAGTCAAGCAAGATGATGCATTTATCAGTCAAAAATGGTTTCAAAGTTGAGTAATAGAATAATATTACTACCATGGTATCCTATATTATTAAAGTATATTGTATCCCTGTAATATTAATACTCTGTATTATTGTTATACCATTATTTGATGCTTGTTCATTGAAGCCTGGGTGTTTTGATGTCTCTATGCTACCTCTTAATCCCTTTGATATCCATTTGTATGGCCAGTCTGTGGTGATAAGAGATGACATTTATGCTTGGGGGCAGGGCAAAGTGGTACTTAGAATACCATCTGGCCTGGGTATCAGGATCTCTAGAGTCATGCCCCAACTCTGCCACTAACTTACTCTGTGCCTTTGTCTCTCCAGGAATAGGTCCCTCATCTTTAAGATGACATAATTTGACTAGATGACCTCTAGGGTTTGTGTTTCTCTAAGACTTATACACATCTAGGCTGATCATTAACCTCAAACTAGAGCAGCCCCAGCCTCGTCTTCAGAGAGACCTTGAGTGCCAAGATTGCCTCCGTAATTCAGGAGATGAATGTGCATTGACGAGGACAAAGGTTAGGGACTGTGGTGCTGATCTGAGGGAATAGCCTGGACTTTGATCCTTAGGCTCAGAACCAAGTAAAAAATGCCTCTGAAGAAGTTGGACACTGACTGTGCAAGGGTTTGATCCTTACCTTGTATCTTCTGCTGTTCTCTTTTAATGTTTTTTTCTAGAAGGGGAAAATTACTCATATAGAGTCCAAGACACAGCATCTTCTCTTGGAACATGCACCTGCTGATTTCAGTGATGTTTGCAGTACACAAGATTACTTGGGGGCCGGGAGGAAAACTTTTCTTCTCCAAATATATAGATAGATATAGGTAAGAGATAGAGATACATAAATGTATATCTATGTATATCTATATTTGTCTCTATATCTATCTACATATAATTGCATTTTTATCTCAGCATAATCTGGTTCAAGGGCTGGAGCTTTCTTGGGAATCACAAAGCCTGATTTTACAGCTTTGGTTAGAGATGCAGACCTAGGTAAACACAGACCTGCCAGACCCCCTCTGGGTTCAAAAGCCCTGAGGAGGAATGGTACAAAGCTCAGACCCTCTGCAAGACTCCAGTTCCATCCTAGGCTGAAAAGAGAAAGAGAGGGAGGCAGCACATCCTTAGTTGGGCACCTCCTGTGTGCAAGGTGCCACCCTGGCTGCTTTGCATCTCATCTGATTTTTTCAACCATGCTTCTAGGTCTCTAGGTATGACTGGCCCATTTCATAGATGGGGAGAGTGACATTTAGAGAGTTGAAATAACTTGCTTAATGTTCCACATTAAACCTGGGATTTGAATTCAGGTCTATCTGACTCCAAAGACTGTGCTCTTTCTACTAGATGATGTACCACCCCACGTACATTCTGGTTGCTCCTAGCAATTGTGTGTGTTTGTGTGTGTGTGTGTGTGTCTGTCTATCTCTCTCTGTGTGTGTGTAGGTGTGTGTAGGTGGTGGAGGAATAGTCAGGGTAGGGGAATGCAGGGCAGCCCAGTTTCTTCTGAGCATATATTCAAATCACAGGTAGGAAACTGCTAATTCTTCATGTACCTGTTTGCTCTGCTAGGAGCTGAGACTCTAGGAGTTTGGGAGATGGAGAGAGAAGTTCTTCTCATCCATGTTTGGGAAGCACAACTCTATGTAGCAGCCCAAGGTGCAGGTAGGAGTGGGGTGGCAGGTATCCCAGAAGGAAAGCTAGAGGTCTTCCTTTGAACACAGAGAGGAGACTCTTCCTTGCCATCAGCTCATCCCTAGGCTTCTTTCTTAACCCTGCTTCTTATTTCACATATTTTCTTTGGAGAATCATCTATTTCCCTGGTTTTGACTCTCATCTTTTTCTCCCAAACCCCTTCCTCTTGAGTTTCTCAGCAAATGGCTCCACCATCAGCAAATGGCTCCACCATCTCCCCAGCTTTATATTGATGCCAGATTGAAATACTAAAGCAGTCTTTTCAAGTTCCCCTTGGCCTTCAGAATAAAGTTCCAACCCTGCAGTGGTCTCTGGGAGTGCTGTCAAGCATATAAAGACCTAGGTTTGAATATCGATTGTGCATCTTATTGCATATGTGACCTTGGGTGAGCCATGCAATCTCTCCTGCTTTGTCTCCTTATCTTTAATGTGGAGTTAATAATATTGATACTGTAGATTTCTGTAAATAATGAAATAAGTGAGAGCAATATAGGTAACCTGTTAAACCAGTGCCTGGTGTGTAGTAAACAAGCTTTGAATGGTAGCCATTCTTGAATGGTAGCCATTCTTAAATGGCAGCATTCTAAACTGTTATTGGTACTTTTAATGGGGTGACACAGGAAGTATCATGGTGTCCAGGTTTCTCTGTAATGAGAGAATTTCATTTCACCATGGATCCAAGTTAGGAAGTGACCTTTCTGCCAAATGTAGTCTGTTGTTCTTCTCTCAAAGCACAGTAGAGAAAGCATCATGGAACCCACCCTTAGAGCCAATATGGCAGACATCAGAGAGGACCCAGATGCAGATCACTTAAGGTCCACAAGATCAAGCACAGCAGAACTGGCCAGCCATGCTATGAGTAAGCAGAGGGATGAGCAGCAAGGGCTGCACCTACTTAGCTTTTTGGAGAGAAGTAAATATATCCATAAAGATCACCAAGAAAGAGTCAGTGTGGGCCAGGTGCGGTGGCTCGTGCCTGTAATCCCAGCACTTGGGGAAGTTGAGGCGGGTGGCTTACCTGAGGTCGGGAGTTCGAGACCAGCCTGACCAACATGGAGAAACCCTGTCTCTACTAAAAAATACAAAAATTAGCCAGGCATGGTGGCGCATGCCTGTAATCCTGGCTCTTCGGGAAGCCGAGGCAGGAGAATCACTTGAACCCAGGAGGCGGAGGTTGCAGTGAGCTGAGATTGCACCATTGCACTCCAGGCTGTGCAATACAAGTGAAATTCCTTCTCAAGAGAAAGAGTCAGTGTGGAAGCAAAAACTCATGATCTTCCATATTGGTGAACAAGAACCTAAGGTGAACAGTTAGCATAAGAGCAGCCCTGGGCTGGTTGCAGTGACTCACACCTATAATCCTAGTACTTTGGGAGACCAAGGTGGGAGGATTCCTTGAGCCCAAGAGTTCAAGACCAGCCTGGACAATGCTGGGCAATATAGTGAGAGCCCCCATCTCAATAATTTTTTTTTTTAAAAAAATTAGCCAGGCATGGTGGTGTGTACCTGTAGCCTCAGCTACTCAGGAGGCTGAGGTGGGCAGGGTTGCTTGAGCCCAGGAGTTTGTGGTTTCAGTGAGCTATGATTGCCATCACTGCACTCTGCCCTGGGAAACAGAGCGAAACCCTGTTTGAAAAAAAAAAAAAAGAAAGAAGGAGAAGAAGAAGATGAGCAGCTCTGCACACTCTGGGAAGAATCCTGATAGGACTCAAAATCTTTCTTTAACCACAGTGTTTAAGAGTTATTCTTTTCTTACCCTTTAAAGGAATTGGTTGTTCCATCATCTGGTGTCATCATCCATTGTGTGGTTTATTATACATAATTAGGTCCAATAAATGTTTGTCTTTTTCATCACAGGAATGTGGACTTTATCATTCTCTACAAATCCCTGTGCTTTCTCCACAAAGTTCAGAGCTAAAAACTCCTCTGGTTATTATGACATTTGAATAACTGAATGATGGGCTCCTGTGTGACATTTGCTAAGAAATCCCTTCTCTGGAAAGCTGATTGAATCTCTGCTCTCATATTTTCTTTCTTGTACTTGCCCATTACACATGCCTTTTGAAGAATTCCAATTGTTCCCTGGCGGAATCGAAGTAGAAAGGGACTCTTCCCTATCTGGACTAGAATAGCTAAGTGAGGAAGGGCCATCCAGAGAAGCCAGAAGTGGTGGTGGCAGAGACTTGGCCTGACAGAGATGGGAAAGTTCAGACAAGCAGAAGGTAGGGACAGATGTCATTGGTGACCCCCTTCTTCATGGAGTTCTCTCACAGAGGATGTGTTATTTTTTGTTTCCTTAAGGTTGATTAACCTTGATTATACGTTGATTACTCAAGGTTTTGCTTCCTCTCTGGTTATGTGTGGGTGGCACTATCACAGAGAGGAAAAGCAATGGGGTCTGGAGCTAGAGACGTGGGCTTGCCTTTGTGTCTATACTCTTTGTTATCTCTCAGGACCTTGGGCCAAGCATGGGACAACTCAGACCCTCTGTCTTTTCATTGAAACCTTGCTGAAAGCCTGCAGGGAGGATTAAGGGAGCTAGCACAGGAAATTCTCTGTACTGTTTTTAACATGATACTATTAATTTCCTTCTTCCTTTATCTTTCTTTCCATACCAGACCATGAGGTGGGGACTCCCTAAGTGCTATTATCTAAGACTGCTGAGCTTTCTCAGGACACAATTCCTTGTTGGCTGAGCATGTATATTTCCAAGAACTTGGGTATTCTTGAGATGTGGATTCCAGCAAAAGAATCCATCATTCCATCCCTGGTGGACAGGGAGAAAGTGAGATGTACATCACTGTGCAGAAGAATTCCTAGTACTTCAGTTCTGAAATGTTCTCACTGAAGTCTGCCCTTCTGGAGACGGCTGGGAAAGTGGGGGTTTATTATATAACGTGGATTTTGATGTTAGGATTTGCACATTGAGTTTTTATTACCAGGCCTCATAAAAAGCAGAAGAGCTCAGTGTAAAAGGTTTAAAAAATATATTTTTTTACAAAGATAGGCAAGTCAGGGGCTCTGACACATCCTTCACTCTGTGGTTCTTAAGAACAAAGACAAATGGAAAAGAACGATTCTATTTTTATGCTTTGAAAGCACTTACTTTAGGTCAGGAAAATAGCCAGTGTGGATGTTTAGTCTTGTCAATATAGCTTGGACCAGACCTTTGTTTTTTTTCTTCTTCTTTTAATTAATTGGGAAGCTGGCAATGTAGGGAGGTAGGGAGGCTGCATGAGACACACAGTCTTGCCTCATTTCAAAGGGATTAAGGAAATTGGACCTCTTGTGGCAGAGAAAAAAGTAAATAGGCTTTGGCATCAGAGAAACTTCAGTTCAAAGTTCATTTCCATTCCTTATTATCTGTGTGACCCCAGGCAAGTCATTTAAATCATTTAAGAATCCGAGCTTCAGTCTTCTCATCTGTATAATGGGGGTAACACAAACTACCTTGCATATTAGAGCAATTAAATGTGATGTGGTATGTCACAACAGTGTCTGGTATCTAGTGGGTACTGAATGCACAATTAAACAAATAGCTAAAGCATGTACCAAAAATGTGCAGAAGAATAATGTTGCTCTCTGCAAGCACATCTCAAACAGAACCCAGGGAGGGAGAAAACATGGGCCTGCCCGCTATGGCTATTATTCTGAGATTTATTCAGAATAAAGACATGAAAGAAGAATCAAGTAAGTAGAAAGCACATTTTGTGTGATTATTCTTATAAACCCTGCATTTGTATTCCAAAACGCTTTGGGATATCTTAAAATAAAATATAAGGATAAAATCAAAAAGGAAGCTCAAAGATGGGAAAGTACATATCGTGATTGGGCTAACAGAGTAACTGAGTCCGGAGCTTCCTGGTAAACAAGTCAAGTGGAGAAAAGAATGGGTTAAATGATTCTCATTATCTGAGAAAGCACATGATCCTGCTGTTTAAGGGAGGAAATTTTTTCTTGGCATTACATTCCCAAAGGAATTTATTACAAACTCTTAAGAAATGTATAATGCTTCACTTGATACTTGATGCATATCATATACAACACAGGGAATGATGTCTTCCACAATGACCCTCTTACAAGTGTGTTTCATTTGACCTTTGCCATATTGACCTTTGAAGAAAGCCAATGAGGATCACAAACCACAGTGGAGTACTGGCTTTGACATCAAATAGACTTGGGTTCAAATCCTGGTTCAATCACTTTCTAGTTGCAAGACCTTGTGAATCCATTGACTCTCACTGAGCCTTATTTTCCTCCTCTGCAACATGGAACTGATAATAGTGCCCTCCCCCTTCTGTGGTATTGCTGTGTGCATTGAGTGAGCACACAGGTGTAAAACACCGAGCTTGGAGCCTGGTACAAAGTAGATGCTTAATAAGTTGGATCAATTTTATTCCCCTTCTTTTTGCTGGAAATGTAACCTCATGAGGTTTTTTTCCTGGGAGTGTCTAAACTAATGAGCTAATTTACTTTCAGCCTTACTATGTTTAGTTTCATACTCTCTAATCCTCCACTGGCATCAGAGAGATGGTTCTGAAATACAGACCTGAACATGTCTCTCCTTTGCTGAACACGCTACAGTGTCTCTCCGTTGTCTACAAAATGAAGGGCAGATTGCTTGGCTGGAAGTTCAGATCTCTTCACCCCAACTCTCTCTGCTATCTACAGCCACTGCTCTCCAACAAGTGCTCTGCGTTCTAGGCATTGCAAACTATTGACCTGTCCATGCATATATAATGCCTTTGCACCACGCCAGGCTAATTTTTGTATTTTTAGTAGAGATGAGGTTTCGCCATGTTGGCCAGGCTGGTCTTGAACTCCTGACCTCAAGTCATCCACCCATCTCGGTCTCCCAAAGTGCTGGGATTACAGGCATGAGACACCACGCCTGGCCATCTTCATGTTTTAAGAAAGCCTTTTCTTCCATCCTACTCAGTCTGTTAGCCCCAGTGAACTAGAAATTAAAGATTTATGTTACTAATTACTATTTTTAGATAAAATTTTGAGGGCAAAGCTTTGCTGGAAATATACACAGTAATTGTGTTTACTGATCATCGCCACTCCCAAACAGCAATTCACGGTATAAAACTCAAGTAATTAGAACAATAAGCCCAGGTTAATTAAAATACTGGGTAACATTTGGGCAAGAATAAAATCCACTTTGGAGATTTTCCAGACACACATTCATTTTGTAGGCACTTAATTCACGCTGGGAGCTGGTGCTGACAAGGTACGACACTCTGTGCTAATCAGCACCGGTCTGCCTTTAATCACGCCCTACACATTTCTCTTTCCTGGCTCCAGGACCAGCTTCAGAGACCTGGGTCCAGTTGCCGGGAGAACAGTGCAGCAGTTGCTTAGGCCCGATCTTGGGTACCATTCTTGTATTATTACTATCCATGCCACTTGCCTTAATAGTTATAGGCTGGCTAATTAAAGCAATTAATCAAGTCCTCAAGAAGTTTGCATGCTGTTTGGAGTTTCTTCTGCCTTTGCCCCTACATCTGGTGCCGGAGGCCTGCTTCCCTTGCAGTGCTGTGATTCCCAAGCTTTGTCAGAGTACCGGGCATGCTGTGAGCAGTTCCTCCTGCTGCAATCAAGGGTTCATATGAGCTCTGAGGGTAGACCTTAAAGGGCAACCCTCCAAAATGCTCTCCTGCAAAGCCTCTGCCTCCAGGTTGGGTGAGCATCTCCTGTGCCATTCTTCATTGCTTATACTTGCATTGTCAACATCCTAATAGATGTCTTTGAGCTCTGTATGGTCAGACTTGTGTTTTTCACTTTGTATTTTCAAAGCTCTGTCCAAGACCTTCATCTAAGGGACACCCAATGAAAATTCCTTCTCCTTTCTACAATTCCTTTCCACCCAAATGACTTTCAGCTTAGGAGAATAATAAAAAGTCAACAGATGTTTTTCAAGGCCAGGTACTGTGCTGAGTACCATGTGGAATCAGAGATAAATAAGACCTCACTCTTGTAGGCAAGAAGTTTATAATCTAGTGGGGAGATAAAACACATTCACCGATGACAGTAAGACAAGAATCCCATAAAAGAAGGTCAAAGAAGATACCACAGGCTCTCAGAGCAAGAGCAAAACACAGCTGACTAGGAAATCCAAGAGGACTTCATGGAGGAGATGGAATTTCAGCTGGGCTTTTTTGTGAAATGGATTTGGACGTGTGGAGATGAGTGTGTGTGTGTGTGTGTGTGTGTGTGTGTGTGTGTGTGTGTGTAGGATATGTTTATATATGAGCTTGTAGGTGGGGCAAGGAGAAAAGATTGAGAAGCTCCTAGGGAATGAAACCTCCAGCATAAGCAAAGTCACCATCTTTAGGAAAGAGCTGACGGTCGCATTTGGGTAGAGTCTGACATTCATTACAGAGATTAAACATCGTTAAGGCAGCAGCTGGCAGCCTCCAGCGACATTGCGGGGTGGGTGGATTTGGAATTTAGCTTCCCCTTACTGCTTTCCTCTTTCCCTTCGAGGGGGCTTGCCCTCCTCCCCTTCCTTCCCATTTCCAGACATGCTCTTTGGGTTTCCAGGGCCTTCTTGCTTTCTTCTCTCATCTTTAACAAAGCCTATTCTTAGGAAGAGATATAATCTTCTCCATTTGCATGTGAGTTTGGGTTCCAGGCTGCCTGCTACCACTGAGCCTGTCTTACCATGGAACTGATTTCGCCTACTGCAGAGCTGTGATGAGGATTTGGTGCCAAAATAAGGTCCTAATCTGCACTCAGCTTTCTTTCACTCCTAGAAATTGATGACAGTAAGTGGGTTGCCTCCCTGCTGCCCTCCCTCGTTTGGGTGACACACCACAATTGCACAGCCAAACAGTTTTCCAGGGGAGAAGCTTTCTAAGCTCCTGCCCACTGAGCAACAGGTTTTGTTTCTCATGACTTTAATTAAGGTAGTAAATAAATATAGCAGGATGACTTGCTGAAGATCTGACTTACTTTTATTTTCCTTCTTTGCTCTAGTGAGAGTTCTCACCGTGAGGAAGGTAAATCCCCTGAGATCCTGGAGGTGCCCTGTGGAGGGTCGTGTGTGTAAGGCACCCTGGGGATAAACGGTAGCTTCCCATCTCTTACAATGGTTGGGGACAGCTGCACTGAGCAGGAAAGAGGACATAAGAGGGCCCTTTTGGTTTTGAAGTTTGAGCGGGAAAAAGCTGTTCCTTTTCTGGAGAGAGCTGATGATTAGGGAAGGAAAGTGATTCCAGGTCCTCAAAGAATGGTCACCAGGAGCAAAACTGGGGCAGCCAGAAAGATGGAGAAAGTCTGTGGGAAGGACTAAAATGGCAGGCCATTAAAAACTATGCTCATGCCTGTAATCCCAGCACTTTCGGAAGCTGAGGTGAGCAGATCCCTTGAGATCAAGAGTTTGAGACCAGCCTGACCAACATGGCCAGGTGTGGTGGCACATGCCTATAGTCCCAGCTACTCAGGAGGCTGAGGCACGAGAATCACTTGAACCCGGGATGCGGAGCTTGCAGCGAGCCACAGTCATGCCACTGCACTCCAGTCTGGGTCACAGAGCGAGACTCCGTCTCAAAAAAATAAACCCCCAAAAACTAGACTTTCACGCATCCAGCGGGGTAGTTCTGGACACCTTCAGCACTGAGGGAGTTGCTGGCTCTTCCTGCTTCAAGGGTCCATAGTATCCCACATCAGGATTGGGACACGTAGCTGCCCAGGACAATCTATTGGTCTGAGAAGGACCAGCTGATCACAACCACACCCTAGGACAGCCAGTGATGGATGGGGAAGAGTTTGTGTTTTCCCTGTGTTCATGTGGGATTCAGACCATCCTCCTTTAAAAAATTTTTAATTTTTAATTTTTATGGGTACATAATAGATGCATATATTTATGGGTTATATGAGATATTTTGATACAGCCATACAATGTGTAATAATTATATCGGGGTAAATGGGGTATTCACCACCTCAAGCATTTATCCTTTCTTTGTATTGTAAACAATCCAGAAGTAGCTTGGACTACAGGTGCACACCACCACACCTAGCTAATTCTTGTATTTTTTGTAGAGATGGGATTTCACCATGTTGCCATAGCTAGTCTTGAACTTCTGGGCTCAAGCAATTTACCCTCCTCGGCCTCCCAAAGTGCTGGGATTAGAGGCATGAGCCACTGCGCCTGGTCTCCATTAATTATTTTTAAATGTACAGTAAATTATTGTTGACTATAGTCACTCTGTTGTACTATCAAATACTACATCATATTCATCCCTTTCTTGGTCTAGGAAAACTCTAGGATTTGGGGGAAAAATCTTTGGGGAAGGAGCTAAGAACAACCAAGCAAACTCAGGGCCTCCAGAGGAAGTAATTCATGTGCAACCTGGGATGAATCCCTGGGATGAGTCTAATAAGGAGCTCATGGACCAGTAAAAAGCAGGAGTTAATAGAAGCCACACCAGCCTCAGCAGCATCTGACACCCATACCAGCCCTGCATGTGAGAAAATGTTTGGATAAAATCAGAAGTTGAACATCTTCCAAACAGATGTTTCCTCCCTTCTAAGAGGGCTCTCTATAAAATCCTCTTGTAAATTTTGAGGTATTTTTTTAAGGAGGAGCTCTGTTACTGTCTTTTTTATTAATGTTATTTGTTGAGGCATTCTTATTTCAGCTGGCGGGCTTAGCACAGCCTGAGTCTTTCAAGCTTTAAAGGGTTTCATTTTTATTGCGATAGCTCTTGGTGCCTCACTCTTACGGAAGTAGTTAACAGGCTTCCCACACTATCTCAGCCCACCCTCTGGTTCTATAGACAGCAAAACAGACCTAGGGAAGGTGATGGGATTGCCCGAAGTCAGGGAGCCAGTTGGAGACAGAGCTGGTGCCAGTGCCAGGTTAGTATGGAGTTGAGGTGGCCAGTATCCTGTTTGAGGGTTTTGTTGTTATTGTTGGTTGCGAACACATCATCTCGTCGGCTCATTCTGAGTTTAGAGTTGGGTGGATTCCATAAGTGATTTGCTTTCCTATGTGGAACTCTTAAGCCATGATGTGTCTGTTGTCTATTGGAGCTACAAACACCCATCTTCTCTCTCCTTGCTTTTCCTGGAAATGCAGACTTCATGACCACTCAAGTTTCTCTCCCCTGAAAATCCTATCCTGTCACCCCAGGGAGTTCATGGCTCTCTGTGCCCACTGCACTCTTATAACTGATTTTTTTGTGGGTGTCATAAAGTGCTTGCCATCCTTACTCTACCCTGAGGTCCTGTAGGCAGTACCATTCGTTCTTACTGTTGTATAGTATTCTACACTACAATTTATTTATTCATTCTGCATGGAAGGTCACCTCATCACTTTTCAGTCTGTGGCTACTAGGAATAGTGCTGCTGTGAATATCCTTGTACAAGGCTTTCGGTGAACATGTGTATCCACTTCCGTTGAATATATACCTGGGAGCAGAATGGTTATGTCATAGGGTAGCCACATGTTTCACTTTAGCAGGGTCGTGCTTGTATGTCTGTATCTCAGCACCTAGCACATAGCAGGCATAAAGTAACTATTGGTTGAATAAATACATGTGCCATTATTTCCTCGAGCCTAAGTGTAATATTTTACATTTAATAGACGGATGATTAGTTTTTGCTACAGAGCTACAAAAACCTTAGTCTTGCACATTCTTAACATGTTAAAGATAGAGGGGACCATTTAAGTTCACGCATTCATTTTTACAAATGTGAAACCCGAGGCTCAGAAAGGAAATCAACTTACCCAGGAATGCACAGCATTTTTGTGTCAGAATTAAAACAGAAACCAAGCCTCTGTAAAAATATAAAGGCCTGCTTATTGCTTCTGTGCCACAGTTTAAAATGTTTATCATTTAGTTGCATGAAAATACTTATTCCTATATAGTACCTCTGGGCACATAAAAGATTAAAGATTATATTTCTAGCATTTATTATTATTATTATTATTTTGCTTCTTCCTAGAGGGAACCATTTTGCTTCTTGCTGGAGGTAAGGATTAAAAACAGCTTTTTTTAGTCATCAGAGGAAACAGGTTGTGATTACTCTGTATCAGATTTTTGGTAGAAATGATTCCTTCTTACATGGATCAAAGATACATACTAAACTTTCATTATACATTTTCTTTTTGCTGAGTTTACAACCCCTTAATGTGAAGCATGCTGCCAGCTTAACTAGAGCATTGAAAATGTGCAGCTCTCCTTCAAGCCACTGGCAGATTGCAGGCAGACTGGTTTGGACCAGACATTTCACAGCATTAGAAGTTAAACTGTAGTGGGAACAGTGGTGGTAACATCCAGTCTCAGTCTACCTGAGACGCCATGGCTTCCCTGTCAGCTGTCTGGATCCTGGGAAGGCCCACAGTGGATCCATGGCTCTGTGTTCCACCCCTAGAGAGTGACACATAACAGCGGTGGAACCAGTCCAGAACGAATGAACCCTCTTGTGCATCTGCTCTTGAACACGTGGGAGTGGAGAAGGTGGGTTTGTCTTCATTTCCATCCCCACTATCCTAGCTCTTGAACTTCAGATCTTGGGAGATCAGAGACTGAGGCAGGCTGAAAGTGGAGCAAAGCCAGCTCTGTGTGTGGGTGTGGAATGAGTCTGAATCACCCCGGTCTGCCTTCCGAGCGACAGTAGCAAAGCCAGTGGGAAGGAAGATCCAAATATTGCCAAAATCCAGCCGGATGAGAGCCTTGTTTTCATGGCCCTGCTCTGGTGGTTTGCCAGAAGAGTCTTCCCTTGAGCAAGTGGAGGTGGTGATTTGTAATTCCCATCAGTTCATTGCAGCATGCTTCTATTAAGTGCCTGCAGTGTGCCCAATTAATCCACCGATTGGTACAAGAGAATTAGAATTATTGACCTCTGCCTTTAATGAACTTAACGACCAGTAGAAAGATTCATTCATTCATTCATTCATTCATTCATCCATAATTTTCTGAAAGCCTACCTTGAGCTGTATACAGAATTAAGTACTGAAGACAGAGATGGTTCAGACCCAATACCTCCTTCCAACAATGTTACTGTCTAATAGACTGATAGGGGAGATGGGTGCCAACAAAATGAATGAGATGGACTGGGAGAGCAGGAAGAGCAGAGGGAGCAAAGAGAAGGAGCATCTCACCCAGGCTGGGCACGAGTTGGAGGAGGCTTCTCGGAGGAGGCTTCTCAGAGGAGGTAGTACTTGAATAGCATCATGAAAGATGAGCAAAGATTAGTGGGAAAATGAGCTGATGTGTGTACAGTGCTCTTTTAGGAGTCAGAGATATCTGAACAATTAGAATTTAGTACATGGTGTGATAATTCAAGAGAACAAGGGACTGGAGTATTTGAGACTGTGACTATCTCTTATACTTTCTGAACATACCCACAAATAACCAGAGAATAATTTAACAAACAAGACATAACTGAACTCTCACATGCTGCTGGTAGGAGTGCAAATTAGTACAACTGTTTTGGAAAACTGGCAGTATTTGCTAAAGTGAAACATATGGCTACCCTATGACATAATCATTCTGCTCCCAGGTATATATTCAACGGAAGTGGATGCATACGTTCACCGAAAGCCTTGTACAAGGATATTCACAGCAGCACTATTCCTAGTAGCCACAGACTGGAAAGTGCTGAGGTGATCTTCCATGCAGAATGAATAAATAAATTGTGGTATAGTCATACAGTAGAGTACTATACAACAGTGAGAATGAATGATCCACGACAACAGGCAACAATATGGAAGAGTCTCACAAATCTAAGGTTGAGTGAAAGAAGCCAGACACAGGCGGGCACGGTGCCTCACGCCTATAATCCCAGCACTTTGGGAGGCCAAGGTGGACGGATCACTTGAGGTCAGGAGTTCAAGACCAACCTGGCCAACTTGGTGAAACCCCTGTCTCTACTAAAAATACAAAAATTAGGCAGGTGTGGTGGCAGACGCCTGTAATCCCAGCTACTTGGGAGGCTGAGGCAGGAGAATCACTTGAACCTGGGAGGCGGAGGTTGCAGTGAGCCAAGATTGTGCCACTGCACTCCAGCCTGGGTGACAGAGTGAGACTTCTCTCCCCACCACCCCCCCGCCCCAAAAAAAGAAATAAACCAGACACAAAAGTGTGTGTACTATATGATTCCATCTTTATATAAGGTACAAAAACAGGCAAAGCTGATCTATGCTATTATAAGTCAGAACGGTAATTATAGTTGTAGTTGGCAGTGGGAGTTACTAGAAACAAGGGTGGAAAGTGTTTCATTGGTGCTGGTAATATTCTTGTTTTTGCTTTGGGCATTAGTAACATGAAGGTGTTCACTTGGTGAGAATTCAGTGAGCAGTGTACTCTCTTACATATATATTATACAGCAATCAAAAGTCAAAAACCTTCTGTAATCTTGGGTTAGACTCTGGGTCAGAGGCATATTGTAAGGGCTGTAGGAATTTGGAGTATGTAAAAGATCTCGATGGTGAACTGAGTCCTCCTGTGTTAACCATCTCTCACAGAGAAAATTGGGGGCTCCTGAGAGGTTTGGTGCCCTTGTGTCATTAAATCAAGCACTGTATTTTCCCTCAGAGAAGACCTCTTCTCATTAATTTGGCCTTTGCAATGGATGTTACTATTTCAGAAGCAGAACAAGGTTATGGACAGAGCAAGGGTTTTTTTTTTCACATGGCTAAGTATCTGTGCATTATCACTGGGCAACTTGACTCTCTGCCCCTCAATTTCCACATCAGGTGAATGAGAATAACAGTCTGGGGCTGGTGTTCTGACAGTGCTGTTCTTATGATTCACTCCTAACCCCATTTATTGCCTGCCTGCTGGACTGTAGCAGGATACAGTATATGACAGAGCCCCGCAAATATGAGGAGGCATTGTATTCTGACCTGGGGCTGGGAGGCAAGGGATTCCCTAACCTACCTAGATCTGTGTGTACAGAATCAAGACACCAAGACTGGGTGCCTGCTGCTTCCCGATTGCTCTCATCTCAGCATTTCCTGTCATCCCTTGGCCAAGTCATTGAACCCACCTTTGTGTTCTCTTCTTCCCATTAAGAGAGGAGCCCAAGGATCAGTGGTTCTAACAGCATCCTTGACAGCGCAAAGACTGTTTCTGTCTCCCAAAGAAAAAAACCATGAGAAAGGAGATATGAAGCCCATGCTAATCATTCCTACAGACTTCCAGCCTGCCTGCTGCCCTTCTCACTCCATTCACCAGGAATATCACAAGAGAACCACCCTGAAAAGAGATGTGACATAACTTGCCATTGTCCCTGACAGTCTGGGATTCCTGCCCAGTCCAGAGCCACAACAGATAGAGGAGAGGGGAGGGAAGAAGAGGGGGTGAATGCTGACTTCTTTCCGGGCTCTGTGCTTGATGCTTTCCGCCTGACATGCTTTCCATCATCAGGCAAGTATCTATTGAGTACCTATTAGGGTCTGAGCACTGGTGATGCCACAAGAAACAAACAAACAAACAAACAAACAAGAAAACTAGATCTTGGCTCTGTGGAGCTCATAGTCCAGTGAGGAAAGCAGACAATAGGCAGATATTCACACAAATAACTCAAAAAATGAACCTGTGATAACTGATAGGGAGAAGGAGAGGAAGGATATCTCAGAGCACAACACAAGGTGACCTAAACTGGTTTGGGATAGTAAGAGAAGGCTCTGCAGAGGAGACAACTTTAAAGATGGTACCTGCAGGCTGAACAGAAGCTGTTGGATGGAGAATATCAGGGAAACATTCTAGGAAGAGAGGATGGCTTGCATGGAGATCTTGAGGCAGAAAGGACAATGGTGTTCAGAGGAACTAAAAGAAGGCCAGACTGGCTGAAGGGTGGTGCATGGGGAATGGAGAATGCCCTGAGAGCAAGACAGGAATGCAGTCAACATCAAGATCACAGAAGGCCTTGGGGGTGCGAAGACTTAGAAAGTGATTTTAGGAGTGATGGGTGGCAATTTAACTAGGATAATGGTACCCTTATACTTGTGGTTTTAAAAAGGTTACTCTGACCTCTCAATGGAGGACAGAGCAGCAAGTGGGTATGAGAAAGATTGGTAGAAGATCATGGCTATAATCCAAGCAAAGGATGTGGTGGAGTGGATTGAAGGAGGTGCAGTGGTGATGGGAAACAGTGGAGAGATTTGAACTATATTTTGGTGTTAGAATGAATAGGATTTGATGATGGAAGGAATGGGTGATTATGACTGCTAGGTTTTGGCCAGTGCAGTTGGGGGGCTGGTAACATCACTACTGAGATCATCCATTTCTGAGATGGGGAAAACAAGGAAAAACTGATAGGTAGAGAATATTATAAATTCTGTTTTATCCTACTTAATTCTCAGGAGAGCCCTTCCTCTGTAGATAAGAAAATTGAGATCCAGAGAGGTTAAGAAACTTGGTCAAGGTCACAGAGCAAGTGGTCTAAATCTTGGCAGCAAGGCATTTTTTGGTCATTTCAGAGATTGTATCTGTTGTGCATTCCTGAAGCATGTCACCATTTACAGAATGATTTCAAATATGTCATCCCATTTTGATTTTTACCAGTAAAACCCTATGAGGTAAACAGAGTAATCACCATTATACCCATTTTATGAGCAAGGAAATCGAGGTCATTAACTTGACCAATATCAGAGATCTATAGCTAATGTGAATAAGATTGAAACTCTGGGCTCTGTGACCCCCAGTTCACGCATCTTTCCCAACTCTCCCTCATTGTTATGTTTGTCAAATAGTGGAGTCAGATAAAATGCTTGACTGGCTAATGACAGGCAATTTATTTAACCTCTCTGAGCCTCAAATTCTTCACTTATGAAATGGAGAAAATAATATCTGCCTCCATGGTTTGTCATGAGAATTCAGTGAAGAGCTGAATGTAAGGCCCTTAGTACCTGACACAAGCAAGCACTCAGTTATCTAGCAATGAAGCCACTGCTGAATATACACTTCTCAACCCAAACACCCCTTTTCCCTTGAGGAAAACCAGCAGCTCCAGAGCTGGGGAGGGCCTGGAGAATTGCTGATGAACTTTTTCCCCAAAGGGCCTCCTATTTTCTTTATTCATATTCAATTAGGACTTTTAGCACAGTTTTCTCTGTCTCACTGCCTTGTCCCCATTTCCAAAGTCAGTCCATTGCTGACTTTTGGCAATTATTCCTGTGTAATTTCTTTTACTTTGTTCCTTTCTTCCACACCCACAACACTGCTCAGTGCAGATCCCATTCCCTTCTTCCAGACCCATCACAATAACCTTTAAATGTTTAACTCATCTCCCAAGTGCTTGCCCAATTTGGGCATGTACAAATACTTCCCCATATTTTCTCATTTTCTATATAAGAAAGCCTACACCTCTTAGTCAATGAGTCAGGTATCATTACAGTCACCTATCAGTTTCTCTCAAACTCATCTCCCAGTGCTATTCAACAGGGAGCCTTCTCTTCAACCAAAAAAGCCAACCCATCATCTTCCTTGTATCACCCTCAATCCCTCCACCACACTTCTGACCGTATTGTTCCTCACTCTCAGAATATCAGCCTCCTTCCTTTCCAATTATCTTCCCATTTCTTCAAGGCCCCACTCAAGTCTTGCCTTCTTTCTGAAGCCTCCCTAATTTTCCAGACTTGAAATGTCTTCCTCCATTGATTCTCAAAGTGCTTAGTACAGTTTCCAAGGCTTGAGATTTGGGATGGCCTTTTATTCTCTGTTGCAACCGGAGTGCCCAGCACAGCATCGTATACATTGGATAGTCATAAATATACAGTAGTTACCTGGTATATGCTTTAAGTCAGTGAAAATCCAAGAAATGCATTTATATATTATTCGTTTGTTTGGTTAACCACAATGAAATGGATTTTCCACCTATCATGTGCTCTGCACTGCACTGGGGATGTCAGAATGAATGTGACCAATTCCCTACCCTCAAGGAGCTAGTGTATTAGAAGACATGGTGTGTAAATGGACATGTATATTCAACGTAATACATGTTGTAGAAATATAGGATGCTAAAGTCATTCATTAGAAGAGACTCCTACTTCAGACTGAGGCAAAGCCAGGGGTGTCATGAGTATAATTGTGCTCCCTGGAAACATATGTTGAAGTCCTAACTTCCAGTAGCTGCGAATGTGACCTGATTTGGAAATAGGGCCGTTGCAGATGTTATCAAGTTAAGATAAAGTCATACTGGATTAGGGTAGGCTCTAATGGCTGGTATTCTTATAAGCGGAGAGAGGCTTGGAGATACACAGCATATAGGGAAGAAGGCCACGTGACAATAGAGGCAGAGAATGAACTGGTGCAACTCCAAGCCAAAGAAGACTGAGGATGGCCAGCAACCACCAGAAGCAAAGGAAGAAGCAATTCCTTATTTCTTAGGGCTTTCAGAGGAAATATAGCCCTGCTAACATTTTGATTTTTACATTTCTATCTCCAGAACTGTGGGAGAAGACATTTGTTTTAAGTCACTCAGTTTGCAACATTTTGTTACAGCAGCTCTACTAGGAAATAAGTGCTGATGGTGACTGAGAAGGAGAATACTGAGTTGAGGAGAGCCCCTTGAAATGACATCCATCGTGTTACAAAAAGCACCTGGTTGTTCTGGGCACAGTGAGTTAGGAAAGTGAGAAGTCTGGGTTCAGCCAACCAGGGAGAATGGAGGGTGCTGGCCATGGTGCTGATGGAGCCATTGAGTTAGCAAAGGTAGCTGGGCAAAGTTGAGAATCACGAGCTGGATCAAAGCTACCCAGAATTCAGAGGGAGTTGGATGATCCTCACACTTCCTCCTTCTCTCTCTAAATTCTCTCTCTTCCATTCTCCTCTTCCCTCTTCTAATCAGGATGCTGTAGATCTTGATGCCCATCCCCCATCACCTGTAATCTATTTCTGCCTCTGGTGACCACGTTTCTGTGATAGAGACACAACCTCTTCAGGGGGTACATGTGATACTTGCTTTCTCCTTCATCCACCCTTCAAAGAACGTTAAAATTGCCTTCTCTCAGGATTTCCTCTCATCCACTCTCTTTTGCTTCCTGTCTCCCCTTTCTCATGCTGCAAGAAAAATCAGGCCAAAAAGCTAAAAAATAAAACCCTCGTCTCCATTTTATCTTTTCTTCAGCACAGTTGTTGTTTATGAAGTTTTTAAAATAGAAATTCAGCAAATCCCGTGATACTAACCAGATACTATATATACATACATGTATAAATTAAATTAGTCTCCAGGGGATACCCTGCTAAATATAGTGATTATGTGAATCTGAATGTTTTCAAACACCTTTCTCCTCTTGCTATATTTTTCCCCTTTCCTGGATCCGGAGATGGTTCTGCTGGAAAATCTGGGTGGAACCTTGGCTGACTGGCTAAAAGCCTTCCTTATTTAAGAATACACTTCTATAAGAGGCAGGAAAAAAGCTCAGAATTCAAGGGGGAAATAATGGCAGGAATGCCTAGGTGATAAGGTCAGAGACAGCATGGAGTAGTTGATAGAGTAGCTGCAGGTTCAAATCCCAGCACCATTACTTATTGATTGTGTGATGGTGGTAAAATCCTTTACCTTCTTACAGTCTCAGCATTCTCATCTGTGAAATGGGGGTATTAGGGTTCACTTTGAAGGATATTTTAGGACCAGGGATACATATATATGCCTAGGAGATAGTAGATGCTTGTAAAGTGGTAGCCATTAGTGTGATTAGACTGTGAATTCCTCCTTGGCTGGGAAGTTCATGACCTATAATTCTGTTGGGTTAATGAGGATAGCAGCCTGCAGGGGATAAGGAGTTCTGAGCTAATGGGTGGAGGACCCAGACTCTGTGTTACAGCTGGTCAGACCTCCTTTTTCACAAATGAGAAAATTCATGCTCTAATTTCAGAAGTGGCTTGGCTAAGGTCAAGGTCATCACACAGCCAAGATATCTGGTTTGCCAGTACAAGTGTCCGTAGGGTCACCAGTTATATGGTGGCATTGTGTAACTTCTCTCTGAGGAGTATTTACATTTTACATACAAACTTGGATCAAGTTCAAGACTTGGGTCTGTCCTTGACCTCTGTCCCTTAACCTTAAACAAATCACTTATCCTCTTTCAGTTCCAGTTTTTTTTTTCCTTTGCCTTCACAAGGAGGATTGTCATTATTGCCATGAATGTTTGTGAGGATCAGAGACAATGAGTCTGTGGAACTATCAAGAACTATACCCAGGTAGGTCACTGGATCTGTTCTTTTCTCCCAGGAGGAGAATGTCTTCAGCAGTGAGAAGGAGGAACCTACTTGGGGCAAGAGGGGAACGGGCTGTCCTCTCACCCCCTATGGTTTAGGCATGAATGTGCATTCCTAGATATCCTACCTGTCCCTGTAGGAAAAGGGTTGTGTTCTCATCATGGCTCTGTATCTGGCTTACTTTGTGGTCTGAGGTCACTTTCCCTCTCCTGTGTTTGTATGCATTTATTTTTAATATACGAAGGGTAGTGATGGTGGGATCAGATGACCTCTAAAGTTGTGAGCACACTCTCCTGCTGCTGAAGTCAGTGCTGCTCATTCTGAGGGAAGGGCCTTTATCTTCTTGGGATTGAGACATTTAGGCTTATTCTAGACTCCTCACCCCATCTGCTTGGTGAGTCTACTGGAAGGGGTGTCTGAAACTAGACACCTACAGTCTCCCAAGTTTCCTAGCTCATTCTGTGCTTCTCAAGTGGCTGGACCTCTGGCCTCTTGCAGGACTGCAGGGAGGCTACTGGGGACCAGCATCCCACAGAGTCAGTGACAAACCAGGATCAGAAGAATAAAGTCTGCATGTATTGAGCCAGACTCTGTACACAGACATTCACCAGGATGAGTCCTCATGACACCTTCGGGCTCAGTCACATTGGCTTCATTTTACAGACAAGGAAACTGGAGCCCATGCAATCACATTATTGGACCAGACCACACAGCTCCTAAATAAGAGGCTAAGCCAGCATTCAGACCTGTCTCTACGACTCTAAGTCCATGCTCTTTCTAATACTCCTTTTGCCTATCCTTGCTGCTGGCCTCTCCTGCACTGTGCTCTTGCTGCTTCTAGTCCTCTTTCCCTGCACTGTCAGTTCTTTCTTTCTTTCTTTGTGGATGGGTTTATTCTATTTCATAAGGATTGAGTCATAAGAATAGACTTGCAAAGGACCTGTGGGGTCAACATCTTCATTTTATCCATGAGGATCCTGGGGTCTAGAGAGAATCCTGACTGGCCTAGGGTTTACAGGCAGTTCAGGACAGAAACAAACATTAAGATCCAGGTATTGTGCTCGGTGTGTTTAATGGACTATCTTAGGTAATCCCTTAGACCAGGGGTCTCCAACCCCTGGGCTACAGACTGATGCTTGTTACGAACCGGGCTGCACAGGAGGAGGTGAGTGGCAGGCAAGTGAAACTTACCATCTAGCTCCACCTCCTGTTAGATCAGCAGTGGTGTTAGATTCTTCTAGGAGCACAATCCCTATTGTGAACTGCACATTTGAGGGATCTAGGTTAAGCACTCTTTATGAGAATCTAATGCCTGATGATCTGAGGTGGAACCATTTCATCCCACAACCACCCACCCTGCCAACCCAGTTCATGGAAAAATTCTTTTCCACAAAACTGGTCCCTGGTGCCAAAATGGTTGGGGATCACTGCTTTGGACAACACTACTAAAGTAGACACTATTACTAACATTGTCCACATAAAGAAACTAAGGCTCAAAGATGTTAAGATGTTACATTTAAGGCTGCACAGGCTTAATTCTGCAGTCAGAATTCTTAGTTTGTTTGCTTTTGCTCTTAAAACCACAGCTATTTCATGCTTTTAAAATCATAGCTATTTCTTGTTTACTCTGTGGGCTGCTGCCTCAGTTTCTTCTGAATAATTAGTTTCTGAAACACTAAAAGCATAGAATTGAAAGACGTTTTTTTCTGCTACATTTTTTGGGCCTGCACTTCTGCACAGGTCTGTGTTGATTCATGAGTAAAATATAACCCCTTGTTATGTCACATAATAGTAAGCCAAACCCATATGTTAAAAAGAATAGCTAATATTTATTATGCGTTTCTATATATCTGATAGTGTGCTAGGTATTTCTACATGGATAATATCATTTAGTTCTTACATCAACCTATTGTTATCCCTATTCTACAGATGAGAAAATGAAGGTTTAGGAAAGGTAGGCAACTGCCTGTAGTCATTCTGCTAGAAGCAATAGAGCCAGGGTCCAAACTAGGCAACTGCGAATAGGACAAAACTTTCTTAACATTGACTGCACATGAACATCACCTGCGGAGCTTTTGAAAAATAGGACATCATGCCCTTCCCTGGACCAACTGAATCAGGGCCCCTGGGGCATACATCATAGAACATGAGTGTTTTTTCAAGCTGATCAATTGGTTCTGATTTTAGCAGTGAAGGCTAAAAGCTACTGCTTTACCTGCAGAGGATTCTTTACATCTAAATGATGATGTCTAGTTGACCAAGTGGTGCCTGCATTCCATATACCCGTTGGTGTTATGAAGATTACCTTGGCCTCTGACTCCCTTCTTGGTGCCAGGGAGGCTAATACTAGAGCTACTTGCTACCAGCGCTGCCTTACAGAAATACAGTGTGAGACACACATGCAATTTTACATTTTCTAGTAACCCTATTTTTAAAAAAGTTGAAAGAAACAAACAAAATTAATTTTTAAAACATATTTTATCTAACCCAATATAGACAAAATAATAACATTTCAATGTGTAATAAACAAAAAAAGAATCACTAGGACCCTTTACATTTTTATTTTTTGGTATCGAATCTTGGCGATCTGGTGTGTGTGTTGTATCCTCACAGCATGTCTTATTTCGGACCAGTCACATTTTCAAGTGCTCAAGAGACACATGTGCTACTGGTTATTGGATTGGACAAGGCTGCTTTAGATGACTATCTCTGGCTTTTGTTTCTTCTTCTAAAGTCTCAGATTCATGGCCAGGCATGGTGGCTCACGCTTGTAATCCCGGCACTTTGGGAGGCTGAGGCAGGTGGATCACCTGAGGTCAGGAGTTCGAGAGCAGCCTGGCCAACATGGTGAAACCCCGTCTCTACTAAAAATACAAAAATTAGCTGGGAATGGTTGTACATGTCTGTAGTCCCAGCTACTCAGGAGGCTGAGGCAGGAGAATCACTTGAACCCAGGAGGTGGAGGCTGCAGTAAGCTGAGATTGCGCCACTGCACTCCAGCCTGGGTGACAGTGTGAAACTCCATCTCAAAACAAAACAAATAATAAAAAAACAAAGTCTCAGATTCATACAGAAATTATAGCAGCATGCCTAGGAGGGGCCTTCTCTCATTGAATTTTTCTGGCCTTCCAGGTGCCAATCTATCTTGTAATCTATATGTAGCATGTTCAATCTACAATAATCAATCTCTGGTCTCCCAAAGGCCCATTGCCTCCTGAGGAAGGAATTGGCCTTGGGGAACCTTACTTTGGCAGGGTGATTGGAGGCTGGACATCCTTCTTCATGCTCCTGCCTTTGTTTGTTTGTTTTTAAAAGTAAAATGTCTTGAAGAAGCAATTTGATGATATAAATCAGGAGATATAAAAAAATCCATTCACTTTGACCAAGTAATTTCACAAGGAAATAATCTGAAATATGGAGGAAGTTTCAGGCCTAGAGGTGCTTATCCGGGCCTTATTTATACTATAAAATAATTGGATACAATCCAGATGTTCGGTGTTCGTGTGATGATTCCAAAGGCTGTGGGAAATCATGCACCCATTCAAAATAACATCAGAGAGCTATCATAAAGAGAACTTCTTATGGTAAAATATGTGAAGAAAAGAGCAAGCACCAAATTGTTTGTGCAGAATTATAAGTATGTAAAAATATCTCAACTCAGAATAACAGCAAGAATATTCACCAAGGAGTTTAAAGTAGTTATCTTTTGGTGGTATGGTGATGAGCAATTTTTCCCTTCTTTTTTGCTACTTCTCTGTGTTTTCTGAAATACAGTGAGTACATATTCCTTTCATAATAAAATAAGCTTTATTATAATAAATAAACAATGTTAAGGACAAAAAAAAGCAATTAAAAAGTTTCCACTCTTGCATGTGATTAGAAAATCATCTGCCTGTGCCTATAGGCTCCAAGGGGAGGAGAAAGGGAGAGGAAAGAGGAGGATTCTGGGTATAAAGGCTCCTGTCCTGCCAGGGACAGATTTGCATTTTGCACACTGATACATCATTTCTGACAATTTGGAAAGTCTTTCCCCAGACCCCTGGACTGGGGCTGCTCCTTAAACAAAAAGCCAGTTTGTGAGGAAGATGCCTCTTCAATGGTGTTGGCACAACAAACTCTTTCTTCAGCCTGGGGCTGCAAAATGGATGCATTCAATGCCCTCAGGAAGGGACTGGACAAGGAAGCTGCTCAGTTGCTCAAAGTCCAAAATTAGGTGTCCCAGAAGCACAACTATTTTCTCTTCCCCTAAAGCAGCAGAATCCTTGTCTTAGGGGACTGAGTTTGAAACCTTCAGGACTTCCAGAGTCTACATGTTCCAAAAGGGGGCCTCCAATCTCTTTATTTCACGATAAGATTGGAGGAGGAAGCTTTCACTGAAGCACCTTATGAAAGAGGTGCTAATGTACCCATTTCATAGATAATGAAACTGAGGCTCAGAGAGGTTAAGGAAGTCATTAAAGGAGTGAGGGGCATCTGTGGGATTCAAATTCAGGTCTGCCTGGATCCAGAGCTCATGCATGTCCGTTGTGTGACACTGTTTGCCTCCTCTTCTCCTACTTCTCTCTGCAGGGGCTACAGGTGTGGGAAGAGCACACTAGAAGATAGAAAACATTGCTGTTGAACTGGCTTCCAGCTTGGACCAACTGTCCTTTTGTGACCACAGCCATCTAGTCTGTCCCAAAGAGACCCTATCAGTAATGTGTCATCCTCAAGTTGAGAGGAAGTTTAACCAAAGAGGGCATTCTTACAGAAAGGAAGTATCTTTAGCTCTCACAGAAGAGGGGAGATAGGCAATGCAATTGGTCAGGGTTATTTAGAATGCAAGCAACTGCTCCTCCTTCCAAGATGAGCAACCCAACCCAAGACCACCTGATGGCTCGTGTGTCATCCTCTCTTGACATGTACTCACAAAGGGTCCTGTGTATTCCACAGGTGATGGGGGTCGTCTTTTTGCAGGCAAGTGCAAGACTAATGATGCTTTCAGCAGAAGATGGAGGAATAACTAAGGCAAGCTGCAAACGTGCAAGCTGTCAGTGTGATTCACAGAGTAATTACAGCATAATACAGTGTAAACTATTAGGAGATAATAACAATAAGTCAGGATTGACTTGTCGCTTTGAAAACTTGGGGCTGATGAGCCTGCCAGTTATTTGCTAGTTCTCAAAGTCTGTAAACCAGTGTCATGTGAGCCAATCCTGGCAGCTGGATTCAAAAGAGACAGGTCTATTATCCCTTTTTACATTAAATTGTGAGAATGCAGCAATGGGAAAATAGAAATGCAAGCAGTTAGGATAACATTAGCGCTAGCGTCCAGGTAAAATGATAATTGTCAGGCACTTAAAATCCCCAGAAATGATATGCCCCCAGTCCACTGAAAGCTACAAACAAACCCAAGGCATAATGATGGACTTGCCTTGTTCTAACTAGAAGGAAAACAAAAGTATAGTAATAATGAAGGCTAGAATTGCTGAAGTGCCTACTATGTGTCAGGTAATTTACATATACTCCATTCCAGCTAATCCTCATAAAATAGTGGGTGGGAAAGCTTAGTCTCATTTGGGTTGAAGAAACTGTGCTTTAGATCATCTAAGCAGCACAGGGAATGTAGCAGAGCTTGTAAGTGTGGGAGATGGGTTTCAAACCCAAATACAATGGGCTTCAAAGTATAGGCATATTCTACCACTCCAGGCTGAATCTTAGGAGGTAGAAGGGTGGGTCAATAAATCCATATGCCTGGGGACTTACAGGAGAACCTACACTTGTGAGGGCCTGCAAAAGGAAGCATTCCCCATGGCTACCACCAGGGTCACCAAGTGGATGGCAGAAGCAGGTCCAAGCAGTGGTACCACAGCTGAGATGCTGTAGCCACATAGTCATGAACGTGAGGATGTCCGAGGTCAGAATCATTGCTCATACACTTGAGGAGCACTTACACCATGTTAGTACTTGGGGCCACAAGGGTGAATAAGACTCAGTCCTTACACTCCAGGAGCCCAGAGTTCAGCCTTCCAGCTCCAATCGCAGACACACAAGTGCTAATAGACTCACAGGAGGGGAAGGGATTAAGCAGCAGAATCTCCTTTGAATAGGGGTGATATTTGAGTCTCCATGCTTGATTTCTCTCACCCTCCCCCTTCTCCATCTGTCCTTCTGTTCAGCAACCCCAACCTTGTGGAGGGGTGAGGGGCTGGGGCAGAAGTGGTCTTGGAGAGTCACAGACCTGGGTCTGCCTCCTGGGTCTGCCTCCCAGATCTGCTGCTTGTTCTGCTTGGGACTTTGGATGTTCCCCTCACCCCAGGATCTCTGAATTATTTCAAAACTTTAAAAGGGGGGTTTAGACTCTCAGTATCTTTAGGCCAGTCATTTATTCCATGACTCTCTTTAGCCTTCCTTCAGAGGGAAGAGGAAGGGGCAGTGTCAAGCCACATTGGAACCTGAAGCAAAAGGAGAAATCACTCATACTGATCCCGTCTCTATTTAAAATTTGGATGACCATGTTCATCATGAATTTCTTAACAGATTTTTTTTAAAAAAGTACTGCACTAAAATGTTGTTTATTTTCGTTGCTGAAATTTTTGGCACCCCTGAATTTTTGCGTCTGAGACAAGTGCCTTCCTCGCCTCACACTTTTTCCAGTCCTGCGGAAGGAAACTGAAATACATGAGCACCTACTGTATGCAAGGTAATTTACAGAGATTCCCCAGTCCCCTGTTGATCCTCACGACAGCTGTGTGGGGAGGGTATCGTTTAGTCCCGTTCCACAGGTGAAAATAGTGAAGTTCAGAGAGGTTAGGCGAGTTGCTCAAGGCTGCCTGTGTCTGGCGGTGATCAGCATTGTCCAAGGCTCTGTCAGAAAGTTGAGCACTTTCTCTCTCTGTCTCTGTCTTTCTCTCTGGCTAGACTCCGACTAATTCTACAAAACCCGGCCCACTTTTGATTATAGCTTAATCTGTCAGAGAGGAGGTGCCGGGGCTTCTGTTAACTGATACAAAAAGGAGCTGGAGGGTCAGCTTTGTCAATGTGCTCGTGGCAGAGGACCCAGAGGCTCTGAATCTACACAAATGGCCTTGGTTCTTGAGGCAGAAATATTCCTAGAGCAGAGAAGGGGGATTCATCAGGGTGCCTGGGCTGCGTGGAAATATCTCCAGAGAATGTCCAGCTCCGTTTCTTCTAATTTGGGCTCTCCAAGCACCCTCCAGAGCTGGCTTTGTGCTCCTGAGGGGTCCTGCCCCTCACAGAGGGCCTTGGAGATAAGTGGCCCCAGGGTACCTGCTTGGTTCTGACTCCATTTCCACTGTGTGGGAGCACACTGGCACTCCAGTGAGGTAGCACTGACAGAACCAAAAAGTGCTTGGACTCTGCATCTAAAAGACCTAGTTTCAAATCCCAGCTCCACCAATTAATAGATTGATAATGGCTACCATTCACTGAGTCCTGCCTGAGCCACTTTATGTACATCAGCTCATTGATCCTCACAAGTATCCTACCTTTTACAGATGTGGAAACTGAGGCCCTGAGGAATGTTGTTGCCCAAAGGCATGTAATAGTGATGACAGGATGAGGATTTTAACCTTGCATGGTCTGAATCCAAAGTCCTTGCTGTGCTTCCTCCAAGCCCTGTGACCTGGTGCCACTTCCTTTACTTCTTTGAGCCTCAGTTTGCTCAACTGTTCAAAGGGGATAGTAATGCTTTTAGCATTCTTGTAAAGATGTAATGAGATAATTCGTTTGGCAAACGTTCATTAGGTGTTTGCTCTGCCACTGGCACTGTGCTAGGCAAAGAGGGTGGAGATGTTCTGGAGGGGCAAGGAGGATGGAGATGTTTCTCTGAGATGTTCTGGCAGGGCAGGGAGGACGGAGAGGTTTCTCTGAGGTGCTCTGGAATGGCAAGGAGGCTGTAAATGTTCCTTCTGAGATGTTCCGTAATGGCAAGGAGATGGAAATGTTCCTTCTGAGGTGTTCTGGAAGGGACAGGAGGATGGTGAGGTTTCTCTGAGGTGTTCTGGAAGGGCAAGGAGGCTGGAAATGTTCCTTCTGAGGTGCTCTGGAAGGGCAAGGAGAATGGAGATGTTCCTTTCCATTGGCCTCTCATGGAGTATTGGGTAAGACAGGGGAGACAGTAGAATTCTGGAATAAGTGTATGGCAGAGGTTAGGGCTGGGCTTGGGGGAGGAAGGGCAGAAGTGGGAGAATCAGGGGTGGCTTCCTGGAGGAGGTGATATCCAGCTTGGATTTTGAAGAAATGAGGAGAAGGTAATTCCAGGCAGATGGAGCAACATGCAAATCACAGAGGGAAAAAGGAACAAGATGTGTGCGTGCACGAATGATCAGAGGTGGAATGGCTACAGCGTGCATTCTCAGCAGGAGGGAGAGCTGATAGCAGGACAAAAAAATTGTCTTTTGGGGTAAGAAGATAAACGATCTTAGACATTCAATGATTTGTGGGTCTCCAAAGGGTTACAGTACACAAAATGGATAAGTAGTATATCTGTGACATTAAAATTTCTTGGGTGGATAAGAGGAAAAAGCTGTCTAAAAAGACTGTAATATAGATGAACCTTAAGAACACTATGATAAGTGGGAATAAGCCAGTCATAGAAAGAAAAGCACTGTGTGATTCCACTTATATGTAGCATCTAGAGTAGTTGAACTCATAGAAATGGAAAGTTGCCAAGGGCTGGAGGGACGGATCAATGGGAAGCTATCCTTTAATGGATACAGAGTTTCAGTTTGGGATGATAAAAAAGTTATGGGGGTTGGTTGTACGACAATATGAATATATTTAACACTACTGAACTGTACATTGATAAATGGTCAAGATGGTAAATTTTATGTCTTGTGTTTTTTACCACGATAAAAATTAAGTTAAAAAAAAGGAAAGAAAAAATAAAGCCTTTGCAGGGGGCAACAATGAAGAAAAGGTTGAGAAACACAGGGCTGGAGCACAGGGTGTTGGGGAAGGTTGCCTTCACCCTCAGATGAGCTTGGGAAGGAGAGTGAGGCAAAGCCCTGCAAGATCTTGCCTCTCATGCTCAGTAGACTGAAGTTTCAGTTCCACAGGTCTGGGGCCAGCAAACTTTTTACGTAGATATTTTTGGCTTTGTGGTCCATATGTTCTACTCAACTCTCCTGTTGTAGAGCAACAGCAGCCCTTGGCAATATGCAGATGATGGGCGAGGCTGTGTTCCGATGAAGCTTTATTTACAAAGACAGATGTAGCTGCATTTGGCCTGTGGATCATAGGTTGCCAATCCCTGCTATTCCCTAGGAAAATTTCACTCAGGGAATTTTGTTTATATTTTAAAAAGTCACTTTGGCAATTTATGCAAAGACTAGATTGGAGAAAGGAGTGCACAGAAAGGGCCCGGCACGGTGTCTTGCCCTCAGAAAGGTGGGGTTCCTTTTCTTCCCTCATGCCAGGCAGTGCCTTCTAAGTGGGAGTAGAATAAGTTGTCTCTCTGAGGCTGCCTCCTCTTTCTGACCTTGCACAAACCAAAGACTGTGATGACTCCCTAACTCCTGACATCCCAGGAAAGTAGGAGCTGTACCACTTTGACATCTTTTTAGTTGCAGCAAAAAGAGATAAAACCAGATTTGGCAGTGGTGACACTTGGTTGGGTATCTGATACTTTGCTGTAGGTCATTTGTTAGCAAAATCCATCACCCGCCCCCAACTGCTGCCTCTGACCCTGAGTCACCTCCCACGCACCCCTGCATTTCATAGCTTTGATTCATTAACTCTAGCTGCTGGAATTACAGGTAACACTCAGAGTTGCATTCTAAGTGGGCAAGGATGGCTGCTTTGAAAGTGGCCCTTCTAGAAAGGTTAATATTATAAATACATCTTAAATGCCTAATACATAACCAATTGCCACAAATGTGGAAATGTCAGCAGCGTTAAAACTCAGAAAGCAAGAAAGAAACAGGTCACCTTTGCTCTTGGTATATTGTATTTTCAACTGGGCTGGAGAAATGCCTTTAGTCTCTGGGAGCAGTGGGCCACTCCTGGAAGCTGGAGTGGGCCAGGAAGGAAAAGACCTCTGTGGGTGACGGGGAGTGGGAGCATGATGAGAGACCAGTCTCTTAAGCTGCCAGAGTGTTAGTTTCCTCAGATGCAAAGTAGGGATGATAATTATAATAAGGTCCAGAAAGTTCTTAATTAACTACAAATCTACCATAAATGTTGGATACTGCTCTCTTTTTTTTCTAGCAACTAGGTCAGTGCTTGGCACACAGCAAGTGCTCAATAAATGCTCTTTCTTATCGTTTTTCTTCCCATAAGCCTTGAGGTTGGCTAACATTAGTTTAGACAGATACGAAAATATCAGATATGACCTCCCTCAGGTGTGCTTGGGTTTTCTGGGAGATGATGTTAAAGAGAAACTTTTCTGAGATTTGAAGGAGAACTTTGAGTGTATCAGTGGTTTAGGGAGGGAGGTGCTTATAATCCTCAAATTAGACCACAGAGGGGGCTCCTGCATCATCAAACGGGCTCTGTATATGTGTGTCTCTGTGTGTGTTGGGGCAGCAGGTTGTGTGAGCAAGTGCTGTGTGTGAATGAATATGTTCGTGTGTATGGATGGATATGCCAGGGCTAGTGTGAGGCCTGTGAGGTGTCCAGGGTGCATCATTTAGGGAGGAACTCACTCTCAGGGAATGACCCTGTACTTGCATGAGCCCAAGAGTTATTGCCTCCTGGAATGTAGTATCTTTCACACCTCACCCTAGTCTCAGACTTGAGATAGTCATGTGTGGATAGAGAAGGGATATCATTTAAAATGCAGTCGACAAGGAAGAGCCAATCCCCTTGTCCTAAAGAGCCTTCCAAAACAAGGATGAATTTCCTTAGGTTTTGGATTTGCAGCGATCTTTAAGGTATCCAATCCAGTGGTAATCAAATGTTAGTGTGCATCAGAATCAACCGAGGAGAGCTTGTGAAACCTTCACATTCCCAGACCCCATCTCCAACATTCTGATTTGGTCGGTCAAGGCTGAGGGACCTGGAATCTGCATGTTTAACATGAACGCTTTCCCCATTCCAGGTAATTTTGACGTGGGCTGTCCAGGACCAACCATGGAGAAACTCTTAGAATTGGAGTGACCACATAATTCGTCATCCAATCCAAGCCACTTTGGAGAGTGAAATGAATTTGTTGTAGTTTAAATCAGGAGTTGGCGAACCGTGACTGTTTTTGTAAATAACATTTTACTGCAACACAGCCACGCTCATTCATTTAGGCATTGTCTATGGTTGCTTTTAAACTACAATGCTAGAGTTGAGTGGTTGCAACAGAGACCCCATGACTTGCAAAGCATAACATATTTATTATCTAGTCCTTTACAAAAACAGTTGTCAACCTCAGGTTTGGATTATTATTCAGTAAATATTTACCCCCATACCTAGTAGCTACCTTAACTATAGTTTAATCTTCCTTTCACTTAGAAGGATCTTGAAGCCCAGAGTGGTTAGAGTTTGGGCAAGCATATTTTGGACAATACTTGGATGTCTCATTCTAAGTTGGGTTGTGGATACACAGTTGAGAAACCTCTAAAAAGATGCCTAGTGGCTGTTGGGATAAACTGGAGGGGGCTCTGAGGAAGGTTGGGTTAAGTTGAAGGTTTGCCCTGGCTACTGATGCCCCTTTGTCGTTCTCAGACTGACACTCAGACCTACCTTAGACTGACATCTCTTGAGATGAATGCTCCCCACCCACTCCTGAACAAATAAATAGCAAGAAAATGCAAACAGAGGGAAGTCGCATCAAGAATAATTACAGAGTAGTCACATATTTTGATTTAAACTTAATGTTGCTTAGCAAAAGAGAATGTGCTGTGAACAAACAGAGATCAATTCACACCACTATCAAGTGGCAGGTGGTATTAGTAGAAAATGGCCTTAAACCTCTCTGGGAGCCTCAACAATACCACTCACATGGTGCAGAAGGATAAGGTCCCTCCCAGGAGGCTCCTCATAAGGAAGTTAGCAAAGGGGAAGCAGCCACTTGTGAAATTCTTACTCATTGTTAGGGCTTTGAACTGCAAATTGGCTTTTTGTGGAGAGCCGAGTGTGTGTGTGTGTACATGTGTGTGTGTGTGCTGACACACACATTTGTGCAGGTTTATGTGTGTGTTTTGTAAGCATGTGGTTCTTGTGCGTTTGTAAGTCTATATGTGTTCACATGTACATACATGCATGTGGTATGTATATGATTATGTGCATGTGTGTTTTCTATTACGTGATGTTGCTAGGGCCTCTCTTCTTGCCTGCTGTGCTCCCAATAGCCTGACCATTCCTGGGGGAATCACATGATGGTCCTACTCTCCATTGGCTAAGTCCACATTATGACATGACTGATTATTAACTCTCAATCCAGTCTGCTTAGCCCCCAACTCTGGTTTGGGGGCTTGCAAGATATGGAGATCACCTTCCTTGATGCATGCAGCCTCATCGGATCACTTTTTCTTATCTGAGGATGGCAGAGTTTCTGGGCAAAGCTCAGATCTTCTCCACAGCTCCCCCTCCACACCTCCTCATTCATTCCAGATTGAGTTTGCCTTGGTGGTTAATCCCCATGATGCTGTTCCATCATCCCCTTCAGGAATGGCCAGGATAGAGCCAGGTGGGCAGGGCAGGCTCTAGGGACTTGGTTGGATGGGCCTCCAATGCTACTCAGGTGGACCAGAAGCATGCACATCCAAGGGGCATATGTGAACTTTAGCTAAATAGGTGAGCTGAGGTCAGCATTCAGAAGTAGCTTCAAGCAACAGGTCTGAAGGATAAGAGGAAGGCTAAGTCTGGTCAGGGAATAGGAGCGAGCAATCCTCATTCCAAATTGTGGCAGGAGAGAGGCAAAGCAGACAAAGACAAAAAGCTGTGAGCCCCTCCGAGAGGCTGGGAGCCCAGATGGGTCCTGCCCAGGTGATCCAGGGCCAGGACCACCCACTTACACGTTCAGGGCTAGACCAGGCTGACCTAAAAGGCTCTCCTCCAGGAAGCTTCCCCTAACAAAGTCCCTTTATTCTTCTACACTCAGAGGACTTCTGCTCCCTCTTCTAATCCTCTCTGATGTAGTTCCGTGATTCTTAATAGATTCCACTGGCTTCTCCAAGAATTTGCCTAACTTCCTTGGACACTTCCTCTCCTCTGGACATTAGTTGCTTATGGTCCAATCCACTCCCTGATGCCTGTCATTGGCTTCCTCACTTTATTACTGGTTTTCGCATGTGTCCAAATGTTACCTCTCTAGCCAGACTAAAAGCTCCCCTGACATGGGGGGAGTCTATGGCTTGTTTTTTCCTATGCCATTCGCCTGTATGTACTCCAGCCATCTCTTCTAACTGGTGGGTTGACATGGCTTTGGGTATCATAAAGCCTTTCGTACATGAGAGACTTTCAGCCTCAGCCTTATTTTCTTCCCTCTGCATTTTCCAGTCTGTGTTCACTTCTGTGTTCACTTCCACTCCATGGCCCCCAGGCTCAGCCCTGCCTAATTCTTGAGCCAACTCTGGCTCCTCTCATTATCACCACCAACTCTGCTACCCCCAATCTGCTCATCAAAATGAAATCCGATCTCTTCTCTGTGTGAAAGTCATGGGGGAATCCCCACAGAAGCCCCTGAAAAGCGACTGTGCCTTTGCCCAGACTTTGTCCCGTCTACCTGGACCGCCCTGTGTCTTGCAAATATTCACCATTTGTCAAGGCTTGAATTCATCACCTCCTCTTCGAAGCCTTCTCAGATACCTCCAGGCTGAGTTGTGTGTTCCAGCAACTGTCCTGCCCTGACGTGAGTCTCAGCTTCACAAAAGCACTTAGCACAACATGGCATCAAAATTGGGTTAATGTCCAACTTCCCCAGCAGATAATTGGTTATTTGAGGGCAGGGATCATGTTTCAACCATCTTTGTAATTCTCTGTCATGCATTCCCCAGTGCCCAATACAGGGTGGATGCTCAGTAAATATTTTGAATGACTCCCAGGACTGGTTGCTAGAGGAGGCCAGCCTTTCTCTGAAGCAGGGGGAGCAGGTGCCTGTTGTCAGGTGGTCATTGGCAGGGATGTCCAGATTTGGAAAATGAAGACTCTTCCTGCAGCAGCATCCAGGCACATACAGGCCAGTTGGCTGTCATTGTTACCTGGCAGGGAGCGGGGCACCAGGAATGTCTGGAGCAGATAGTAGCTTCCTGGGACACGACAGGTGGAATCAGCTTCTAGTGAAGGAAGAACCTGGTCAGAACAACTGAGTTATAATCCTGACCTGGCCACTTACCACCGCATAGCCCCGAGCCAAGGATTTACTCTCCCGGGGCTTCAGTTTCCTTGTCTGTAAACTGAGGCTAAAAAGTCCCTGTCTTGCAGGGTGGGAATGAAAGTTAAATGAGATAGTGTGTTGAATCAGTGTTCACAGGGCTTCCTTGTCTATAGTAGATCTCTCTGCGGTCTCTCCTCCCACTTAACCCTGCTCACACATTTTTTCAGGTTATTAACCCACTACTTTAAGAATGTATATATTTATTTGTGTCTGGGAGACAGGCCACTCTTTGGAGACAGAGACCATGTCTTAGCTCTGTATTCTTGGTATCTGGCATATATAGGGGCCAACATTTACTCTTGAATGAATGAATATAAATGGCTAGTTGGGAGAGTCATGCCACTATATATGCAACAAAACCTTGGTTTTTTTTTTAGCTGAGGACAGCGGCTTGAATTAACAAACCAAAAGAACATTTCTAAAGCAAAACAAACAAAGTTTAAAAAGAACTTTCCAATTTATAAGCCACCACTGGAATTCCTGACTACCAAAATGTTTCCAGATCCAGGTCTTGCCAAGAAGGCTGTCATGTGCAGATAAGGCTCATTTGTAATTAGTAAGTGTCCATTTGCATTCAAATGCAGTAAGGGGCTCCAGTTCTTAAAAAGAATCTGTTCTCCAGAGTAGTCTAAACATGACCCATGCAATGTCAGAGATTAGCAGTTTTTCCCCTTAGTAACATTCTTTGGTGCATTTCTCCAATAAATATTTATTAAGTTCTTTCTGAGTGTCAGGTATGATTCGAGGCACTGAGAAAGTACCGATGGGCAAGGCAAGATCCCTATCCTCACATATGTTATGATTCAGTGACAGGAGATGGTCAATAAACAAATAAGTAAGAAAAATGTGAATGGAAAATATGGGGGGCCTATGCCTCTTCTTCGAGGCTGGGCTCCCTTAAGAAAAAAAAGACAATATGGAGCAGAGATTTAAAACAGGGTGATGTGCTTGAGTTATTGGGTGGCTGCTTTTGATTGGGTGGTCAGACCAGGAGAAGAGGAAATCCCAAACAGAGAGAAAATCTGGTACAAATGCTGTGAGGTGGAAAGAGGTTTACATATTCAAGTTGGGAACAAGGAAGAAGACAAACGCAAATGAAATTGGCAAGGAAAGCAAAGACTGAATCATACAGGGCATTATCATTCCTGGGGAACAGATTCTGGATATGGTTCCAAGGGCAACAGGTAGGTTTAAATGGGAGTGATATGATCTGACACGTCTTTAAAAAGATCTCTTGGGTGCTTGCATGGAGACCAGGAAAGAAAGGCACCAAAAATGAAAGCCAGAGACCAGTTAGGAGGTAATTCCAGTAGAATGATGAGAAATGATGGTGGCTTGGAGTAAGGTGTTGACAGCAGAGACAGAAACAAGGAGGCCAGGCGTGGTGGCTAAACACCTGTAATCCCAGCATTGTGTGAGGCCAAGGTAGGAGAATCATTTGAGGTCAGAAGCTCAAGACCAGCCTGGGCAACATGGCAAAACCCCATCTCTACTAAAAATACAAAAATTAGTCAGGCATGTTGGTGGGCGTCTGTAATCTCAGCTACTTGAGAGGCTGAGGCACTAGAATTGCTTGAACCTGGGAGGCGGAGGTTACAATGAACCGAGATTGTGCCACTGCACTCCAGCCTGGGTGACAGAGAGAGATTCCCTCTCAAAAAAAAAAAAAAAAAAAAAAGAGAGAGAGAGAAAAGGAACATAAAGACACCTATGTACATTTTCCAATGTATTTTGGAAGCAGAATCAACAGCCTTTGGTGATTGGTTGGCTGGAGGAGAGGGCAGTGAGTCAGAGAGGAGCAGAAGGGAACTTCAAGATATTTAATTCAGCTTGTGTCAGCGTAACAGTGGTGGTATTTTCTGAGATAGAAAGAATCGGGTGGGGTGGATATTTGGGATTTTCTACGTGTGTATGAAAATGCGTGGGTATGCACACCTGTGTATGTGTGTGCACATGCTCGTGCACATGTGCCTGTGTGGTAGAAACTGGAGTATTCTGGGATCAAGAGTTTTGCTCTGGCCACATCAAGTTTGGGATACCTGTTAGGCATCCATGCAAAGATATCAAGCAGGCCACTGGATATTTGCAACTTGAGCTCAGATAAGAGATTAAAGCTGAAGATATAGATCTGGGAGTTGTTCGCATGTAGATTACTAAGGGAAATGAACATAGATAGGAAAGAGAAGAACCCTGGACTGAGCCCTGAGGTGCTTCAATATTTGGAGTTTCAGCAAAGAAGGAAGAACTTACAAAGAAAAGCAAGACCGAGGAGCCAGTGAAGTGGGGATGAGACCTGAAACTCACCAAAGCCAAGAGCGGAAAGTGTTCCAGGAAAGAGCAACAGGAGGCGGAAATGTGGACAGTACAGACACCTTTTCAAAAAAGTTTTGCTGTGAAGAGAAATAGATATGGAGCAGCTGCTGAAGAGTTTGATGGGGCGTGTGTGCTTCATACAGATGATTTGGAAAGACCTTTGTACACCAAAGGAAATGATGCTAGAGGAAAGGAGGAATGGACGGTGAGTGGGAGGTGGAATTATGGAAGCAAGCTCTTGGGAAGGAAAGATGAATGGGAACCAAAACACAAGAGGAGGGGTGGCCTTTGAAGGAGTGGGGACACTTCATTCATAGAGACATGAGGAAAGGCAGAGAAGATGGATTCACATGAGCATCTTTTCAGTATGGAAATCTTAGAGAGTGTCTACCTAATTGCATTCAAGTATGTGATAAGGATCGTTGCTGTTGCCTCTGAGTATGTGTGTAAGTATTTTTGGGGGAAGGGTGCAGGAGTTTTTGAGTAGAGTAAAAGGTATGAAACAGTCGTTACAAAGAATAGGCAAGTGAACCTACTAGGAGAGTGTGTAGGATTGCCAGGCAACACCAAGTGCCGGTTTGAGTCTTCTGGCCATGAATTTAAAGTTAGACAAATAAATGTGTGTGGGAAAGAAATTCAAAGTGTTTGGTAGAGAGTGGGTGTTAGGACAAAGCATATGATCAAAGAAAGATTCTAAGAAGGGTCCTGGGGGTGAGATGTATAGGATCACTAATTTAAAAGCCCTGATGAGGTCTCAGAATTGCTGAAACAGAAACATCGAAGGAGGGTGGGGGCTGGTAGGATATTAAGTTGTCATCAGAGCAGATACTTAAGTCAACATTTTTCAAAGGTGATGCAGTCATTGGCAATGACAAGGTCAAAATTATGACCATGGGTAGCTGAGGCAGGGTGGGTAAAATGGATTGTTAAGCTGGGCATTGTTGTTCATGCCTGTAATCTCAGCACTTTGGGAGGCCGAGATGGGTGGATCACTTGAGGCCGGGAGTTCAAGACCAGCCTGGCCAACATGGTGAAACCCTGTCTGTACTAAAAATACAAAAGTTAGCCAGGCATGGTGGTGCACACCTGTAGTCCCAGCTACTTGGGAGGCTGAGGTAGAAGAATCGCTTGAACCCAGGAAGTAGAGGTTGCAGTGAGCCGAGATGGCACCGCTGCACTCCAGCCTGTGTGACAGTGAGGCTCTGTCTCAAACAAACAAACAAACAAAAACGGATTGTTGGAGGAAATAAGGTCAACAAACTGAGAGGCCAAAGCATGGATGGACCTTCTACGTGGATTTAGCAGTCACTGTGAATGATGATAGAAATATTAGGACCCAATGAGACTGGTGAAGGGGGCTTTGATCCAGGTAGAAGCAACAAGGAGTTCTAGGTGGTGGAAAACAAAGGCTGATGACACTAACTTCCAAAGAACTCTGCGTGTGTATGTGTGTGTGGAGGAGATATATGGTTAGGAGGCCACAAATGGGAGCAAGAAGCAGAACAGCAAACCCTCTTTAGCCCTAGATTACAGGCACATGAGAGAAAAAACATCTCCACTCACGAGTTGCAGGTGATGCTGTTGTCTGGAATGGGCTTAGGACAAGAACCTGAAAGGAATATTCAGGGAAGGGTGGTAGTTGTTGGGGTATTTGCTGCCCGCAGATCATGAGCTTCAGAGGGCACAACACCAGGGTGAGAGGGTTAGGAAATCGGGTGAGATTAGGGTGCATGGAGCAGTGAGGGGATGAGGCTTTATGATGATGGACACTGAGAGGGCATGGGATGTAGTGGGGATCTCAGCTGAACAGAGGTGTGGGACTGATAGGATTGGGCCTGTGAGTCCCTTGGGAGAAGATGGGTTCAAGCTGGTCTCTTCTCTCCTGAGGTTGCATAGTGGTGGTCAAAGGGGTGGGGTTTAGGTGGTACCTTGTGCAAAAGGTACCACCTAACCTAGAGCAGGGATCTCATGTGTCCCCAGCCCAGACCACCGAGGTCAATAAGCAAAGCAGGCTGGGCCAGGACTGTGGGAAACCTGATCGGTGCTTCCCAGTCTCCAACAGGAAAACAAATCCACTAGGGATCCTGTTTGAATGCAGACTCTTATTCAGTAGCTCTGGGATTGATCCCGAGATTCTGTGTTTCTGAAAGTGCTGGGTGACACTCTTATTACTGATCTATGGACCACACTTTGAGTAGTGAAGACTGGAGAGTCTGTGGTCTGCTAAAAGGAGCAGCTGCTTCTCACCTGTACCCATTGTTGTCATATGAGAGAGAAGGCTCACTATGGTCTTCTGATTTCTGAAGAGAAGCCAGAAATCTGGATTTTTATGTAAAATCATCCCATTTAAGAATATTGGCAAATAATTAAAAATGTAAAACGCTCTGTGGACCAAATAAAACATGTGTGAGGGTTGAATTCTGCTTATAACACCACTGCTTGTGGTTTCTGATGGAGAGGAATCCAGGCAGAGTGAGGATCAGGTGAGCACTGGACTGGGGTCAGTTATTATGGGTCACAGAGTCAGCTTGGCCTTTGGCACTAGAGGTCACCATTCGTAAGGCACCTTGATGTTGAAAAGCAGTTCTCCAGGCATGTGGGCTGATGCCCTACCAGGCCACCTTCATTCTTACCTCCCCAAGAACTTTGTTCTTCCTGCTCACCTCATCCCGAATGCCCTCCAGCTCCACCCAACGCCGAATCTATCCCACTGACTTTCAAAGTGGTTTAGGTGGCAGAGTGCCTGGAAGCTTCAGTTTTCTTTGTGAAATGCCATGAAACATTGACATATTTAATTCCATCACTCATACCAGAAATGATTTTTCTAGCAGGAAATACAGCTGTATTATATGTACGAAAGTCTCTGCAACTCAAAAAGAAAATAATCACACATAAAATATTTTGAAGAAAACACATTCCTGGTTTCCCATTAGCATTTATTCCCACTTGTTTCATTCTTTGTGTCACTTCCAGCACTGACTAGTAGACAAGTGGTAGTCGGCACTCAAAATTTAAGAACAAGTTATGAAAAAAAAAAGCCTTGATATAGAGAAAGTATCTATTCATTAAGCTAATGTGTTCTGAGAATTGGAACTTCTTTTATTCTATTTAGTGGTGAAAACTCTCAGTCTTCCTTGTGGGATGGTAGTGTTCCAAGAAAGACTGGGCCGACAATTTGCCCATGTCTTATCGGTTCTTCACAGTCGGTGGAGACCCACCTTCCCTATTGAGTCTCCTTGGATTCTACCTACTCCTTTTTATCATCCATATGACTGAGGTGCTATGCCCCAAACATGTACTTATTTCCTGATTACATGTCATCTTAGGTCGGTGTGGCATGTGTCTATCTATGCCTTGCTGCCCAGACATAAGCTCATGCAGGCTGGGACTATGTCTTGCCTCTCTGCTGAGCCAGCAAAGGGCAAATAGCAGCCTCAAGACTAGCACCCTGTGTTCACGATCCTTGGACATTTTAGAGCTTTTCTGAATCACTTAATTTACTTAATCACTGGCCAGGCACGGTGGCTCACACCTGTAATCCTAGCACTTTAGGAGGCTGAGGTGGGTGGATCATCTGAGGTCAGGAGTTTGAGACCAGCCTGGCCAATGTGACGAAACCCCATCTCTACTAAAAATACAAAAATTAGCTGGGCGTCGTGGTGTGCGCACCTGTAGTCCCAGCTACTCAGGAGGCTGAGGCATGAGAATGGCTTGAACCCGGGAAGAAGAGGTTGCAGTGAGCCAAGATTGCACCACTGCACTCCAGTCTGGGCAACAGAGCGAGACTCTGTAAAAAAAAAAAAAAAAAAAAGAAAGAAAGAAAGAAAGAAAGAAAGAAAGAAAGAAAGAAAGAAATATTTAACCACTAACTTCTCTCTGCATCTCAGGACCTCAGCAACACCTAACCTTCTATGAGTCACAGAAAAACTAAGAATCTGATGATCTTTTAGTTTCTTGTTGCAAAAAAAGAAAAAAAAAGCCCATTCATAGAAGATAGCACCATAGTATCAGTTTAAAAAAATCCCTGAATCTCTCTTTCCTTAGAACGATCTCCAGGAAATGTGATCTCTTTCTATTCTAACATTTTGGGATTCCACAGCATTTCCTCATTTCCTTTTGTGTTCCATCTCTGTCCTGTCTTACCTCTCAGGGAGAATCAGCTAATTCTTTTTCTCCTTGATGTTCTTAGTATAAGGACTATCTAGCCTTTGGTGTCAGAAAGCCCTTGAGTTGCTTATCAAATATGTGACTTGACAAGGTACTTGAATTCTTTAAGCCTCAGTATCTATGTCAGGAAAATGAGGATAATACTAAGATCTACATCATAGAATGAATCTGAAGGATTCAATGGTATTTGGCCCCCCTCCTCCCCTCCTCCTCTCTGACTGCCCCTCCCTACTTCCAAAGGCCCTCTTTCTGTTTGGAGGCTGACTTGGTGTTGGCACAGTTCCAGGTCTAAGCACCATGAGCAGCCCCACTGTGAATGGATGGACAAGAGGTCCAAGCTGGCCTTAGGCCAGACGTTCATTTCTTCTCATGCTGCCACATTAAGCCATTCAGGAAACATTAGCTCCCAGGTTGAGATGTTTCCCCACAGGTCTAATGATTTCCCATCTTCTCTCATCAGATGTGTCCCTATTTACACAGCCGCCAGGTACAGAGCCCACTGGGCACTTTCCTCCATGGGATACTCCCTCAAAGTGAATCCCTACCTCTCAGCAGCATGCTCCTCTCACACATACTGTATTTAGGTCTCATGTTTCCCTACCTCCAAGCTGTACTTGTGATTTTGAAATGCTTGATTGTGGTGCCTGTCGAAATGCATTCATAATGCAACTTTAAGTCTCACAGAAAATTTCCAGGGGAAATTAAAGCCTTGGGAAGACCAGTCCACTGTGTTTATGATTCTTGGGCATTTTAGAGCTTTTCTGAAGGTTTTCTTTATCCTTGCACTCAGAACAGGGAAGGAAGAGACATGTAGATGTGGCATGGAGTGCTGGAGGATGAGGATGGGGGAGTCGGAACCTCTTGGTTCTGGCCCTGCCACTCACCAGCTGAGACTGTGTGAGCAGCAGCAAGTCTAATGACAGCTCAGGTTTTTAGCTGTCTTCTTCCTTCTGCATGCTCAGGACTCACCGCCTGTCTGATGTCTGCTCCTCAGCCTCCTAGATGGTCCTCCCCTTGAGTGTTTTGTCTTGTGTCTTCATCTCTTTGCTTCCTACTCCTTGGGTTAGCACCTCCACTCCCACAGCTACAAATGCCACCCCTCTGAGCATGGTTCCTCAGTCTCTATCTGTAGCTAAAATCTCCAACTTCTTCCATCTGAATCTCGACTTTACCTGGATACCTGGCAGGGACTTCAAAATCAACATGCCCAGAACTGAACTCACACTGCATCCCACTCCTTCCAGGTCACCCATCTTGGTGACTAGCCCTGTTCTCTCCTCAGGCACAATAGTCCAGATATCTCAGAAGTGCCCAGTGAGCCCCCTCCATGAGATGCCCTTGAAGCCAGCCCATTACCCCCCAAGGCTGCCTACCCCTACATGGGAGGCCCTTCTTACCTTGTGCTTGCACCTCTTACTAATGATGAGGCCTGGGCTGACTAACATGGCTCTCCCTGCTTCTGTAAAATGAGAAGCTTTAGAGAAGATGATCTCAGAAGACCTTTCTGACCCTATCTGTCTTTATTTCAGTTATCATCCATCGAACTCTGTGGCTCAAAACCTTGCAATAGTCTTGACCCTGGATTGTCTGAACCACCCTCCCAACTTTGCAAGGCTGGAGAAAATCCTGTGATGTTCTCCATGACTGACTCCTGCTGCCTTCCTTGCTGGCCTCCACACCACCCTGGTGCTTTCAGTTTCAGTGTGCAAGGTGCATGCACCTCAACACTCAGCAGGTCCTCACATTCACCTGCTGCCTCTCAGGCTCCATCCTGTGCAGTTTCTCTTCGGCTGTTAGAGTTTCTCTCCCTCTTTCCCTTCCTAGCCTTCTCTCATGCCCCTTACCTTCTCTTTCCCATGGACTGTCTGGTGAACCCTCCCTCATTCTTCAAGGTTCGGATCAAGCCTCACTCTTCACAATACCCGACCCCAGAGCTAATATCTGTAGCACTGTTTCAGTAGAGATGCACCAATAACATTTACCCATCTGCCTCTCCACTGGATTCTGAGCTCCTTAAGCGTCCTGACTTTGCATTCCCAGAGCCCAGCACAATAGTTGCACAAAATTCAGGTTCAATAATTGTATTGTGATTGAATGGCTCCCTAAATCTATGATATTCAATCTCTTTAATTTGGCATTTTTAAGACTCTTTCCATTCCAGATCCACCAAACTGTTAGCTGTTTCCCTTAAAGTGCATTTTACTTAGACATTCACCCTTCCATAATCATGCACTGAACATGCCCATTGCCGTGGTGGGAACTTTTGCCCCTCGACCTCTACCCGTCTCATGCCCATAAGTGTCTATCTATTCTTTTTTGTTTGTTTTTGAGACAGGGTCTTGCTCTGTCACCGAGGCTGGAGTGCAGTGGTGCAATCACTGCTCACTGCACCCTTGATCTGGGTTCAAGCAATTCTTCCACCTCAGCCTCCTGAGTAGCTGAAACTACAGGTATATGCCACTGCACCTGGCTAATATATATATTTTTTAATTTTGTAGAAACAGGGTTTCACTATGTTGCCAGGACTGGTCTCAAACTCCTGGGCTCAAGTGATCCTCCTACCTCAGACTCCCAAATTTTGGAATTACAAGCGTGAGCCACCATGCCTAACCTTACCTTATTTATTCTTTAAGGCCCAGCCAAATGTCACTTTTTCTTCTTCCTATTCTGGATCCAGGAGTGATCTCTTCTTCCTAGGAGTCCCATAGGTCTTTGAACCATTTTCATGATCCTCAGTTCTTTGGTTGTTATAATAGAGTGATTCATTCAATTAATTCATCTTTAAATACATGTTCTTCAGGGCTGCTCTGACCAAGCACAGGGTCTCCATCAAGGCTATACTTGCCATGTGTATCATAGAGTATTAGCCCATTCTCTTGCTGTGAATAAAGACATACCTAAGACTGGGTAATTTATAAAGGAAATAGGTTTAATGGACTCACAGTTCCACATGGCTGGGGAGGCCTCACAATCATGTTGGAAGGCAAAAGAGGAGCAAAGGCATGTCTTACATGGTGCGGGCAAGAGGGCATATGCAGGGGAACTCACCTTTATAAAACCATCAGATTTGGTGAGACTTATTCACTGTCATGAGAACATCATGGAAAAGACCTGCCTCCATGATTCAATTACCTCCCACTGAGTCTGTCCCACAACATGTGGGAATTATCACAATTCAAGATGACATTTGGTTGGGGACACAGAGCCAAACCATATCACATGAGTCTCCTCAAGATCTCTACCAATGGTGGTTCATGACGGTCTTTAAATCCACTCATCCTCATGCTCTCCATCCCCACTATGAACCCCCTGGAGGAGATCCCTCATCTCTCACCTGGACCAGAGCAATAGCTTCCTAACTGGTCTTCTCACCTCCATTGCAGCCAGCATGAAATATAACTATGCAAATGTGACCAAGCTATCCCCCACATAAGATCCTTCAGTGACTTCCCACTGCTCTTGGGATAAAGGCCTAAACCCTCAGCCAGGTCTATTCCACCAGCTCTCCCTGCAGCCCTACCCCCATGGCTTCCTGCTTGCTCTCTGCTCTCCAGCAGTGTGGTCCTTCTTATGCTCTGGGTTCCTTCCCACTCCAGACTGGGCCCAGGCTCTTCCTCTACTGGGAACAATCTCTCTTCAGCTTTCCCAGGGATCTGATGGGCCCCTACTCATCCTTCCAGTCTCAACTCAACATCACTTTTTCTCCTGGTTTCCACTCCTGTGGCAGCTCCCCTGTTTATATGCTCAGCATTTATCCCAGTTTGTCAGCCTCCTAGGATGGTTACTTGAAGGCAGAGCTCGTGTCCTTTTATTTACCATTGCCCTCTCCCCTCTGCCTCTGTCCCCATACATGTGCACCTATTTCCATGTCCAGCAGACAGCAGGCACCCAGTACACATCTGCTGAATGCGTGCTGACATTCATGGGCTGCCCTTAAGACTGGGAGCAGCCTTTGGGCAGGAGATGCAGCTTATTAATCTTGGTTGGAAACAGCAAGTTGTGTTGTGTCCATGTGTGTATGTGTGGGTATGTGTATATTCGGAGTGCTAATTGGTGCCAGATAAAACTAAAAGCAATGTGGATCACCTGAGATCAGGAGTTTGAGACCAGCCTGGCTAACATGGTGAAACCCCATCTCTACTAAAAATACAAAAATTAGCTGGGTGTGGTGGCATGTGCTTGTAGTCCCAACTACTCGGGAAGCTGAGGCAGGACAATCACTTGAACCCAGGAAAGGCAGAGGTTGCAGTGAGCCAAGATTGTACCACTGCACTCCAGTGTGGACAACACAAGACTCCATTTCAAAAAAGAAAAAGCAAGGAAGCCCATGTACAGGAATGTGAGAATGTGAGAAACAGATTCAGAGAAGCAGTTTGGGGGTCAAAGCCCATCTGAGCAAAAAACAGTAAAGCAGTGCCTAGGTTTCCATTGCATAGTGTCCTGAGAAATTTTCTGGAGCAGGATTTGGCATGGGGGTGTTTAGTTGGGGGGGGGGGGGGCTTTAAAGACCCAGGCTTCTTCCTCCCTTTTGCATTTCTTAAATGCACAGCTTTTAAGATTGTAAATTGATTGTAAGGAGCATATTTTATCTATCTTGGTTTCCTCTGTTCCCATAACAACCCTTGATAAATAGTAGAAGTTTCATAAATGTTTGCTGAATTGGATTGACTTTATCCTAATCATAGCCTGAGCCCTGGTAAGATCCGTTTATTCATTCAACATTTACTGTTCATCTACTATTCATTCATTCTTTCAACATTTTTTGCATACCTACTAATTGCTAGGCAATGGGGCTAGAGCTGTGAACAAGGCAAAGTTTCTTGTTTGCTCGGAGCTTACAGTGTACGGGGAATTGAGACAGTATAATCAGTACTGAAGTAGGAATCATCAGGGGAAAAGGGATCCCAGAGAAGGGTAAACGAACCTAGACCTGGAGCTAGGGGTAGTGGTCAGGGAAGGCTTCCTGGAGGAAGTGACTTCCAAGATGAGGCCTGACAAATGAGTAGGAGACAACCCAGAGTAGGGGATAAGCGTGAAGAGTATTTAAGTCAGAGAAACAGCATGTGTAAAAGTTAGAGAACTCCACATCATTCACTGATTCACCAAGGCAGGTGTGAAGGATAGGGGTAGGGTAGCGGTGAGTGATGAGGCTGGCCCCTGTGTGACACCCAGCCTGATTATAGAAAGTGCTGGGCCAGGTACTTTAATTAATTCTTTTCTATTAAGGCTTCAGGACAACCCTATAAGGCATGGATCATCATTCCATTTTATTCAGATAGAACTCAAGAAAATTCAGGGGCTCAAGGAAGTTCTCCCAGTTGGTTAGCAGTGGGGCCAGGCTTCAGATCTATGTCCCAGGGTTTTCCCACCCCTGAACCACCTCCAGATTCTGAGGCTATGCAAGAGGAAAGGCATTCATGCTGGGCCGACATTGGACCAGAAACACAAGCACACCCCTCCCTGATGATGTGGGTGCAATCTGCATTCCTAGGCTCACTGGCTGGTCTCCACCATAATTACTATCTTCTATGTGCCACCTGGATGGAGCAGGAAGGGGAACTAGAAAGGCCACCACTACAGACAGCACTTTTAACACAGAGCGTGTTAACCTCTTGTCTTAATAGTATTCAAATGAGGCCCCCAACCCAGTGCACTCAGGGCCAACACCTGGCTGCACAATTTGGATGGAGCGCCTCAGTCCCGAGGAGCATGAAGACCTCATTATGTAATTAGGTCTTTGGAAAATGAGCTATTATTCTTTGGCTCTGCAATCACGGGCTTGATGCAGCTTAGGGATCCAAGGGGATGCTGGGAGTGTGTGTCTGTTGCTCACTGCCGCTGCTGCATGAAGACTGTCACAGAGCAAGACATCTCCAGAACGTCCCAACCTCTGGGAGGAAGGAAGAGGGACTTCTTTCCTCATCTTCCAACAGGGAACAGCTTAGGGATTAGGGACCGTCTAGATCGGTGGTTCTCAAACTTCTTTGAGCATCATAATCCCCTGGAGGAATTGTTAAAGCATAAAGCATAGGTTGCTGGGCTCTACCTCCAGAATTTCAGATTCCATTGGTCTGGGCTGGCGACCGAGAGTTTGCCTTTCTAACAGGTTCCCTGGCGGTGCTGATGGGAACTTGTTAGACCTCAGCCCAGACCAACTGAATCTGAAATTCTGGAGGTAGAGCCCAGCAACCTATGCTTTAACAGTTCCTCCAGGGAGTTTACTTCAGAAGATTGTAATTATGGTAGAGACCAGCCAGTGATCTGGGGACCTCACGTTGAGAACGGGGCCCTCTGGAGTAAACTGAGGCACCACCTAATCCCCAGCTTCCTCAGGAAGTCCCTCCAAGTCCTCACCATCAGATCTGAACTCCTCATCGTTCACATATGCACAGGGGGTACGGTTGAGCTTCAAAGTTTAGCGAGGGAGAGAAGAAGGACAGGTGTTATTCCTATTTTTCATATCAGGAAGCTGAAGCCCAGGTTCCAATGACTTAGAATTGGTAGAACCGGTAATAGAATCTAAGTCTTCTGTTAGCCATTGCAACAACTGGCCAGACTTAAATTTGTTCCAGTAGATCTTAGGCAGTTAGTTATTTCCTTGAGCTCAGGGCAGTTGGGACCACTATCTAGGCACCCAAATCTATATGCTTATCTTCTCCCTGGGCACCCAGCTAGACCACCTTTCCTGCCTTCTTTCTAGTTGGGTAAGGACATGTTACCAATCTCTCTCCTTTGGAATGCAGTGGGAGTGATGAGTTCTTCCAGGCCTGGTCCATATAAATCTCCCACATGTATTACTCCTGATGCTTGATGGAATGTCAACTTCCAGGGTGACTTTGGAAGTTGTGAGAACCTGGAGCCCTGAGTATGTATGTGGAGGAGAGTCATCTGTGAGTGGAACAACTATCTAGAACTTCATATAATAAGCGTCCATTATGCTAAGCTTCCTAAATTCTGGGGTCTATTTGCTATGATGGCCTAACCTGCTCTAATTAATATGGTTAGTTTCTTAAAGTATGATCTCAGGATGACTTGCATCAGGGTCACTTGCTTTCTTAAAAGTGAGATGCCCAGGCTTCATCCCATCCCTACTGAAATGGAGTCCTTGGCTGCAGAATCTGGCAAAGCCGTATTTTAACAAGTATCCCAGGTAGTTGTTATGCACACTAAAGTTTGACAATCATATATTCTGGATCTGGGGGTTGGCACACTATAGCCCACAGCCAAATGTGGCTCGCCACCTGTTTTCGTACAGTCTGTGAGCTAAGAATGGATTTTGGTTAAACAAAAAAATCAAAAGGATAATTGTATTTTCTAACATGTGAAGAGTGTTATTGGACTACAGCCATGTTCATTTGTTTGTATATATTTTTGGCTGCCTTTTCACTCCAACGGCAGAAGAATAGTTGAGTCAGAGATGATATGGTCTGTGGAGTCTAAAATATTTACTATCTGCCCCTTCACAGAAAAAGTTTGCTGACCAATGTTCTAGATCCTAAAATTTTACTTTGTAAAATGCCTCCTGATGGATAGTAATGTGTAGCAATGACATCATGACCTACGGATTTAGAGTCCCTTGTGACATGGACATGAGAGAACAAATATTATCATTCATTCATTCACGTATTCATTTTTGTAGTGGACATTTATTGGATGCTCTCAAAGTGCTGGGCATTGAGTTGCAAAAGGGAACATGATGAGTGCACAATACATAAGCTTGGCAATTATGCTTTTTCCATGACAATGAAACTCATTATTAAATAAGAGACTAAACAATCACTAATCTCTAATTACTGTATAAGAATGTCACATGTTATTTCACAGGGACTTTTGTAGAAGGTGTTAACAGAAAGGTTCATGCTAGGAGACAACTGCTCCTATTGAAGATCCTTCATTTTATAGTAATGGAAAATAGTAAAGGCTGAACTCAAAGCAATTGCAGAGAGTTAGGGACCTCTTTGTATTTTCTTTCTTTTAACACGGAATGATGTGAACCAGTAGAAGAGGCAAAAATTTCCCAAAAGACAACACCTCCCTTAAAGCTAGGTATAGCTAGTCTTCTACAAAGTTCTAGCCAAAAGAAACAAGAGAAATCATGTGGAGAACTTTTAGAAAAGTTCCTTAAATAGCGTGGACTTAAGAAGGTGGGGAGCCTCTTTGCCCCCCCTTTCTCTTCCAGCAACAATGGAAGAGAAGGAAGGTTCGGAACTCCCTGAGATGACAGTTGGGAGACAGATGATCTAGATATACTTGAGCATCATGGCCTTGGCCACCTAGCAAGCTGTAGGCAGGTGGAACAGGTGAGCCAGCCAGAGCAAGTTGAAAAGATGCTAATGGGAAGGCCAAAGAGACATAGCTAACTCCCACATGATCCAAACACAAATTAATCTCTGAGAATTTGGGTTTAAGGTTGAAATGTAGGTAAGTTGCAAGAGGTTTCTAGGTAGCACTGATTCTCAGTATTGGGTATGGTCTAGCTTTTAGGCCAAGGAGGTATATCCAAGTCAATGAAATGAATTCCTGAAGAAGGATTCGATCTTAGAAGAAAGAGTCAATTGAACATGAATCCATGGTATGAGGCCACCACTACCTACTTGGTCAGGGGTTCATGGCCAAGCTCCAGTTCTGGTAGAAGCAGCTAAAAGTCAATAGCAGAACCAGAGCAAAAGATCAGACAAGCAGTGAGGCCAAGTAGCAATGCTCAGGGCTCAAGAGGTACCTAGAACTTAATTATCATCCATGCACCAAAAACTTCTCCCCTAAAGCTAAATATAGCCAGCCATCTAAAAGCTCTAGCCAAAAGAAATAAGAGAAATCATTTGGGGAACTTGTAGCAAAGTTCCTTAAAGGGCACTAACTTAAGAAAGTAGGGCACCTTTTTGCCTTCCCTTCCTGTTGCCTCCCAGAATACAGATGTGATGGGTGATGCTCCAGCAGGCATCTTGGGCTATGAAGTGACTTTGAGAAAGGAAGTACATGCTGGGATGGTGGGACTGAATTCCATGGGAGTCTGCATCTCTGTTAAGCCTGAAGCAGCCGTGAAGCAGTCTTTGGTTTGCTTGTCTCCAGACTTCTTTCATATTCTATAAAAATAACTTTTTATCTTATTTAAGCCAGTTATTTGGGGTTTTCTGTTACATAAAGCTGAACTTACTCCTACCCAATACACCCCCTATCCAGGAGCATTTCCTAGTATGGAGTACATGTGTCACTGATAGTAGACAAGCCATCTTTAGATAGCATTAACTCAGACGAGCATGGATCTATGATTATGTATTTATTTTAATATATACTAGAGAAAATATAGCCAGCACTTCAAACTTGTGATTTCATGGATAAGGCTCATGCTGGTATTTACATTTAAAAAGAAAGTCAATTTAAAATAAATGGTTGAATAAATAATAGAACAACCAGCTTGCAAGAATGGCAACTGTAGTGAAGGTAGAATTTGAATGACTGAATGTTTGCAAGCAGTGCCATGGGGAATGATGGTGAAACTGGACCTGCCTTGTTGGGAGACCCAGTGCTTACCTTGCCTACAGCAGGGGCTCAGTAAATGTCTGTGGAATGAATGACAACATACACAACTTTCTCCCTGAATGGGCTCCAGCTTCTCTCTGAACCCCCTTGCCTCTGCCTGTAGCCCACCTCCTCCCTGCCTCTGGATAAAAGATCCTAAGCTCTTTCTTTGTGTATTTTTCTAATCTTCTAATATGCAATTGCTGTTTTCAAAGCACAAGTCAGTTACCTGCTCTTAGGGCTTTTACTTTTCAGGTTTTCTTAAACGGAAGTTTTAGCCTTGGCCATTTCACAATTCTGTGTTGATTTCTTTCTCACACTGGCTTATTGGTTGGGCCCCATTTCATGTGGTTGAAATAAAAACAGAAACTGCCTCCCATATAGAAGATCTATGGCTACTTGTTTCTCTAGAGTATTAATATATTTTTCACTTGTGGCCACATGGAGCCCTAACCAGAACCTGTCTCCTAGGGATGGGAGGAAAGAGGAATTCCCTTGCTTTTAACCAGCTCAGCTACAGCAGGGACTTCCCACTGCAGAACCTCCCTTAATCTCAGCATTGTTCCAAAACCCATCAGAAGAACAGTGAGCCTGCCCTGGGTTTGCAGACCACTTTACAGAGCTTGGAGTGCTTTCAGATCTCCAATCTGAGTTTCTGCCTGTACAAGGAGACCTGGAACCCTTGTTGGTCTTCAGTCCTTTGGGCTCACTCGCTATTGCAAAAATCTGGAAAAGGCTGGGAGGAGCATGTAGATAAGGAGGACCCAACCTTGAATGGAGGATAAATGAAATGTCTAAGGAGGAATAATGATGTGCTGTGTTCCCATTAAGATGAACCATGACATTATGGGAACTGGGCTCAGGGAACAAAGGGGAAGCCCACTTGGGAATTCATGTGGGATGGTGGAGAGAAAGAGAAATGGTATAAAGGATGCCCAAATGTCTTGGAGAGCATTGAGAACCAACTGAGGCAGAGTGACGAGAAGTGGCTTGTGCAATGTGGACCTGATGGTGAGAGGTGGAGCTGTGGCTAGGAGAGTAATAACCAAACAGCCTTATGCACCTGCAACCTCTGGTTAGCTCCATTGGTACACAGAAGTAGGAAATATTAACAAGAACTAACTTCTGGAAGTCTGGTTTTTAAATGTTGGTATCTGTCAGTATGATCTGTGTTGGTGGTAACTGCCCTACCTGTTGTAATAATACCCAGCATCCTATCTAAGCTTTATGATAACAGTCAAGGAAGCAGGGCCAGGATGATATCCCCATTTTATAGTAAAACGACTGAGGTTTAGAGAGTCTTACCGAAGGTCATACTGATGATGGGTAGCAGAATTTAGTCTAGATGCCAGGACTCCAGTTTCCTTTCCATCACCCCAGTGACTCTGCACTTTGTGATTCACAAAGTAAGACATATGGAACAGTTCTTGCCCTTGCTAATGTAATAATATCCTTTTCCTTGTAACTACCGCCACTTCAGCCTTCCTCTGTGTATCTGGCATCTCCAGTGGGTCTATATCTACTTGATTCTTCTCTCCTCCTTGACCTTCGCTTGGTTTTATGGTCTCTCCAATGACTTCTTTATTTCTCTTTTTTTCTCTTCCAGACGAATTTAATTAAGAGAAAAATTTAGAGGTTGGCACTAGTTTCTGCTGTGTGTTATACCTCGGGTAGAACTAGTTGGGAGTGGTGGACACTCAACTTTTCTTCCATCCTTTCCTCCTACATAGATTGGCTGGGTGCCATGCTCTGTGGGGGAAGCAAGAGGAAACAGGAACAACTAGGGGAAACCTTACTTGGGCTCTAGACCTCTTGGAGAATCTGATGAACAATTTAGCCTCTCTCCCTTAAAATGTACTTGTCCCCATTTGACCAAGGTTTTTGCTTGAAATTATAGGGTTCTTGAATGCCTTGAAGCCTACCTGTAAATGCCAGAGACATGTGGTTAAGAAGGGGTGGGGGGTGGTGCAGCTCTTGATGGGCAAATAGCTGGTGATACTGTAATACAGTCAGTGCAGAGAGGAAGACAAGTAAAGAGCTGGAGGAGTGCTGAGTACTGCCAGTCTGAAACCAGGAAGGTCAGGTCTGCAGAGTAAGCTCTGGATGATGTTGGGGAACACAGTGTGGGGCAGAGGCCAGGAGTTTAAACTGGATCAAAGCAGAGATCTTGCAGGTAGGAGGGCATTTAACTGGGGAGTGTCAGTGCCTCCCTCTTGAAATGGTGGTGACAACATCTTTCTCACAGGATTCTTGGAACTGTGAAAAGATAATGGATAGGAGAGCCCTTACTCCTGCATTGTCTCCACTGACCCTTGTGCCTCTCCAGGGCAGGGACCTTGTGTTTTCACAAAATCCCTAAGATCTAGAACAGTGCCTGACATGAAACAGACGCTCTTCAAATGTATATGTATTACAATCACCAGAGCAGGCATTGTTTGAGCATCTACTGAATAAGCAAACGAATGGAGGGAGGCAGACATGGAGAAAATGGTTTGATTCTATCCCAAGGGGGTGACATATCAGCTTTGGAATTGCCCATCTTACACAAATAAATGTCGTCCTAAAACTATATGTGTGTAAATTGAAGTCTGATAAGAAAAATCCTCTTAATGACTTTGATAATAATTTCAGAGAAGCTTTGCTTCTATTTCCTCTTGATTTAAAATTGGCAGTTGCCTAATATATGGGCCCCAACAGCACTTTTTTCTATAAAGGAAGAAATGCCCAGAAAGTCAGCTCTTAAGTGCACCAGTAATGAGGGGGGAAAAGAAGAGGTCACTAGTAAACTTTTACATTTCAAAAGACTGCCATTTTCCAAGCAGAAACTCTTCAAATGTCTCAATTGACTCACCCACAGAACCAGGGGCAGGGGGAAGAGCAGAAGAGAGCCTGCACCCAGCCTCTCAGAATTAAATTATTAGCTCCATTTTACACTTTAGAAAAGCATGGCTTAGAAAGGTTAAGTGACCCGCAAAAGCAAGTTCAAGGTGGAATAAGAGGCAGTGACTTTTCCGTTGGTTGCTGCAAATGAATGTTAGAGAAAAACTGAGATTTTATAAAACTGAGGTGACTCATAATGTAAAAAATCCTCCTCTCTGCTCCCACCTCTTTCCAAGCTTTGTTCATGAGGCAGTGTTTGCACAGGAAGGACAACAACAGCCGGACACACCTGGGTCAGAAACCTAGCCCTGCCTTCCGAGCTGCATGGCCTCTGCCACTGAACACCAGTGCGCATGTCCATTTACCACCCACCCTGCTCTGTCTGGTCCCCATTCATAGGTCAGTTGGGCCCAGCTCTGGGGGATGAGTGTTGGGAAATGAGGAGAATCCAGAGAAAAGTTGCCACGGCAACAGGGGAGCAGTGGCGGCTGCTCTCTAAGGTGATCTGTGGCTCCACACACGTCAGAAGGTTTGCTTGTTCGCTTTCCATCTGGACCCTCCAAGCTTCCAGGCACATTGGGGGAATATTAATGGCACTCCCTCCCTCCTCTGACCCTTTCCTGGGGCAGCCACCTGGGCTTTGGGTACCACCTGCAGCCAGCCTCCCGGAGACAGTCTGGAAAGCTGCTTTGGTTGCTAGTCTTCTTTCCTCACTGCATAATGGACACATCATGTCTCAGAGCTGGAAGTGATCACAGAGATCTTTCTGGCCCAATGCTCTTGTTTGATGTGTGGGGAAACTGAGGCTCAGGGAGGTACAGTGACGTGTTCAAAGACACCCTGTGAATAAGGAGAAGGGTCACAAGTGGAACTCACAGTCTAGGGCTCTTTCTGCAGCACCTTCTTGCTTCTCTGGGGCTAGGAAGAAAGGCTACTTAGAGGCAAGTTACCATAACCAACTGACTTTGGCCAAGACACATCCCTTCCCTGGGCCACAGTTTCTCATTCTGATCAATAAGAATTGGAATTTGTGGTTGATGATTCTCTGCACTGTTAATAGAAATGACATAACCTTTTTGAAGACTGAAAAATGGGTCAAAATGGGACTTACAAACCAACTTCTGACTCCACTAATTTTTCTTGGTGTCTGACATGGTTTAGCTCTGCATCCTCAACCAAATCTCATGTTGAATTATAATCCCCAGTGTTAGGGAAGGGACTTGGTGAGAGGTGATTGGATCCTGGGGGTGGATTCCCCCTTGCTGTTCTCGTGATAGTGAGTGAGTTCTCACGAGATCTGGTTGTTTAAAAGTGTGCAGCACTTCCCCCTTCTCTCTCTTTCCTTCTGGCCATGTGAAGATGTGCTTGCTCCCTCTCTGCCTTCCACCATGATCGTGAGTTTCCTGAGGCCTCCCCAGCCATGCTTCCAATACAGCCTGTGGAACCATGAGCTGATTAAACCTCTTTTCTTTATAAATTACCCAGTCTCAGGTAGTTCTTTATAGCAATGTGAGAATGGACTAATATAATGTCTTTACAGAAGTCACGTCAGTTTCCAGGAGCTAACCAATAGCTTAGCCATGAATTCCCCTTCGTTACTGTGTCTGAGCACTGCACAGCCCTCCTAATAAGTTTCCCTGCTTCCAGTCCAACTCCGCAGTCAAGTTTCTAGGTTGATCATCCTGAAACCCACATCTGGCCAGGCCATCCTCCTTTTCTTGCTTAAAACCCAGTCATGGGCCTTCAGGGTCAACATCAAGCCCTTTAGCACGGATATGAGGCCTTTCCTGAACACAGCATTATGCCAGAGTCCTTTATCATTACCCCTCTGCTTCTGTGTGACCACAGTGTTTCCTAACATGCTTGGATGTCTCCAACTTCATACATACAGAACCCTCTGCCTTTGTCCACCTCACCCCCTTTTTGCTCCACTTGTCCTAACTCCAATTCACTCTTCAAGATCCAGCTTGGCTATTTCCCTGACACTCTGAAGTGTTCCTCTGTGCTCCCTTGGCACCTGGTACTTATCCCTGTTAGAGCTCTTCTCATGCTGCATAAGTATTGTATTTGTTATCTGCCTCTTTCATGAGGATGCAAGCTCCTCGGGTAGGAACTGGGTCTTGTTTTTTTTTGATTCCCTAGTGTTTCCTGTAGAGTCTGACATGTAGGAGGCACTCAGGTTATACTTGCTGAATGGCTGGATAAATCTCACTTTAGAAGATTCGTTCATTATCAAGTTATAGGTAGTTGTCTAAAATTAATTCCAAGTTTAAGTCGTGAGTACCTGTTACACACTGTATTTGTCAGTCTATCAATTCCTTTTACCACAAAAGGTCATCCATAAAATGTTCCCTGGCTTGAGTGTCAGAAGACCCTTAAACAAGTCTTTATTCCTGGGGATGTCACTTCTTCTTCCTGGCCATTAGCTATATAACAACAGGTTGGGCCTGATGATTTAAAAAAAAACCTTACTTTATCCCCTTTTTATTTCATTTCCCATAATTCCAAGATATCCAATCAGCAGTCAACAGATAGCAAGTGTAGTAGCTGAGGTCAGAATAGGAAGAAAAAAGTCTATTTATTTAAAGTTTAATTATAGCTGAATTTGGGGAACATGGACATTGGCAAGGTAGGACTTGCCTAGAGGGGCCCCAAATAACTGTCCAGTTGAGCAGGAAGGAGTAGACAGATACCACAGATACAGTTCAGGTTGGTAAGCTAAGGCAGGTTGGAATAGCCAGATGGTGCCTGGGGTCAGGATCAGTGCCTGGGGTCAGCATCAGTGACTAGGTTGGCAAGGCTGCTCTAAGAGCAGAGGCTGTTTGCTTCTGGCTGATGACCCTCCCATGATGCTATGAGTGGGGACAAAAGGCCAACAGTGGAGCCCTGCTCTTGACTGGCACAAGGTCAAATTCATCATCATTGATTCTTAGAGATGATCTTAGTAACTGTCAATTCACTGACTTTATCTGCATAAAATCTGAAGTTTTAAGCTAGTTTTATGGTTGTATAATTCTGGAGAAAGACCAAACTCTTGGGGACAGCATTCAAAGTTCTTCACTGTCTTTCTGTCCGGTCTCATCTCCTTCCTCTTATACTCTCTTCCTCCCACTCTCTCTAGATGCTATCAGCTCTTTGAAGGCACTCTACTTTCCCATGCCTTGCCTTGGTACTTGCTCATGCACTGCCTTCCTCTTCTCTCGTCATATTCTCCTGGACAGCTCCTACTCATGACTCAAAACTCAGCTCAGCTGTCACCTTCTCCAGGGAGCCTTCTTTGACATCTTCTCCCTCAAATCTAGATGAAGGATCCTTTCTTATCCTCCCATGGCTTGCAGCATTCTCTCTTATAACCTTCACTAAAATATTTGTTTATTTAATTGCTTTCCCACTAAGAACATGAGTTCCTTGAGGACAGAGATTCTTATCGCTGTATCTACAGGGCATAGCAGAGTGAAATAGTCAGTGATTTTTTTGAGTGAATAATTGCATTATAATTTTTTTAAAAAAGGAACTATAACCATCTAAGTCCATCTTATAACCATCTAAATTATAGTATTTCTATCAGCATTGGACAAAACTGAAATTGGGCTTTAAGTCTTTGAGAACTTTGTACATCCTGTTAATAAATACTAAGAAGAAATGTTTGCAATGAGCATACACTTTGTTAGGTGGCAAATAGGCTCACTTTCAGTGTTTTGTGGACTAAGCATTCCCTTTGCTTATAAAACTTTGCAAAAATTATGCATGTTCTCCGTGCTAGGTGCTAGAATTCAGCCAGACAAAGGGTGTGTACCAAGCCCTGCTGAATTAGCATCTTTGTATGGTAATGAAGCGTGAAGATCAGTGACCTTTTGCTGTTTCTTTGTGACTCTGTTCCTTCCTGCTGGTGCTTCCAGTGGCATTTCCTTCAGGGAATTCTATTAGGAAGTAGATTCTTCAGGAGATGGATTGAGCTGGGAAGGAGCCAGAGGCTCAGAGGTGAGTGTATAGGGCAGGCCTAGAAGAGGCACAGAGGGTGAAGGTGTGTAACATACAAAGTACTAAACTCCAAGAACTCCCTTAAGGAACTCTGGTGTAGGGAAGACAATTGCTCAAGTGCTGGTGGCACTAACCCTCTGGCGTTTCACCTCTCCCTTGAAGTACTTCTAATTTGATCTTTCCACCGCTTCTCTCTGTAAAAGAATCTCACTAAAGAAAGATACAAAATGCTCCACAGCTAAGACAAGCTCCCCAGAGAAAGTTGCCAAGGGAGGGGCAACTGCACCTTTGCTGCCCAGAGTCTGCCTCCCCATGGGGGCTTACTCTGATACCTGCCTCCCTGCATGCCTGCTGTCAGGGGTACTCACTCTTTTTTTGTTTCTAATTCTGTTGTGAGCAAAATCAGAGCCTTCCTTTGGTTCTTCTCAGCATCGTTAACAGGCTTGCTTTTCAGAAAGATCTTTAGTAAAAACTCAGGGCAATTGATAAAGATAAGACTGCCACTATTGTTAACAAGGACCACAAAACAAAACAATAACCTAGCTGAGACAGAAGAGTGCAGAGCTCCTGTCCATTATAACGAGGCCCCTGGAACTTGCTTTATTTTTCTCTAAAGGAATATGTCAAGCACCTTCTTTGTTCAAGCTTAGGTATTCTCTTCTGAAGTCTACTTTCTTTCGAGAAGAGGCCAAGTATTTATACCTTTATACTTCCACACAAACTGACCACTGTAGCATGAGACAGTACCACAGAGAGAAGTTGGACAAGATGGTAGACTATATTTTCCAAAATGGACTCATGGATATGTATCCCATTCCACAAGTTCTTACAGTGTGGCATGACACCTCTCCATTAAGAAGTTAAATCTATGTTCTCTCTTCTTGAACCCAGTGGACCATTGTAACAGCTTTGATCAATGGGATACAGTGGAAGGGTACTGTATGACTTCTGAGTCTAGGTCATAAAAAGTGAGATGGTTTCCACCTGGTGTCAGCATGCACATTGGGAGCTGACATGTAAGAAGTCTGGCTACCCTAAAGCTGCCATGTTGGAGAGGTGGGATAGAGAGGCCACATGGAGACAGAAAGAGATGTCCATGGAGTTTGTTGTTGGAGTTTTCCCAGCCTTAACCACCAATGGGTGAAACTTCAGATAATTCTAGCCCCAAGCCCTGGAGGTTTCTAGCTGAGGGCCCAGACTTCAGGGATCAGAGAACAGACTTCTCTGTGGAGTCTTATTTGAATTCCTGACCCAAAGAGGGCATGAGTTTAATAGATGGTTGTCTTACACCACTGGATTTTGGGGAAATTTCTTATGCAGCATTAGATAATCAAAACAAACAAGGAGAGCATTTTCCCAACGTTAGCACTGAGTTGCGTGACTTAACCTCCTCCACCTTCTACTTTCCATGTTACCACTGACCCCTGGCACTTTTCCCCTCTGGATTTCTCCCCCATTTAAGGCTTCATCTTGCCCCTTTATTTGGACTTTGCTTCTTTGGCCACCATCTTTCCTCTCTCCTCACCGATGATGGAGGTTCTGCTGCTTCTGCTGGCTTTCTTTCTCTGCCCTCCTTTCACCCGTCTTAGCTCAGGATCCTCTCCCATGCCACAAACTTTCCACAGGGAGGCCCTGGAGAGGGACATAGGTACCAGGTGCTGGATGGATGGGGAAGGCAATGTCCTTGTTGGGAACCTCACTTCTCAGGTGGCATTTACTCAGATATAAACCCTCCAGACACAACTCTGCCACCTTCCTGTTCTTCAAGATGGAGAAAGCAAGATGGAGTGAACATGATAAAGGCCCTCTGCTTCCCCATGAAGATTATCCTTGGTGGTGAATAAAACAATGGGAGCAAATGCAAAAAGATCCCAGAAAACTAAAATATCAAAGGGCAGTGAGTGTTCCAACCAAAGATCTCAAATTGCTGATAGGATTTCCAGGAGGGTCACCAAGAACCTGCCATAGACCCCACTTCCCTAAGAATAGCAGACTCTGACACATGGAGAGCCAGTAAGAGTTAAAAGCAGAGTATTTCTCTAGTACCTGAATCCACTTTGAGAATGAGCTGGCTGCCTTGAGAAGGTGATTTGTGAGCCTGAGTCACCTAATTGGAACAAGCCCAGAGGTAGCAATTAGACAATGTCAAGTCCTTGCCCTTCTCTTACTTGTTGTGTGACTGCCGACAAGTCACTTTACTTTTTTGAGGCTTCCTTTCCCTTTTTGTAAATGGGAATAATTCCAGCCTGCCTTGCCTCCTTCCAGGACTGCCATGAGGATAACATAGCATGATGCACAGGAAGATACTTTAATTGAAAGCATAGCACATGCCATGCTGGGTACTGGGCACTCTACTGATGTCATGTCACTTATTCTTTGTAACAATCCTGCAAGGTAGGAATGATTACACCATGTTACAGAGGAGGAAACAAAGGGGCAGTGGGACTATATAACTCCCCAAGAGCACATGGCTAGTAAGAGGCAGAGCTGGCATTCCAACTCAGATTTTTCCGGTGCTGAAGCCAATATTCTTTCCATTAGAGCATGATTACTATTAGTGCTGTTGTTGTTATTGAGTTATGCCTCTTCTGTGATCCATTTCGAGAGCAAATTCTTAGTGTAAGGAACACAATGAGGTATTTGGGTCTCATGGAAGGGTACCTGCTTGTCCCCAAATTCTCTCACTTTTAACCCCATAAGCCATACTACAACTAAATTAATCAGATTTCTGCAGCATTGTCTCCCAAAGAGGTCTGGATTCCTAAGACTGAGGTCCTCGAGGCATGCAGGGCCAGAAATGATGCAACCAATGATGTGGCTGAGAAGATGACTATTTCCAGTGCCTGCTGATGGCATAAGGGAGACCAGGCAGCATTCCCCAGGACAGCCATCTTAGGGACAGGCTGATGGGAAGCTCAGTTTCTGCAACCTACAGGGAGCAAAAATCTGAGCCCGCAATGCAGGCAAATCTAGCCTGGACAAGCTACCTGAATTGGAGTGAGCAGGAGAATTTCAGCATGTTCTCCTCACAATGCTCCCTAAATGACTTTTCTGATCAAAGAACACCACCCCCAACCCCAACAAATTGGCTACCTTGCAGTACTGGGAAAATGAGCAGCTGGGCATGCAGACCACGCTCTGCTTTCCAACAAATTAGCCTAGAACATGTGTATTCTGCCTATGGAGAATCAATATAAGGGGAAATGTAAATGCAAGTGCAAGGCCTTCATTAAAGACAGCTCTCCTGCAAGCAAAGGCTGGAGGGGAGGGGTCTGGTTCTTTAGCAGTCAAAACCAAAGCAAGGTCTGTTACTCAAAGACCCTGGCCGTCTCTGGAAGCAGGGTGGAGGGAGGGGTGAGGAATTTCACACCTCCCAGCTGGAGGAAAGCTCAGAATGTACCATGCAAATTCTTTGATTAGCATTGGGAAATCATCTCCAGAAACTAGTTGATTCCCACTGGGATTCTCTCTAGCACAGCAGGGTACAGTAGGAAAGCAGGACTTGAAAAAGACTCCCAGTCATGCCATTTATGAGCCTGCCACTTGGGCAAGTTCCTGGCTCTGAGCATGTACACGTATTACCGGAAAGGGGTCCCGATCCAGACCCCAAGTTCTTGGATCTCACGCAAGAAAGAATTCCAGGCAAGTCCGCAGTGCAAAGCGAAAGCAAGTTTATTAAGAAAATAAAGTGGTGAAAGAATAGCTACTCCATAGACAGCGTAGGGTGTTCAGGAAAGTAAGAGGAGGAACACGCCCACTCTAGGTATAACGCTTCTTTATATACAGGATAACAAAAAAGTCATGGGGAGATGTGCTTTGCTATATCACAAGGGTTTGTGATAAAAGATTAGTTTTCTTTATTACTATATTTTGCAAGAATTGATATTATTGTCTTTAAAGCAAAATTAAGAATGCTTCTGTTCTCAAGATAGTGGGATATCAGGATATTCCTAAGTCTGGATCTGTTTAGTAAATGTTATGAATCTGTCCCCTTAACTGTAAACATCTAGATGCTAGGAATAGCTAACTTGCTGGGAATGTAGCCCAGCAAGTCCCAGCCTCATTTCTCCTAGCCCTCACTCAAGATGGAGTCGCTCTGGTTCAAATGCCTCTGACACATGTATGTGCTTGTGTGAGCCAAAAGAAAGCATTGCTGAAAGCAAGAGGCTCACAGGGAGAGGTCACACAACACATGGCCCAGGAAGCCACTGAACAACTACAACAAAAAATAGTTGAGCTCTTTGAGGCCTGATGGGAATCCTACTAAAACCTTCCTTTCCTCCTTGAGGCTTGATTTTCACATCTTGACTCTGCCACTTACTCACCTGCGTAACGTAGTCTTATTCACTTTCCCTTCACCTGTGGGATGGACATACTGGTGCTCATCAGGGCCAGCAGAGGAATTCAAACGATGTGACATGTCTGAAAAGCACTCGCAAACTATAAATATACTTTAGGATTTTTTTTTTTAACAGGGAGAGGGTGAAAATAAAAGAGAAAAGCAAATTTCAAAGCAGTGTGTGCTTCCTCTTTGTGTGAATGAGGTCTACTGGGACTCTAATCCTTAGAGATTGTTCTTTAGGGCTCTGAGAAGATTGGCTCCAGAGCCTTTAAAATGATTTGGAAATTGAAAAGAGAAAGTTAAAGCCATGTATGAATTTGTTTGTGCAGGGCATAGGAGCAGACGGTGAGGACAGGGGTATGTAGAAGATCACCACGTCATCCCAGGTGGAGATGAGCTGGGGAGGCAGTGAGGGTGGTCACACCACTGAGTGTGAAGGCTCTAGCCCCAGAGGAATTCAGATAGGAATAACACTCTTAGGAAGAACTCCCCCAGACCCTCTCTGCCTCTCCTGAAGCTGGAGCTGCTCTAGATGAAATGGCACAGGGGCTGAACCAGCTCAAATACTTCCCGCTGCGAGTGTCCATGTTTTTAAGAACTGTAGCAGGGCTGGGCTCTCAGGGGGATCACGGTGTGGGAAGTGGCAATCAGAAGGCATACAGGTGTTAAGGAGGAGTGATAGGTAGCTGGTGTTAGCACAGAAGTACAGTGGGGCTTCTGGCTCTGCTGGCAGTGAAAAAGCAAGATCAGAAGGTGCTACATTGTCCTTGAGTGATCTCCTTTGTGGGTGGCCTGTGTTTCCTCACCTAGGACATAGGTTCAAAGCTCTGCCTACCCCCTGGGGCCCGGGGGAATGAGACAAAGCAGCAGGTAAGAAAGGGTTTAGGGGCATGAAGCCAACTGCATGGGTCAGGGGCTGGTGGCCACCATCTGCAGGTGACCTTCCGGAACCACCGCCCTTCCCAGCATCTTCTCCCTACTTGGCTGCTGGGACCTCATTTGGACCTCACCTTGGTCTCCACATGGGCTCTCTGGGCTCTGTAATGTTACTCTCCCACCTCCCACACTCTGGCCTCTCATGCTCTCTTCCTGACTCCCCAGCCACAATCCCACCTCATTGGAACCGCTGGCCGTTGGGATCTGGGCAGCCCATAGCCCCCTGGGAGGTAACAGCTCCCAGTGGTGAAACAGCTGTGACGGGGCTTCCATGCATTGTCTGCACCTCAGGGTGGGAGGTCCGTCCTGGCTGAGGGTAGATGCCCCTCATCGTGGTCTCAGCAGTGGAAGGACAGGCTTGGCCAGGCCCAGGAGGCAGGAGGGGATCTGTTGCCTGTTACAGGAGAGTTCTCTTTTCTCTCTCTGCACTTTTCTCTGACCTCACATCTAATTTGGGTTAGGGCCTGGGAACACCTGCATCAGTGATGCCCCTGGGGTTCTGATGCTTTGGGCAAGGGTGGGGACTTAGGATCAGCAGAAAGGGAATGGTTTTGAAGCTTTCAAGGCAGAGCTAAGGAATACTGTGAGTAAATCTGTTCCATGCCAAGAGAACCCAAGAGGAAGGATAATATGTCCCTGGATCCTATGGCACTTATTTGAAATGGGTTCCATAGAGCATGTAATCGACCGGGTCAGAAATGCAGAGGAATAATATTTCAGATGCTAGGTGGGGACAGGGTGTTCTGAAACCACCTTTGCAAAATTATGACAGTAAGAGAAATCTGACATAGTTGATTCCATCTTGCTTCTGACCTCCAAGCTGTCCTTGGTCATTCCTGGGCATAGGCCCATTCCTGGGCAAAGGCCAAGCTAACTTTGAAAGGAATTTAGTTTATAGTTTAACTTATAGTTAAACAAGGATGATAATAGCTGCTTCCTAACAGTATTCCCCTCCCTGTTTGAGGGCTGTAACTGCCTTTGTGAAAACTAATGAGGGACCACAAGATTAGGATTCTGAGAGAGGCCTGAACTCTGCTAGACGTAGGTGCAGTTTCTATAATCCCTTATTGCTCAGGAGTCATGTGGCTAGAGGTCACAAGATTTGTGACTTCCCCAATTGCTCCTGTAGATAACATCACTATTATAAAACCTACGATTCGTCTTTTTTTTTTCTTTTCTCAGATGGAGTCTTGCTCTGTTGCCCAGGCTGGAGTACTGTGGCGTGATCTTGGCTCACTGCAATCTCCACCTCCTGG